>NC_141149.1:15824668-16132072 GCF_053477565.2 Lygodium microphyllum | reverse complement strand
ATTGCTGGAGAGCAAGTAGGCGAATGAATTAGAGTGGCAAGAACTCTACTGAGCTTGGAGGAGTGAGAGAATAAAAAATGAAGCTTTAGGAAGTTAGCTATGGCTGCCTGTAATTAGGGTTAACAAGCCCGACTAGTTTTTCTCCATTTTCGGTGCACAAAGTGACTGTTTTGGTAAGTTGCTTGGTGAGTATGAAGCTCTTTTAGTGGGCTTCCATTGCCCTAAGCTCGCAGGAGTAATGGCATGCTCTATGAGTGGTGGCAATCATACGACCAAGACAGACGTGTTTTCAAACAACGAGGATGAAATCATGTAATGCTGAATCGAGGAGTGGCCAATGTCATGATGCAACCTAATGAGAAGTTGCATCCTGAGCTTGGAAAGAATCCCCTAGAAGAAAGCAAGTGAAGATATGCCCTAGTTTGAGAGAATCAGGGGCTGTCGTGTTCTAGCTATGGCAAACAGGTAGAGAGAGTGTGATTCAAGTGAGGAGATGAAGTTAGATACTCAACCTGTGCTTGGACTGAGCTAGAGAGGGATTGAGAGTGCGAAGAGACTAGAGAAGCAGTGCCATGCTCAGCTAAGCTCTGATACCATGATAAACATGGGATCTAGAGCGTGGCAGAAGCTACGGAGGATGGAAGATGAATGTACGACTCATGATGACATAGATTTAAATAGACTAACTATTACACAAGTGAATTAGGTTCCAAGATAGATTAGCTTGGACTCATAAACACATTCTTGTGTAAGATGGACAATGACATTGAAAATGACTCAAACTAATAGTTTCATTGCCTTGTTATGAGTGTCAACCAAGTACATGCCTTTATAGATTTTTGGATAGTACCATTCTCCTCACTGTGCATATGGGATTCTGAACATCTCTTCCTAGAGCATACATCGTTTGTCTATCTTCTAGCCTCTTCAGGGCATAGATTCAGCCTCTATGGGCATACATCTGGCCTCTATGGCCAAGCATCATTTTCTATTCTCAACATGTCTAGTATAGAGGAAGAGTATAGAGGTGTTGAAATTGTAGCATGTGAGATGGTTTGGTTACGCAAGTGAGTTAGTGATTTGGGGATGCATGCGGACAAGAAGGTTATCATCTACTGTGGCAACCTTAGTGGCATTCAAGTGGCTAGGAACCTAGTATATCATGCATAGACCAAATGCATGAAAGTCCATTGCCATTTCATTCGGGAATGGGTTTAGGTAGGTGATATTTGGCGTACATAGCACAAAGGATCAAGCTACTAATATTTTCACCAAGGCTTTGGAAGTTGAGAAGCTTCAACACTTCAAGACTACGCTTGGAGTTCACAAGCTCATGTTGAGCTCGAGGGGGTGTGTTGAGATGTTGAGCTCTACATGCTAGCATCCACTATGCATCTTAGTGATGTGATAGGATATTATTCACTAGTATTTTAGGTGATCGACATGAGGATACACCAATGATTCTACAACTGGATTGCATCCACATAGTCCACCATCCTTGGTTATGGCACATTTATTGTGCCACCTCTTCTTTCTTTAGCAAATTCACAGTTAGTAATTGTGTATACATATGTTGTGGTACTTTCGCATTAGTCTTTTATCATACTGTAGACTTAGTTCTTTTGTATGGAATAAGAAGAAAGAAGAAGAAGAAGATTTCAGCCCTGTCTCTTTGTGTGCTCAAGTTTGCATTGCCTTTGTGTGTGTGCTCTTAGTTTCTTCACCTCTCTCCCCTCTTATTTGTTTTCACTAGGCCTCCTCAATCATAACATTGTCAATGATGTGAAGTCTCTACCCTAGTCATACAAAGAATTCAAATTCATCTTTAGTAAGGCATCCTCAATTACCAATGAGTTCACTGCCACCCAAATCTCATGTGAGCAAGCCTTGAAAGGATGCCTAATCATCTCCTTCAAGCGTAGTTGTGTCAAGATAGTACTTAAGAATCTTGCCAACTTGGATCGTCTTAGACAATGTGAGTTCTCATTCTTCCAGTGATGGTTTATATTACAAGCATAGTGTGAAAGAATGGGATGTCAAATCATGACCAATATTGAGCAACCTCATGCCATAAAGATATCTAAATATGACCCCACTTATGTCACCTCCACTTCATTTCAAGTGCTTGTCTTAACTTGTAATCATAGCTTAGAAGATTACGTGATGTTGCACCCTTACATGGATTGAATCCTTAGTGAGGAAGATCTTCACATAACTAGCTGAATAGGTTCACATGATCTCCTCATTGATTTCCTAACCTATATCACCCATGTTGACATTTGGCCACACAATGTGGACTGTTACACTACTATGCAATACAATTTGCACTTCTACGATTAGCTATTAAAAAAATAGCTAGTCATCTCTTTGTATATAAATAAGTGTTAATGCATAGTAAGGTTATAATTGAGACACACACATTAACTCACCTTTATTGACCCCTCTTTTGCAATCGTGGGAAGTATTGCAATTCATTTGGAGGGGAAGGGGACCTTGTAGGACTTTGCAAAATTGATTGTTTCCCCTTTAGATGCAATTTTCCATTTAGGCATAAAATTTTAAGTATATTCAAGTAAGTTTTCATGATAAGGTGCAAATACGTTTTTTCTCTCATGTATTTTTCTTAACGAATCCTTCTTAAAATCTCACCACAAGGTGTTGTTAGTTTTTTGACATGGTAGGACAATGAGAAAAAGCTACATGAGAGAAAGCAACCAAGTCACTTACACCATTCACTGAGAAAGAATAGGTGGATTACAAGTTGAGCATAGAGATCAAAGGATATCACCACTTGCAATATACTTAGATCCATAACCTAAAAAAAGTGGCAATTGAAAATCTAGATGCCAAAGAGCTACTGGATCAGTGGGGGTTGAACAATTACATGGAAATTTTTGAAGAAGTAACTTATAACAAGTGCACATAATTTTTCATGACTTATCACCTTGATAGGCACAATGGGTTAGTCATAGTGAGTGATGACAATGAGCAAAAACATGTGGAAATCGCTCTCAATCCAAAAGTGGTCCATAAAGCCCTAGGCATGCAAAATAAAAAGGAGAACATACCAAAAATATATGTATATATAGTGCTTGAAATGGACAAATGGAAAGTGTTTATCAATGATGGCATTAGCTTGGAGGACATCTTAGGCCTTGTAATGAGAATTCAAGCAAAATTGATACACACCCTATTCTCTAGCACAATAGGTGTGATGAGCCGGATCGAAGTGGCAATGCTAAAACAAGTGGTTGCATGTGCAATGGGTAATAGAAATCTTAATGCATTATCATAAAAACTATCCATGATATAGTGAAGTCACTTGGATCTAGTGCATGACTTTGAAACCTCAATGCATTTATCATAAAAACTATCCATGATACAGTGAAGGCACTTGGAACTAGTGCATGACTTTGAAATATCATGACCCATGTCAGTAGTAAGGAAGGAAGTAGAGGAAAAAAGTGGCAACCAAAGCTACATTGATAGGGTTTAGGGGTGTGCTTCTAGGAACCCCCAACCATAGCAATGCATGAGGTATCATCCAAGCACATAGTAACATTCAAGCATGAACCCTTAGTTAGGAAAGAAGAACAGGAAATCAAAAAACAGTAGCTAGGAGTGGAGGAAACTGCCAGAAGGCTTATAGTGTGACAAGAGAAAAGGTCTATGAAACAACTCTCAAGAGTAGAAAAGCTTGCATTAATGAGTCGTAACTTGGATAGTTCATCAAAAGTAGACATCAATGTAGTAAGACCTTTGATAAGGTCACTAGTCATATGCAAGGGTAAGGCTCCAACAGAACTACCCCTTCCTTCAATTGTAGCAACTACATCAATCACCCTAGTTCCCATAGTAGAGGACATGGCTAGAAGTAGACTAAAGAGCACGATTTATGAGCTTCCTACACAAGTTGTTGTGCTCTCTCGTGCAATATTAGAAAAAAATGCAACCACACGCACTAAAAGTTCAATAGTTGTAGATGTAGAGTCTTGTTAGAAAGCACCTAAGATGTCGAGAGTGGAAGGATCATAAAGTATAACTACATAAAGTTTGGCACAAGGCGTTGAAGAGCTAGGAAAAGAACTAGAAGAGAAAAGAAACTAGTTGGATAACGAGAGAAAGACGTCCTTAGTAGCATTAGAGAGGGAAAAGAAAGCTCATCCAACGTATCGACAATAGAAAACAAGGGAAATATTTGATTTAAAGAGAGAGTTGACCATGCTAAAGGAAAGTAGTGACAAAGGGAAGGGGTCTGAAGAGTTACAAGAACAATGAGATGTTGAAAGGGAAAATCATATGCAACTCAAAACTCAATGCCTAAGCAATGGAAGAGAAAGCCAAGGTCTAAGGGGAGCTAGAGGAGTTGAAGTGATTGAAGGGCAACTAGTGAAGGAGTTGGAGGAGGGAAATCAAACAAGAAAGGAGACCCATCAAATGATTTCAAAGCTCGTGGAGTTAGAGAATGAGATAGAAAAAACCATGCACAACTAGACTCTACTCCAAAAGCAACTAGGCTACAAATTATTGTAAAGAAACATCCTTAACTAAACCTAGCAAGAATAGAAAACCATGCTGGAAGTTCTGTCACAAAGTGGCAAATCAAAGGGCTAGAGCATGCAAAGGAAAAAATGTATCAATGGGAGGAGAGAAATATCGATGCCTTGCAAGACCTAACCACCTGATTAGTTCAAGCTAAGTGCAAAAAGAACTTAGTAGTTGAGAGAGCCAAAGCAATAGATTAAGTGATATGGGCTCAACAGCAAAGCTTCACCAACATGTTGCTTGAAGTATAGGATCCATGTGAGGAGGACACAATGGATAATCTTAAGAAGCTACTAGAACTCACTAGGCAAGCGCTTAAACATGGTGTGGAGATAGAACCTCCCAAATTGGAATGAAGGATGACAAAGGAAGAGTAGATGCACCAATTCAGCAAAATATCTTAGGCTAATTGGGATGGTAGGCAACGAGGAACCCACTCAAACCACAAAAGAACCACCACCATCACCCCTTGGACTTAAGCTAGATAGGGAATAAGAAGAGATTAAGGAAAAACTATTTTCAAAACCAAAAACTACCATAGATTTGGAAAAGGCACTTGCTCCTCTAGAAGGAATTACAAAAGCCATGCAAAGAAGAAGAGGGTGGAGTGAAGTAGAAGGTTCACCGCCACATCGTACCATTTCCATAAACAGGGGAGTAGATCTCAGTCAATTGGGATAGGTAACTCAATAATTGGGAGTAGTGAGAGGCTCAAGAATTCCCCATGTAGTTCTCCTTCAACTTTCCCCACAAACCCACAAAGATGCTGCCACTCACTATGTTGCAAAAAGTAATTTAGGTGTCCTCAAGATTAGGGGAGGAATGGCTAGAACAAGTTACTCGAGATCCTAGACTGTAGCAATGCAAAGTAGTCAACCCTTGTTGGGATAAAGTATTCAAGGTGTAGAAGACCATGATAGAGAAGGAATATCCTGGATGACAATATGGAAGAGTGGGTAGCCTTCTATAGTGCATTATATCTTTTGAATGAGGGAATCCCAACAATATGTCTTATCCAAGGAGGCGTGGAATTGACTATGACTACAAAGCATTGCAATCATGATTTCCCCCCTAATTTTCAATATCAAAGTAGATAAGCTAGAAGAAAAGCTTAGATTCTAAAAGAAGGGCTTAATTCCCTCTTTTAAATAGTTGGTGCAAGACCATTTAGTTTGGCATGCCTTGTTTTCTTGACCAAGTGTAATTACTTAAGGTTGTTTCTCCAACTATTCAATCAAAAGAAAGTGGTAGAAGAAGAGGGTCTATATCCACTCTTCTTTGATCTAAATGTAAGAATAGATAGGTATACCATCGTAAGCCTACTTCTTCGCACTACACTATTACAGGCATGTTGCTTCAAATTATTAGAGAATATGAATGTCAGCCAATTCACCAGTTGTTGCAACCACCCCTTTCTCCATTAGCATCCTTGGTTGCAAGGTTAGCACTAGAAACCTACATGATGAGTAGAGCATGCTTAGAAAGATCACCGTGGCCATTTCCTTAACTTAACACCAAGGAATCAAAGAGAGCCACAATGAAATTCTCATCATTTATTTGTACTTTTTTTATAAAAAGAGTGAGAAAAAAAGAGAAATGAAAAAAATAAAAAGAGAGAAAAAAGAAAAAGAAAAAGAAAAAAGAAGAGAGAGAAGAAAAAGAAAAGAAAGCCTCACACACAGTCACAACACCTAGGGGGCTCTAACCTCCTAGCCCTTCCCCACCTCACAGACTCATGGCATCTCAAGGGCAGGATATCCATAAAGCATTAGTAGACCTATTACCTTGATCTTGAACCACACCTACCTTAGCACCAACTAGGTCCTCAAGTGTAAAACAATACTCCAAGCTTGGACCCATCTCCTAGTTTCACTCACATGCACATATAGTACTCACAACACAACAAGGTAAACACATACCCTTAAGAAGTGCACAATTTTTTTTGTAATGAGAGCTCAACTTGAAGATTGGCTTTGATCAAACCAACAATATCAATGGCCCATGTCATCTTGCTTTCTCTCTTTCTCCTTTACCTCAATGACAAGGCAACCCCTAAAGAATCAAGCAAGATCTAATCACATCCACACCAACAATGGCCTAAAATTCCCGTGCTACTCATAGTTACCCTCTATATGACCAACCACACATTGATACCCACAAAGCTACAAAGTACCATGGGAATGACACAAGTCTAGAAGGGGGTAATGCTAAGCTCTTCTAAGAAGGTGCAAAAAAGGAAACATGCAAAATGATGACATAAATTTACAAATTTAGAAGGATAAGAGAAGCAAAAATCAGAGCGATTGTCCACTGCATGTAATTTTTGGATAAGAAAATCAATTTGAAATTGTTTTGTAAATGAAAGTTGGGCTCACTCTTGTGCAAATTATAAAACTCGAGCTAAGCATGAGCACAAGAGATCTTGGCCTAACAAGTAAAAAATGATTGTAAAAAATAAAAGAGTGTGTGCAAGGTAAGGGAAAGCAATTTAAGCTAATGCAAGGTGCCCAAGAAAACCAAGATCATGTATAAAAGCTAGAAAGTGAATTGATAAGATCATTCTTATAGTGTGCAATCTTATGAGTTCTCTTCTCGCTTCTTGCATGCACCTTGAGAGAGAGAGAGAGAGAGAGAGAGAGAGAGAGAGAGAGAGAGAGAGAGAGAGAGAGAGAGAGAGAGAGAGAGAGAGAGAGAGAGAGAGAGAGAGAGAGAGAGAGAGAGAGAGAGAGAGAGAGAGAGAGAGAGAGAGAGAGAGTGTGTGTGTGTGTGTGTGTGTGTGAGTGATTAGCATGGAGAAGCTCTTGCTTCCTCCCCCTCTTATTATTATTATTATTATTATTATTCTTCTTCTTCTTATTCTTGAAGCCTCCACAATGATTGAAGCTATAAAGGTGAAGCTCACTTAAGGTGTATCACTTGGATCGTGGAGCCATCGACGATCCTTTTGTGGAAATATTACAACAAGAAGGTAGATTGGTGAGCTCACTATATTTGTTTGGAGAGTTTGCAATGGTTATGTGAGAGGTAGCCATAGCCACATGGCTTGAAGCACTTGAAACAATAAGCACTCCATTAAGCCTAGCATGCATGGCTTGTGAAAGTGATGGTACTCAACCATGTGCTCTAACACACATAAAATCGCTCGTGCACATAAGTCAAGACTCACTCACTCGCATGAGCTAGCACTTGCCCACACACCAACACTCACATACATGACATCATACTTGGTCATTTATGCATAAATACATGCACTGATCCACATACATAGCCACTTATACTCGGCCACTCTAGTACACATACATTCATTCACCTACATTCACTTACACTCAACCATGCTAGCACACCTATAGTTACTCATCTACTCACATATATACACTCACACTCACAAACCCACTCACTCACAACCATAAACACTCACCCACATAGCACTTATATGTGCTATCACTCACTCACATGAGTACTCACACACTTGAGCGCATATGCATTTGCACAGTTGACTGCACATTTACTCAAATTCACATACACTAGGGCTCTCACTCACCCACAAACCACTAACACGCCATCACACACTCATAGGACTTGGATCCGTTCTACATAGGCCCCTTGTAGTCTCATTCTTTAGCTCAAATAGGCACTCACCTTTACTTGGGACTACCATCCACTTAGCCTTAGACATAGGAATCAAACTCCCTGTAGGATACTGTCCACTTAGGCATGTAGAAAATACCCCTACACACGCCTAGGATCACATACACCTCCCACCATAAATTTCATACACAGCTACTTATGCACATGCTCTTACACATAAACATCCTTAGGCTTTCATGTGCACACACTCACACACACATTAGGACCTAGGCATAGGCATTTACACCTATAATGACACACATAGATCACAACCTTAGCCAGATCCTTGCTATAGTGTACTATGACTAAGTGCCACAAATTTTGCCTTATAAACATGCACTTCATATGAGGTGAGCCCTAGGCTTTTAGGCACACATGTGAACTTAGGAATTTAGACCCACATTCACCCAATCCTAGCCACATCCATAAAATCTAGGCACTTTCCTTAGGCAATCCCCATTAGCATTAGTTTAGATCCTAAGTTTGAATCTTATTAGTCCATGTACACATACACACCCTAGTCTTACATTAGCTTTCACATGCACCTACACCATCCCTTAGGTGCATAATTCATCTTATGCACATTGTATGATTTAGAGCACCCCTCTTAATCTAAGTTTCTTGCATGCTAATGTACAAGTGCATCTCAAAATAGCCATTGCACGTTTAGCCCATCCACATCTAACTCTAATTAGGGCTAGTTTGACACCTTAGGTGTCCTACGGTCACCTATAACTCTCACACCTAGAGTCGTTACACTACACATAGGATAATTAGGATTACTAACCAAAGTTATGAGTGACAACACATAGGTTATGCAACCATTTAACACTAAGACATAGCCCTGATTGCAACTTCATTAGGGAAAACTTGGAGTCACGTTTGGCCAGTTTAGTTTTAGAGCGAAAAAGCCTCTTAACCAATTGAGGAAAAGCTATCATTATGATAAAAATGAGTTTTTTAAAATAGGTATTTTATCACATTTTTTAAAATTCTTAACAAATACCATTTTTAGGTGTTTTTGAGAGACAAATTTAGTGAGGCACAAAAAGCAAGTGGCTTTTAAACAATTTAAGATGCTAGATAGTGACATTTTTATCAACCTCATGCACCCTTGCATTCTCTTGTTGTTTTGTTGAAACTCTTGATTATTACACCAAAATGCTCTTCCTCCATTGTAGTATCTCTATCTTTTCTTGAAACTCTCTAGCACTTCAATTAAGTGCCTTTCCTCCCAAAATATTACACATGATTTGCTATTCTCACTCCTCCTTTTCATTCAAAATCTTCTTTTGCTTCATGTTTTGTTCCAATGGAAGATGCACATCCTCGGTATACCTCCTCTTCCATCTGAGCAATTAGTTATACAATAATTTAGGACTTGATAGCTAAAGACGAATTTCTACCATTGAAAATACTTAAAATAGACACCAAGAGGACAATGTACGAAGAAATAAGGAAGGTACTTGAGAGGACTGCAAAGAGGGAGGGGAAATATGAAGGGGGGTAAGGTTGATAGTCTTGGGAGGCCCTCCCTCATGTTGTGCCAACCCAAGGCTCCCTCACGTTGTGCTAGCCTAGGGCCAGTGTAATGCAATGGGAGGTTCTCCATGGTCTTGGGCACTCCTTCACCCTTTCTCCCCCCCTTGTCGTGCTAGTTCACAGTTGGTACAATGCAAGAGGGAAACCCCTCATATTATTTGGAAAGGCTATATTATGTCACCACTCAATTCCTTCATAATTTGGTCTTCTAATATTCATTTTTAGTGTTTTTTGATATCGAAAGGGGCTTTTAGGCCATTCCAAACTAGTAATCAATTGATACTATCAAAATCTAAAGGTTGGAAAAAATCAATGTTGCCATAGCATTGGTGTAGCTCAAACCCCCTTCTAGGAGGATAAAAAATGCTTAAAATGGGCATCAAGAGCCCAAGATATGAAGAAATTAAAAAGAAACCCAAGAAGACTTGCATAACTTAAGAGGGCCTTCCACAAAAAGTTATGGAAGGCCTTCCTAGTCCTCCCAAAGCTATGGAACATTCTCTTGTGTTGTGCCAATCCTCCTAGCTACCTTTTCAATGTCTTCGTATCCTTGCCTCCCATTGCCCATTTTGAGTGTTTTTAACTCCCACTTTTGATGCAACGGCAACATCAGCTATACTCCATTCTCAACTTGAAATTTATATATTAATACTATCAATTGGTTGGCATCTCTAGAATGCCCTAAGTGCATGTGAGAACCGAGTTTTTGGAACGAGCTTTTTTTGGAAACCTCCAATTTTATCTGCATAGTCCACTTGGTCCTCTTTTTCTTTTAGACATATATCAAGTACCACTGTGCTCCTTCACTGCCACCACCACTAGCATCGCCACATCTTACTCTCCCCCTCATTAGAACCACAACCAATTCTCCTCTCTCTCTCTCTGTCTCTGTCTCTGTCTCTCTCTCTCCTCATATGTTGGGGACCAACCACTCCCTCAATAGTATTACTACCAATAGCACCGCCGCCGCCACCACATCTTACTCTCCCCCTCCTCATCAGAACCACAACCAATTCTCCTCTCTCTCTCTCTCTCTCTCTCTCTCTCTCTCTCTCTCTCTCTCTCTCTCTCTGTGAGACCCACAACATGCATTTCCCTCTCCTCCTCCCCCTCACTAACACACACTCTCTCTTTATCTCTCTCTCTTTTTATTTTTTTACCCCTAACTCTCTCATCTCTCTCCTTCCTCTCTCTCTCTAACAACACATTGGTAATTCTCTCTCCTTAACTACTTTACATCACTACATTAAGCTTAAGTGATTAATTTTGATAATAGTATCACAATGTTAGTGGTTGAATTATACATACACAAGCAATATCACACTCATATACATTCACATTCCCTCTCTCTCAGTTATTTGCATGAATGTTATAATTACATCATGATGTATTAGTACTTCAATTGTGCACACATGAGCAAAATCAAATACAATTACACTTACTCATTCCTCACACACACACGTGGAACTAACCATCAACATGTCACTCCTTTCAAAAACACATCTCTCTCTCTCTCATATGTTGGGGATTCACATCATGCATCTCCCTCTCCTCCTCCTTTTGAATAATAACCTCTCTCTCCCTCCCTCTCCCTCTCCCTCTCTCTCTCTCTCTCTCTCTCTCTCTCTCTCTCTCTCTCTCTCTCTCTCTCTCTCTCTCTCTCTCTCTAACAATGTATTAGTAGTTCTCTCTTCTTAACTTATTTACATCACTAGATTAAGCTTATGTGCTTATCTTTGATAATATTATCATAATATTAATGGTTCACTTATGCATACATATAAGACATTACACTATATATACATTCACATCCCCCCTCTCCCTTCTTTGCACGTATTTTGTAATTACGTATTGATGTGTTAGTATTTCAATTATGCACACATGAGAAAACTACAGGCACATCCACTTATATTATTTACATATTCCTCTCTCTCTCTCTCTCTCTCTCTCTCTCTCTCTCTCTCTCTCTCTCTCTCTCTCTCTCTCTCATTAGATTAGGCTTACATATAGATTAAAGTTATGCATTTATTTACAATAGACCCTTCAAGCAATTACTTCATAATCTTAGTAAAATATAGCTATGTATTGCTTCATTACCTGTAGCTATTATTTCTTCTAAGAATTCTTCATTTTAAACTCCAAAATTCAATAATCAAATATTTTAATATAGTGATATATTTCACATTGTACTACATGAACTTACTACAAAAATTACCCCAAAAAAAAACTAAATCCACAAATGCATTTGCAAGTTAGTGAACTACTATGCATAAAGTAAATGAGCATATTTATTGCAAACATTACATATCAATCCAACTCTATTGTAGGAGGGTGAAATGGGTGTTCTCTAATAAACTCCTAAACTCTCCCGTGAATACCTGCTAGCTTAGTCAAACAGGGAAGTATGTATTCCAAGAGAATGGTATTCATGGATTTTTCCTCAATCAAATAGGGAATCATGTGTTTGAAGAGAATGGTATCCATGGGATTTTCTTGAAACGTAGATGGACATGTAAAGGAGTTAGGTGGGTTACATTGTATCTTCTTTATGCAATCATCCACAAGTAGTATCATTGTAGGGCTAAAGTGTGGCCAATCAATATCATTAAAACATTTTAGAAATTGTGGCTTCACCCTGAATCCTTCCCAAAGAACGAGTTATGATAACAAATGCACTGGAGATATCACTTTCCTATGATCAGTCATAGTCTCTTTAGAAGAAGACATAAAAGTGCGACATATTTGAAAGAATATATGTGGAATTACTTACGAGGAATCTAGATCCTTATGTCTCTTGCACCTCTTTTTCTTCTAGTATTTTTGGTATAATACCCTCTCATTGGAGAGGAATTCACCTCTAGGCAGTCAAGGAAGATAGAATATCTCCAACACACCTCCTCATCTCATTGTTGCTCAATCTGGTGATCCTTATATATGAGCTACTTCTTCAAGTGCACCTAGTCTCTACATTTTCTTAGAAAAGTTTGCAACACCCCGTTCTCCAATTGCACATACATGAACCTGTCATTCGTAGTTCTATTACATATAGAGAACACATCGATAAGATACCATTGCAAATATACTTCTATAGAAGGATGCCAAGGTATGGCTGTAGAGAAGTCTCCATGTTGCTAGCTTGCATGACTTCTAAGACTCAATGTCATTATTTGGTTTAAAATACTTTATCTCCTATGTGAACTAGAATTTTTTAAAAAATTCATTTGAATGTTGTAGTAGTTTCCTCGTTAGAGAGAGAGAGAGAGAGAGAGAGAGAGAGAGAGAGAGAGAGAGAGAGAGAGAGAGAGAAAGAGATTATGTGACTTTGCCATCATCTCTCTAAGGAGACATGCTTTTTTTTATTGGACAGGGGTTGCCGACAACCCCTTCTCCACACACACACACATACACAGAGCTTTGAATCACAACTACCCTTGGTGCGCAAATCAGATGCTGGATGCATATGTAGGGAGCGCTGGAAGGTCCCCAAGAACAAAGAACTCTACTTAAGCTCAAAAAGCAAGAAAGAAGATTTGCACAACATGAGACAAAAAGACAAATTGGGTATAATCTCCCCCCATGCCTTGTGTGAGCGCTTCACAAAGCATGTATTTATAAATTTATTCATCTCAAAGCTAAAAAATAGCCCAATTTTACAATAAGCATGCTTTAGCTTTTGTGTTTGCTTTTGTCTAAATAAAGAATAAAGGGGTTGGGCGATCCAAAAGTCAGGTTGTGCCTAAATACAATGTCCAATAATTAAATATTTAAACCGTGTGTCCATGCACATATAAAATAATAAATGTTTATAAATAAGTGTGCCTAAATAAATATTAGCACCACGCCTTTAATAATAATACATACGCCCATAAAAAATGATAATTTCTTTTAGATAATTTGAATACACGCTATGGCCCAGTGTTTCCCAACTCCACTGCCGCTTGTTCTACACATCAACTAATGCATTCATAATTGTTAGAAAATAATAAAATTAAATTGACAAAAGTGAATACCTAGCGGTCTTCAATTACAAAATAAATAAATAGGTTGGAACTTTGTCCTAACCTTAATTTAATATGAGTGCACTCTAAACTCATAAACGTTCATTAATTTAAATATGTATTTTGTGGAATCACCCATGTGCACATTAAATTAACTTAACATCCGAAAAGGACATGCGTCCCCGTCAAATTCTTGCACAAGGAATCCACCTTGTGTACGAGCCCCGACTATTAAATATAGTTTTACGAAATCCATTGTGGTCTCAAAGAATCCATCGTGGAATATGCCTCATGGCATCATACACTCGGGTGGGATAGCAATTGTCCTCAATTGCTATTAGCTCAATGTGGAGCGAGCAGTGAGGGGTAAGCACTTAGATTGTGGGTGTGCATCCATTGGACCTCTTCAACATGATGATTTTTAGACTTAACCAAATATCTAGAGTATCTACCCGGCCAGTTCTAGCGGTCATAAAGTCAGTGTCTAGGATATTTTGAGGTTCAAGGATTTCAGTTTCTTCTTCTAACAAAGGAGGGTTTTCATAGACAGGGTGAACATGTAATTGGTGTCTAAAAGGTCGTAACAAACTGATATGAGAAGTATTATGGATTTTCCAATGTTGGGGTAGTTCTAATTTAAATGCATTGTCATTGATTTTGTGAATGATCTTGAAAGGTCCATAATCTAGGGGCTAACTTAACAACAGGGTGTTTCTCAACACTTTGTAATCTTCTCTTTTCAATGCATAACCAAACATAATCATCAACTGTGAAACTCATGGTGTATAATTGTTGGGCTTTCGCAATCATGTCTTTGACTTTAGCAAAAATAGTAGCATGTGTATTGGCAATATCATCAGCAGCTTTAACTTTGTTTGATAATGATGTAACAGGTGTAATCAATCTATGTCCATAAATGATTTCAAAAGGTACTTTCTCTGTAGATGCATGTATTGTATTATTGTATGCAAATTGAAGTAAATGCAAATGTGTATCCCATGTTTATGGTTTTGAAATTGTGTATGCACGCAAAAGATCTAATATTGTATTGTTAGTAGCTTCTATTTGCCCATTGGTTTGCAGGATGAAATGCAAATGAGAAATCAAACTTTGTACCTAAATTAGCAAACAAAGTAATCCAAAAATAATTGCAAAATCTAGAATCACAATTAGAAATAATAACTTTTGGCAAACCATGGTTAGTGAAACCAGTTCTAAAAAACAATCGAGTAGCTTGAGATACAGTTAATATTTTCTTGCATGGAAGGAAATATGATTGTTTGCTAAATCAATCTACAATAGTCCAAATCATATCATGATTGGCTTGGGTATTAGGTAAACCAATTATAAAATCCATTGAAATATGTTTCCATGGTTGTTCAGGGATTGGTAAAGGCATTAACAAGCCATATATGCTTACCATGGTGTCGCTTAACTCTTTTGACAAATTAAACACTCAGATACAAAGTTAGAAACATCATATTCCATCTATGACCAGTAAAAATCTTCAACCAATGTACGCAAAGTAGAAATAATACCTCTATGGCCTTGATATGAAGGACAATGAATTTTGTGCAATACAAATGATTGAAATGGAGCAGTTACACACAACATAAAACATAAATCCTTCAAAATAAGACAATGAATATATTGGAATCCGATTATTTACAATTAATTTATTCCAACCTGTTTGAAAACTAGGGTCTTGGTCATAGGTATCTTTCATAGGGATAAGGGAATCAAAAGATATACCGGGAGATATAATAGATACTTGGTCTTCTACTTAAGGCATCGGCAACAACATTCTCTTTCTCAAGTTGATATTGGATAAGTGGATGAAAACTTTGAATAAAAGCAGCCCATTTAATATGACGGTCAGAGACTTGTTGCTAACTAAGGAGATGTTTGATACTTTGATGGTCAGTTTTAATCATGAATTCAAATCCCATTAAATAGTGTTTCCATTGACGTAAATCCTATTAAATAGTGTTTCCATTGACGTAAATCTTATACTACAGCTAGCAATTCCTTATCATAGATAGAATACTTGAGTTCAGATGGTTTAAGTTTACAACCAGAGTAGGCTATGGGATGTGAATCTTGCATAAGGACACCTCCTATTCCAGATCCACTAGCATAAGTGACTATTAGGAAGAATGGCCTATTAAAGTCAAGTAATTGCAATACATGAGCGTGGGTTAAAGCATGTTTCAATAAATCAAAAGACCTTTGCTGATTATCAGACCAATGATATACAATACCTTTCTTTAACAATTTTGTCAAAGGCAATGCAATCAATGTAAAATTTCTCGCAAATTTTCTGTAAAAGCTAGCAAGACCTAAGAAAGAACATAATTCATGCACATTTTTAGGTATCGGCCAATTCAAAATTGCTTCTATCTTTTTAGGATAAACTTTAATACCATCAAAAGAAACAATATGTCCTAAGTATTCAATGCAAGTTTAAAAATTTTCACTCTTTTCAAGGTTAGCATATAATCAATTCTCTTTCAATAATGTGAAAACCAAAGATAAATGTTCATAATGCTCGTTCTCATTCTTATTGAAAACCAATATGCCATCAAAGAAAAAAATTACACAATGATGATGTTTCAAAAATATGTGATTCATCATACAACTGAATGTGGCTGGTACATTAGTTAAACCAAAAGGCATAACAAGAAATTCATAATGACCAAATTGAGTTCTAAATGCAGTTTTGAAAATATCAGGTGTATCCAATTGTACTTGATGATATCTAGATTTGAGATCTATCTTGCTAAATATTATGGCCTCTTGTAGTTTATTCATGAGATTGTCTACCCTGGGAATCGAATATCTATTCTTAACAGTGATCTTGTTTAGGGCATGATAATCAATGCACATCCTATAGGTATTATTTTTCTTCTTGACTAATAGGACAAGTGCACCAAAAGGAGATCTACTGGGCCTAATAAGTCCTCGAGTTAACAATTCTTCAACTTGGGCTTGGATTTCTTTTTGTTCAATTTGATTGTGTCTATAAGGTACTTTACATGGTGGTTGAGAACTAGGAATTAAGTCTATTTTATGATCTTCAGGATATATAGGTGGTAAACCAAGCGGTAAGTTAGTAGCAAAACAATCTTTAAATTGTGAAAGAAATTATGCATGCCTAGGATGCATCTGATTTTCCTTAGCTTCATTTTCATTCACCCAAACTAAGTATGATTTGCTACATTTTCTTAATGCATGTTTAGCATGTGTGTGACTAAGCAATAGAAAATTATCTAAAGTGTGCATACCATGTAATATAATCTGTTTTCCATTAGAATAAATCTTCATTGAATGCGTAGAATAATCTATATTGGGATTATATTTATGACGCCGAGGCATTCTTAAAATAATGTCACTAGATTGCAAATGCATAACTAAGAAATTTCTGTGCTCAACATAATCGCCAATTTTAATTTCTAAATTATGAACTTCTTGTGTACCATCATATCTAGTGTCTAAGAATGTAGCCTTGATGCAATTATGAGTTGAAACAGTATGTAAATTCAATTCGTTGACCAATTTTGAAGAAATAAAATCGTATGTGCTCCCATCATCATGTAAAACAATATTTTCTTTACCATGCACAAGACATTTCATTGTTAATAAAGAACGAGGACTTGGCATACTTGGTAAAGTATATGACACAGTACCGATATTGTCATCGTCTTTCGTGAAATCTAGCATTTCTTTATGGTCTTCATCTTCAGTCGCTCCCAAGTAGTTGATGTGAAGAATTAGCTTTTTGGATTGATAATTCACCGCTAGATGTCTAGGTTGGTGGCACTTGTAGCAAACTATACATTTGGCTTTGGAAACATTATTGGTAATGGCTGGGAGTTTAGGTATGTTGGGATTTGGCTGAAAAGATGGCTTAAGATTTGAATTTATGTTTGATGGTAAAGCAGGGGGTCGTGTCCAAGATTTACAGAAAGAAGATGGAACAAAGCGATTTTGATTGAATCTTCAAAAGTTGGAATTGAATTGCTTTGCATCAAAGTTACCATTAGTTGGAAATTTTTGTGGTTGCTTCTCTCGTCCTCGAATTTTGTCTTCATCATCATGGGCTAAGAAATTGCATCCTCGAGAGTCGTTGGCTTAAACATGTTCACTTTCTCATAGAAGTAACCAAGTAGACCAGACATAAACTTATACTTGTAGATCGCCTCAAGTACATCTTCAAGCATTCGAGGTTGTAATAAAGCATTCTAGAAATGCTCAGTGTATTGTGAAATAGGCTCACGATCTTTTTGTTGCAGAACATCCCATTGTTTGATTGTTTTTTCATGGAATTGAGGTGGAAGAAAATTCTGTAAAAAATTCTTTTGAAAAGCCTCCCAAAGTAGTAGAACAATCAATAATTTTGTGGACAATAGTCCACCGTAATGATGCTTTGTCCACAAAATGGTTAGTGACACACTTGAGTTTGTGTTTTTCGGCATACTATTCTTCATGGAAATAATCATCAAACTGACTGATAAAAGTGAGAACAGTCTTTCCATCACGTAGCCCATTAAAATTATAGAATTTGAAATTTCTTTTACTTATCTTGGCTTCTTTCTTGATAGATTGTGCTTTGAGTGTCGCATCGATCGTACATCGTATAACATCTTCGGATTGCAGTCCATCTTGTTCGATAGTAGATCGTTGAAGAGTAGCAAGTTGAGCTTGCAAAGTTTGATGTGCTCTTGGTTCCTCTTGAAGTTGCATCATAATTAGGTCCAATTTTTGCTCCATAGTTGGTTCCGATAAATCACATTTGGCCATAAAATCTTTCATATTTTGATCGGACATCCTGCAAAATTTCAAACAACCTCACACACTCGAAATCTTGTTAGCGGGATGAGCATAGCTCAAGGTTGGGTTTATAAGGCTTGCTTTTTTAAATTAAAAAATGGCTTTTTGCGCTCTCTCTTCTTTGCGGATATGGAAATTGATGAAGTCCTCTTCAAGTAGAAAATAGACTATGAGTGTCAGTTTTCTTGCTAGAAACTGTCTCTGTTAGAGTGCAGGTACGAACAAGGACTTGTTGAAGTTTTCAAGTTTGATTCGAGAAGAGCTCAATGTGAACACCCGTTGAGAAGGAGATTATTAATGAAACTTCTAAGCTTTACTAAAGCTTAGCTTTAAGCATTTTGAATAAAAATCTTATACAAATCTTCATCAAATGTGCAAGACGGCGGCATGTCGTCGTCATAATTGGCAACGTCCAGTACATGCTACTGTTGTAATGCATTGGATTTAAGAGATTAAGCTTTTTTTTTTCCCTTTAGCTTAAAGCTTAACATCAATTTAAAGAAATTTGACTTTCTATCTAAGAGAGAGAGGGGGGGAGGGGGGGGGGAAATGTCTTCTAAAGGAGCTTTCCGAGTGGTCCTCCGTCGTAGAGAGTAGTCCTTCAAAATCCAACAGCACAGCAAGGGGTTCTTTACCACCAGGAACACACTAGTATTGACAGTTTGTCGTGAGATTGATTGTAGAGCCCATTCGTTCCAGGAGCTCCGCCTTCACGTGAGATGGTAAGCGATTAGAAGCCCTTGATCTCAACTTCTCTCTGATACCACTAGTGCGTGAATCGGATGCTGGATTTATATGTAGCGAGCGTCAGAAGATCCCCGAGAACAAAGAACTCTACTTAAGCTCAAAAAGCAAGAAAGAAGATTTGCACAACATGAGGCAAAAAGACAAATTGGGTATAATCTCCCCCCATGCCTTGTGTGAGTGCTTCACAAGGCATGTATTTATAGATTTATTAATCTCAAAGCTTAAAAATAGCCCAATTTTACAATAAGCATGCTTTAGCTTTTGTGTTTACTTTTTTCCAAATAAAGAATAAAGTGGTTGGGCGGCCCAAAAGTCAGGATGTGCCCAAATACAATGTTCAATAATGAAATATTTAAATCGTACGTCCATGCACATATAAAATAATAAATATTTATCGAGTGCTTCAATAAATAAGCATGCCTATATAAATATTAGCACCACGTCTTTAATAATAATATGTACGTCTATCAAAAATGATAATTTATTCTAGATAATTTGAATACACGCTATCGCCCAGTGCTTCCCAACACCATCACCGCCTACTCTACACATCAACTGAAGCATTTATAATTGCTAGAAAATAATAAAATTAAACTGACAAAAATGAATATATAGTAGTCTTCAACTACAAAATGAATAAATAGGTTGGAACTCTATCCTAATCTTAAGTTAATACGAGTGCACTCTAAACTCATAGACGTCTATTAATTTAAATATGTATTTTACGAAATCACCCACGTGCACATTAAATTAACTTGATGCCTGAAAAGGACAGGCATTCCCATCAACTTCTCGCACAAGGAATCCACCTTGTGTACGAGCCTTGGCAAATAAATATAGTTTTACGGAATCCATCGCAAAACCTCACGGAATCCACCTTGGTCTCACAGAATCCACCGTGAAATATGTCTCTTGGCATCAACCCTCCATCATCTCTTTAAGGGGACGTGAAAATTTTTGTCGCCATACAAGGATTGCCGACAATCCCTTCTTGGTGGAAGATATTCACAAGTTGTCGGCTTCATCTCTGTGAGGGGACTTATGAAATTTTTTTGATTGGGATAGAGTTGTTGATAGCCCCTATTTAGTGAAAAAAATTTAGAGAGGACTTGTGAATTATTTTTTTTGCGAAGAAGTGGTTGTTGGCAACCCCTTGTCCCACGTAAAATTTTTCGTAAGTACCCTCAAAGTAATGTTGAAGGGGTGATTGGCAAGTTCGATGTAAAAGTTTCCATAAGTCTCCTCAAAGAAATGCTAAAGGAGACTTGTAAAATTCTTTTATCTAAGAAGGGGTTGCTAGCAACCCTATTCTCAATGAGTTGCTATCAAGACCCTTCTTAACCAAACAAAAATTCAAAGCAAGTCACATAATCTCTCTCTTTCTCTCATCTCGCTTTCTCCTTCTCTCATTCATCTCTATATCTCTCCTCCCTCTCTTTATATTTTTATTTAGTAATTAACTAAAAAATAATTAGTAATTAAGTTATTAACAAAGTAATAAATTAAGTAGTACATGTATGTATGTTTCTCTCTCTCTCTCTCTCTCTCTCTCTCTCTCTCTCTATAGTCATTTTAGGACTTAATAGAGTTGAGAGATAAAGAGAGTATATATATATATATATATATATATATATGATGAGAAATATGAGATAAAAAATAATTACTAGCTCAGAGTATCACATTATGTGTGTATTTTTTATATGTTTTAACGTGAGACATAATTGATTGAGACTTTGTGAATGAATTATATTAAAATGTTTGGACGTAATGAGCAAAAAGCAGTTTTCTCTTTTGATTTTTTTTTCTCATAATATAGAAAACTAATAATTAACAAGTTGTATAATGGTTATTATCTTTTGCATTTTGTATTTGGAAAAATAAAGACCTTATCAAATATTTAAGAAAAGTTTTATACTATTGAAATTATAATCAAAATGTGACTTTTTAGTCTAATTGTACTTAGACCAAAAAGTTTCATGTAGAGGAATTTGATCTCAAGCTGGAGAGAGAGAGAGAGAGAGAGAGAGAGAGAGAGAGAGAGAGAGAGAGAGAGAGAGAGAGAGAGAGAGAGAGAGAGAGTGTGTGTGTGTGTGTGTGTGTGTGTGGTATTGATAAAGATAGAAAGCTATTAATATACAAAAAAGGCCCAAGTGTAGTATTGTAAGATAAAGTTGCTAGAATTTTTAAAGCCACACACACATAGAGAGTGTATGTGTTTTGATGAAGGTCCAAAGCTATTAATATAGGAGAAGTCCAAAGTCAATATTGTGATATATTATAGGAGAGAGTTGCTAGAAATTTTTAGAGAGAGAGAGAGAGAGAGTGTGTGTGTGTGTTTTGATAAAAATTCAAAGCTATTAATGTGTAAGAAAGGCCCATTGTAGGAGAGAGAGAGAGAGAGAGAGAGAGAGAGAGAGAGAGAGAGAGTGTGTGTGTGTGTATAAAGATCCAAGGCTATTAATGTAGGAGAGGGTCTAAGGTAGTACCATATGAGAGAGTGCTAGAAACTTTTGAAGCCAAAGAAGGGGACGCCCCTTTCTTTGGCTTCAAAAATTTCTAGCACGGGTGGCTCCTTCTACTTTTGGGACTCTCCTACATTGATTTGCAAAAGATACCTCTCTATCCAAACTACTTTTCACATTTTTTTCTATTTTATCTTATCAATGATTTTTAAAAAGACACCACTCTCTTGTCTCTCGTTAATAATTATCTTTATCTCTTTTCTCTTTCTCTTTCCTCTCTCCTCTCTCTTCTCCATTGAGTCCTAATACCATCCCAATTGAAATTTCTTACATTCAAAGTATCAAAATATATTTTTGATTTTAAAGACTAGGCAAATCATTAATGAATTACGTAGTTAAAGTGGATTAGAATTTGTATGAGCAATTAAAATAAGGAGAGAGATGAGACTTTTAAATGTAAACTTTTTATTTAAATGAGAGAGAGAGAGAGAGAGAGAGAGAGAGAGAGAGAGATAACATAGGCCCTACACGAGAGAGAGAGAGGGGGGAGAGGGAAAGAATTTAATTAAAAAGGGAGCGAAAAAATAAAGAGAGAGATTATAAGTGAGAGAGAGGGGAGGCTTTAATAAAAAAAGGGAGGGGAAGAGAAAATGAGATATTACATGTGAAAAAGAGGGGAGGGGAAAGGGAGGGAGGTTTAGAAAAGGGGGTAGGTTCGGGAAGTCATCTTGGGGTTCGGGGCTTTCCAAACCTATAGCTAAAATAATAAGATTAGACAAACCTACATTGATTGTTTTCTTTGTG
This sequence comes from Lygodium microphyllum, assembly GCF_053477565.2. Classification (NCBI taxonomy): domain Eukaryota; kingdom Viridiplantae; phylum Streptophyta; class Polypodiopsida; order Schizaeales; family Lygodiaceae; genus Lygodium; species Lygodium microphyllum. The sequence goes on along the minus strand of NC_141149.1, from coordinate 16,109,517 downwards.
TTTGCACGGGTACATGCGTGTGTGTGTGTCTTATTAAGAACTTGTTTCTATCTCTCTCTCTCTTATTTAAAAACTATTGTAACTAAAGATCTCTCTCTTTCTCTCCCTCTCTCTCATTAATATATATACATATTAATGTGTGCATGTACTTGTGTGTATATATTGGAAGTCCTAACATATGCACACACACACATATTTAGTTCAAAGAAGTATAAGTATATTTTATAGACCATGAATATTAATACTACTACAACATGATGTCAAGTTAGCAAAGACATGCACAATGAGAGATCAATATGATACACACACACACACACACACACACACACACACACACACACACACACACACACACACACACACACACACATTAAGCATATTGATTAAGCATCAAATTTATACTTGTTTTCACCAATCCATATTTCTTCTTGCCACCACAATAAATAATCCACAAATGTGCAAGCTTTAATGAGTTTTTGCTTTCTAACTAAAGTTTAATGTGGTTGCTAGAGCCATTTATAAAGAAAAATATTTAGTGAATATTTAGAATGGATGCAAATGTAGACATGTTTATACACCAACCCATGCTTACTAAAAAGAACTTACATCTCATATTTGAAAAGAGAAGAACTTTCCCAACATCGCCCGTAGTGTGACCAACAAAGCAAAGACTTTGCTAATTCTTAGAGCAAATGCATTTTATTTTGTTGAGAGAATACAAACATGCCTCGATTGGTTAGCTATGATCAAATTTATGATAATCTTTTACTATCATTGTCTGTCAGTTTGTGGAATAGTAGTATACTTGCCACATGTCAATGTAATACAAATCTAGATTTGGATTGCTTGCAAAAATTATTTTATATTGTAAATGTGAGAGAGAGAGAGAGAGAGAGAGAGAGAGAGAGAGAGAGAGAGAGAGAGAGAGAGAGAGAGCTATTTATTGAAACACCTTTAATATATAATATAATACAGATTTTATCAATCCGGAGTACTAGCATGAGTTACTTTTGGGTAGGTAGAGAGAGAGAGAGAGAGAGAGAGTGTGTGTGTGTGAAGATGTTGAAGGAAGTGATGGTGGTGGCTGTGGAAGAGCTAGCGATGGCGGTGGTGGCAGTAGAAGTGGAAGTGGAGATGGGTACATCTAAGGGTGGAATAAGAAACTATGTGGAACAAGAATAGAGGGGGAAAAAAAAACTTGCTCAAAAAACTCACTTCTTGCCCTTCCTGAATGCTCTAAAAGTCCCATTGGGTATCAAAAAACACTCAACTATTCTAATAATGTTAGTACATGGCCTCTACAATTATAACCATTATAAGTCTGTGTACTATTCAGATGCAATTGTTTCACTTTTATGTTCTTGTTGCTTTTACTATCCTTGCTACTACCCGGTAGTTGAGAACAACTCCTAAGCTTTTATTCTATCAATATATTATTTGCTACTTCAATTCTTAGTGCTATACTCTAATGTTTTCCCCTCTTGAATAAAGTCCCATTTTAGAGACTCTAAGGTTTGTCTAACAAGGTTTGAAAATGCTTGATCATCCCCTTAACATCCTTGTTGATGTTTATAAGTGTAATCTCATTTTTTTAAAAGCACATTCATATGGGTAGGAGGTATGGTTCAAGTAAACCCTATAACTCTTAAACAACCTTGCAAGTTAATATTAGGAGACCAAATTATGAAGGAGTTGAGTGTTGACAAGCACAACGCGATAAGGCCTTTCCAAACATTATGGTGGCCTCTCCTCTTATATTGTGCTAGTCTTGGGTAGCTACAACATGGGGAGAGGGGGGTGGAGACTATCATTCTACTAGCCCTAGGCTAGCACAACATAAGACTTATGCTTGCACAACATGGTGGGGGGACCCCACGGCCTTTAGGCCCCCCTCATATTGTTCTAGCCCAAGGTCCTCCTCACATTGTGTCAATAATATCACGTATCTTCCTTATCTATCTGTATCTTAGCCATATTTCTTCATATCTTAGGTAGTTTCCTTTATTTCTTAGTATCGATATAAAAAAATAGTCAAAATCGAAGGGATCAAATTATAAGGGAACATGAAAAGTACCCATGGTGACTAGAATAATGCAATAAGGCCTCTCCAAACACTATCCTAGGTCTCCCTCTTGCATTTTGCTAGCCTTGGTTTAGCACAATGTCAGAGGGGCTCAAAGATTATCAGGAAACCCCCTCCCACCTCGCATTATGTTGACCCTTGGCTAACACAATGTGAGGGGGGCCTTGTGCCAACACAACATGAGGGGGCCCCTTGAGACCATGTCAATGGGCTCTTGCTTCCCTTGTGCTAGCCTATGGCATGTAGGGGGGTCTCCAACAATCATAAGACCCCCCCCCCCCCCCCCCCTTGATTCTTGCCAATGGTGTTGGCCTAGGGTCCCTGCTCAACATGAGAGGGTGTTGTATTGTCTTAGTGATTGATATGATTTTTCATGACTACTTGCAGATAGATCTTATCGAGATATAGATAATTATCTCAATAATTTGTGGAAAGTGATATAAGAACACATGAGAGGTTGTTTGATTTCTTCCATCAAGTGGGATAGTACCATCACCATCTAGAGGTGTCTCAGTATAGAATAGTATCTTCAAATATATTCAAAGTCAAGTATATCAATTTCCATTCTACTATAAGGGCCTTAACATAGATATATCTTTTTGTACCCTGACCTGATCTAGTGCAAATGGAATATTTCTCATATAGGCAAACCACAAAAGCCTTTGCCAACATAGAATGATGATTTGCTTGTATTTGAGAATAACCAAAATTTATTGGTATAACTAATTGTATTGTGACTTTGCTATCCATGGTATAATTAATCATACATGTTTTGCTACCCATGAACTTGATGAGAACTTTAGAAGAGTTTCGGTAAAATTATTTTTTGTAGCTTATAGTATATGATGATACATTTATTGGGTATGAAATTGATAGATAGAAGGGAGATTTAAGTATAGATATTGCATTCCCACAATATATTAAGGATGTTCAATTATTGTACTAGATTTGTATCCACAATACCCTCTTATTTTATCTCTTTAAATACTTCATTACTTTAATTTGGGTTAGCTCTATGAACAAGCCTTTTATATGTTTGCCGATGTAATTCGACTAGAATGCTAGCTTTCTCCACTTCATTGTAACTCATATGGTTGATTAATATGAATGGGCTTGATATCATGATTTCTTTGTCCCTCAAGTTAGCCAGATTGATATACTATCATATTCCTTTGCAATTTGGGGGATGTGATTGTATTTGTTGTGTTGTCAAAGAATTCTACGAATATTAAATTAGTAAAGCACTTGTAAACCCACGATTAAACTAGTTAATCATATGACACTCTTTGTTTGATACAACTAAATCTTTTGTACAAGCAAAACTCCAAAAAATAGGATATTTACCCCAAAGGATTTGTTACTTTAATAGATTCAATAACATTTTGATATGTGTAGTCGAATATTTTATGCTTGAATGAATAGATCTATCTTTAAAAATCCATAGTTAGTTTTAATAAAGCAAAGGAAATTTATTTGAGATACATTATTAATGAGTGCTAAGAGATGTTTAGTAAACATCTTGCTTGGTTGCATATATCTTCTGAAGTAAGAAAAATATACCTTAGCTTTTTTTTTTCTTAAGTAAACATTTGGGCACAACACTTTAGGGTTAGTAGACCACGAGAATCACAACTTACAACACTACCCATGAACATTTGCGTAAGTGAACTGCTTGAAGGGGCCCCAATTGCTTGGTTGAGAACAATGTGTTGAATTCAAATCATTACAAGGACACATCTAGATGCATCACGATTATGGGATTATGAGGAAAAGCCAATACTAGGGTCAACTATGGATTAGAATTGCTCGCATAGTTGAGCTATAACTTGATCTAATAAACCCTATCCAAAACTTACTTTCCAAATCTAATAAATCATGTTGCCTCTCTTGAGATGAACTCAAGTGAGTTCTACTTACTTCATTTGGTCGAGACCTACTAAGGGGCTTGCCCTAAATCACCATTGTGTGACTTGAGCAAGCATTGGACCAAGTTGTTTTCCAAGAAACACACTTGGTTTCACATTGAGTTATTTTGATGGTGAGACCAATTGCTAGAGCCTATCATGATGAGGAAGTATAGTGTAATAAGAGATTAAGAACAATACATTGAGCTTACAAGGGCAATAAGATCTAGAGTAGCAAGAAGGGGAAAGTACAAAGAATTATGTGGCTAAAGTACAGAGCTATGTAAGAGAATCCTACTTATTGAAAGGCCAAGCACAAAAGAAGTAAAACAAAGGCCTTCACAAAGGGCATCTAAGATGAGAGAGTCTACAAGGTGATGATAAAAAAAGTTAGTGCACATGACCAGGTAGTTGACATTTTTATGAAGACCTTCGGTGTAGAGTAACTTTGAAGATTACTTGGAGTTGTAGCATTGCAGTTGAGCTTGAGAGGGGAGTGTTGAGATGGGAGGTGAAACACATGTGGATATTGATATTGAATCAATTGGCTAGATGGGTTTGCATGCCTACACTTAGCACATTGGTGGTCACCATGACCCTCACCAACTCATCACTTAGCATTTTTAGTTACATCTCCTTACAACTAGCATAATTATAGTGCCAATTGATTAGTGTAGTTAGTTATGCATTGTTTGTCTTTAGTAGGCCACTTTCCCTTATGGTGTACCTTATGTACATTTAGTCTACATTTGTAGTGTTGGAAAAAGAAGAACAAGAACAACAAGAAAATGTTGACCTTCATCTCTCTTCTTGTGTAACAAAAAAGGCTTAATGCCAATAAATAATGATATGACTACCAAAATAATATTTACAATGACATCCTTTATGATGCTACGAGGATAGAATATGGTAAAATCCCCAATACTTCCTAAACTGTAGCTTGTTTTAAGAGCTTCACACTAACTTTGAAAACATGTTTCTTCTCCCTAGGTTCCCTAAGGAGAGCTAGAGTTTCTCTCGCTATTTTACCAAAAGACCACTTGTGCTAATGGTCTATTAGTTAGTTGCATTGAGGACTTGCAGACTCAACCCATTTCTTCAACCTCTTCCATATTGCCTATGCAACCAAGTAATCCCACATCAAGCGGGTACTAATTCCTTAGCTTTGAGGCACATCATGCAAAGTTACACCACCTTCATGATTTTCACCAACTTTCCCTTGGTAACCAATTTCTTTGAATAGATATTCCGTAATAGGGAATTAAGTCTATTGGATGACATTTTTTTCCATACCCTTCTAACCCTATGCCTTCATGATCTCGAATATTTGCAAGGGAAATGGGAGCTCTATTCTTCTTCTAGTTTCAAGAAGGCATCATTTTTTCTCCCATCAAGGCCTTTATTACCTCTGGCCAAAAAGATGTTATTCTCCGTGTGTGTGTGTGTCTCTCCATTGATTTAATTATTGTAAACATGTGATGCGGGCAAGTAGTTTGTGATCGCAACAAAGAATTTTTTCATCCATTCCGCCTTCACTCTTTTTGTGTATTTGAGTGAGCTTTTCTTGCATCCTTCTGGTGTGTTTTTGGTGTAGTGGTGGTTTATGCAAGTCCTCTCGCTACAAGTGTTTTGCCACTGTGTTCACTTTTAAAGCAAATAAAATGCAAGTAAGGCCACACATTCCTCATCTCATGAGCGCCAACTACTCTTCTTATCATTTCCATGCTAGCCTTACTAGCTAGCATACTTGATATGAACAACTATGATCCTTTCGATACGTGGAAGTAAAATGTAACATTTGACTATAAGGAAGAGAAGCAAAATCAATAGAAAGAGGTGGAGTCACACTATTAGTTAGTGAGCCTTTTAGTCTTATATTTGTACTCTCTCAAATTGAATGCTTCTAGTCTCTATGGGATGCTAGCCCTTCTTAGCACACCACAACCAAGGAGGGCAAAGATTTCCAGGTAAAATGTTGCTAAATAAGGCTTGGTGCAAAGCCAACCAAAGGGGCAAGCCTCTTCTTCAAAACAAGAATTCCTACAAATCCTAACAACATTGATGGGCATATGGAACCTTAAGCATCTTTAATAAAATGACCAAAAAACTCGAGCGAGATTCTTACAAATAGAGGACCCAAGGCATTAGAGTACTATCACGATTTTCTTGAAAACTTATTATGTAAATGTGCAAATACTAGGGTAAAGGGGCCAATAAAGTAGCGCCCTCCAAAAAGAAAACACACCCCACCCCAATCGAGTGACAATTTTACAAGAAAGATGTGGTTTTTTTAGTCACTTAACAATATAATAAGAATTTTTTAAAATTACAGATGAGCTTAACTTAAGTCAAAGAATTGAGCCATGTAAAATTTTTTATATTTAGATTTTATAAAGCCCTAAAGTAATGCATCCTTGAGTGTCACTCTATTGGCCCCTCACTGCCCCTCTTTTATGAACCTTTCGTTTGTAACTAAGGCTACTTGATAAAAATATCAAAATATCTCAATATTTTTTCTTTGAACTCTATATAATGTAAATAGTTTGACTATTGAAAAACATTTATGCAGCTCGCTTGGAAATTTTTTTAATAATGGAGGGTTGTTAGATGACAATCTATAGGCCGATTCTTTTGATTAGGGATCGATGAGCCCGTTCAATCTAATGTGAGGCTATTTGTGGGAAGTTTATTTGGTACCTCGAGAGCAGCCCATTTCTGGCAGAAGCCCAGGTTCGATTCCCAGGGACGCATGGGTGGGAATGTTCTTTTGGGTTGTAAGACAGTTTTAGTCGGACCCTTGATATTAGGGTTACAAGATCCTGTATCTGTTTTTCTCTTCTTCCCCTTCCTCTGCTGCCCTTTCCCCGGCCGGCTGAGAGAGTAGAGAGGGAGGGAGGCAGAGAGAGAGAGAGAGAGAGAGAGAGAGAGAGAGAGAGAGCACAGGCAAGCAGGACGGAGGCCAACCATGGTGCACGTCAGCTTTTACCGCAATTGTGAGTATCTCCCTCCTGTTTGTTTTTCATTTCTTCCATTGTATGGAACCTCTCATGTCCCAAACGCAGGCCTGTATCGTTTATTCGGAATTCGGAACGTCTTCCACACAGAAGAAAGCTTCAATGAAGCTTGCAGTATGTTGCTTTGAACATCCATCCCTAGTTCTTGTTTCTTACATAGACAGAAGGGCGCCTCTACGGGTTAGTATAGCATTGCGCTGCCTGAGGATGATTTAACCTGCCTGCAGAATTGATTTGGCCGTTACCACATTAAAGCAGGCCAGAATCATGCTTCGGGCCTTTTATCGTGACATACTGTAAGCTGATCTATAGCTCAATCATGTTTTCTTTACTTGGGAGATCGAGCTGATCAATCATGCTTTCACTCTTTGGGAAGTCGAACTGAGCCAGCAGTGTCTGATAACAAATGGAACAGTAGCTTGTGAATCATTGAGCTGGTTGGAGGAGAAGAAAGGCCTGTAGGAATTCATGTGGTTTCTCTTACCAGCCCAGAAAGTATCAGAAAACACAATTTCTGTGTTCTAATTGGCGAATTGCTCATCAACTGGAAATGAAATGTCTTTACGGAAAGACCTTAAAAAATTACATTCATGAACTTGCCACCATTTTGGAAAGGCTCTTTTCTGCAAGTGAGACTGGTTTTGGATGAAGCCTGGGCGTCCTTGGTAATACATTGTGTTACATCTGTGTGCACTGAATATTAGTCACTTGGTTTGCTCACAGAATATTAGTCATTCTGACCGGTGCAGTAGCTTAGTTAGTCTTGTTGCAACTGGGGGCACACCTCACCTTACATCTCCAACCTGCAACTGCAGATGGAAAGACCTTCAAAAAGCCTCGCCGGCCTTATGAGAAGGAGCGGCTTGATGCTGAGCTGAAGCTTGTTGGAGAATATGGTCTACGCAACAAGCGCGAACTATGGAGAGTGCAGTATGCCCTGAGCCGTATTCGCAATAATGCTCGTATGCTGTTAACCCTGGATGAGAAGAACCCTCGCCGCATCTTTGAAGGAGAGGCCTTGCTTCGGCGAATGTTCAGATATGGACTCTTGGAGGAAACTCAAAACAAGCTTGATTATGTCCTGGCTTTGACAGTGGAGAACTTTCTGGAACGTCGCCTGCAGACATTGGTTTTCAAATCAGGCATGGCAAAGTCAATTCATCATGCACGTGTTCTGATCAAGCAGAGGCATATCAGGTGAGTTTTTCTGTTTTCTCAATCATAAGTTTCTAGAGCGCGCAAAGGTCTGAAGTGTTTTGGTTTGGTCAGGGTTGGGAAGCAGGTAGTCAATGTGCCTTCTTTCTTGGTCAGAGTAGATTCGCAGAAGCATATTGACTTTGCACTGTCCAGTCCCTTTGGTGGTGGCAGACCTGGCCGCGTGAAGAGAAAGAACTTGAAGGCTGCCTCTAAGAAGGCTGCAGGTGGGGATGAAGAGGAGGATGAAGAATAAACATTATTCTGAGATGGGAAATCCACATTTCATCGAGTCTGAGCAGTTTACTTAGGATGCGGATCTTAGGATTTCTTTTCGGTGGTTGGACTTACAAAGTGTAGTTTAATGATAATACTTGAGTTCTCTTATGACATGATCAAGTCTCTAGACCGTTCACACCAATTGCTGTGTGGGATCCAAGTCCAACAGCTTTCTTAATTTTATCTTTTCAGTATTGGAGTCATTTTGACCATTCACACCAAGTGCTGCGTGGGATCTAAGTCCAACAGCTTTCTTAATTTTCTTGTTTGAGTACTAGACTCATTTTGCAAAATTACAACCTGGACTAGCAGTTTACCCTTTATGGTTGCTTTGGTCAAATTTTCTGCCACGAGCACTGGGATTATTCGTCATGTGGTACATTGTATTGAAGTGATATGTCAGTGAATATACGTCTGTTAGTGAATGGATCCATGGATCTGTGCAATACTAATTCGGTTTTACTTGTGGCATGCGTGCCCAGTGCAGTATAAGGAAGTGTCTCCTCTTTTGGGTGCTATGTTACAAGAAGGGGAGATTTTACTTAATATAGATCAGTAAGGAATGATGAAGCCCACCAGTAGCAAGAAAGTAACCAAGGTCTGCGTGCTTAAACCAGCTGAATCATGCCAGATGTATTCGTTATGCTTCTTGATTTCTCTTGGTTAATATACATCCATTGGTCTCACCATCTCCATGTTAAGTGAGTGCATGCAAGCACAAAGGAAACAGTTACCTGTAGGCTGTGATGTGGCTACCAGTTCTAATGATGTGTCCTTAGCACAAGGGGATTTGTCACGAGGTGGCTTTTGTGTTTGTGGAAATTCAGTGTTACTCGCAAAACTAACATCCAAACTCAAGAATTTTAAATGTTTTGGACATAAAGGGGAAGTTGGTGGTTGCTTTATCCTTACAAGTTATTGATTGGACTAACTATTAGTTTTGCTCACCCAATGAGCTGGAGATACCCTCTTATTTTAGACTCTAGAAGTTTGATGGCATGTTGAAAAATGCAGCCCTATTTCAAATTCGTCATTTATGAGTTGTTGGATTTGCCCAATCAAATGTAAGGGCTTTGCAGATACACCATGGTTTTGTTTACAGATGCACCTATGTAAAGTAGTAGTTACTTGAGCTTTGCTTGGGATGTGCTTTTACATGTGATTTCTTATGCTTGATGGAAAATTCTCATGGTGACATCTTGATGATCTAGTCCTTAAAATGAACCTCAATGTTGTATATTTAAATATCATAAATACAAAGTTTTTAAACTGATATATTTGTTTATCGTGCCATTTTTATGTCTCATGATAGGGTGACACTTGAAGTCTTTTGAATGCATGTAACCCATGGTATTAGAGCAACTTTAGCACTAAGCAAATTAATGTGAAAGCTCATGCTCGTAGAGATCTTAGTGCATCATGATTCATCGACCCATGATATGATGCGATCTGACATGGCAAATGTTCCACATCACAATGCCCCTTGAGCATGATATTTGTTGAAAACTGAAGGTGAATCTAATGTGCCAACAATCCAAAATGATTACTACATGGAGAGAACTCAAGCTATGGAAGGACACTTTATTTGAAGAGAAAAATGAGGTATGTCATTGGCTTAAGGTTGCATATAATGAGTTGTAGCTCAAATAGATCGAGCAAATGTGGGAGAACATCAAGGCGTTCAAGAAGATGTACTAGGGAGTTGAGCTGTTGTAGAATCTCAAGGAGGTTGAAGAGTTAGAAGAGGACTTAGAGGAGGTTGATTACCAATTGATTATGGTGAGAGAGAGAGATGTCATTGACTTAAAGTTGCATATAATGAGTTGTAGCTCAAATAGATCGAGCAAACATGGGAGAATGTCAAGGAGTTCAAGAAGATGCACTAGGGAGTTGAGCTGTTGTAGAATCTTAAGGAGGTTGAAGAGTTAGAAGGGGACTTAGAGGAGGTTGATTACCAATTGATTATGGTGAGAGAGAGCCATGTTGTGGCAAGTTAAGTTGAGTTGAGACCTCGACACAAAGTTGCAAGGAGATATAATCCTAAGGTGGGATTGGGATATTGGATGTGGATTTGAGGGATCACGAGTTGGTTGAACTACTCATAGACAAAGGAGAGGCAAGAGAAGAATGAAGTGACTAGTGTATAAATTTTGGTCAGATGAAGAGGACAAATAACAATGTTGGGCTACTACCTTGAAGACTACTACCAAGGAGTAGGAGAGCTAGAAGGAGACTACCTTGAAGATCAATATTCCATTGACTACTACCTAGAAGAACGTGGATGCTATTACCTTGAAGAATACCCCATCGACTACCATCCGGAAGAAGAATATCTTTACAACTCCTACCCTTAATGAGAAGAATACCTAGGAGAATGCCAATCCGTAGAAGGAGCCAAGAAAGCCCAAGAAAAAGAATAAATAGACACTATGTGAAAGGAGAAGCATAGAAGATGGATGTGAGTTCGAAGCTAGAAAAGATATGAATGAGTTAGGCTATAAGAAAGAAGATAAAGATAGGTGGACGTGTGAGAAGGATGAGCCCTCGCACCCATAGGTTATTGAAGATAAACTAGTGTTGGAGGAGATGAAGATTGAGAAGGGAGAGGAGACGCACGATTGCATGAGTTGAGAAACACCTCTGTCCATTGAGATTGAGGGTGAGACTAGTGAAGCGCTCTCCTTTGAGGCATGAAATGTCTTTGATATTGAGGATAACGAGGAAGTAGATGAGGAGATAGAAATGAAGGAATTGCACAAGGCGCAACCTAATGGACTGCCTCCCTTGAGTTGTGGCATAGCATGGTGGCAATCGAGTCACCACATGTTGATCCCAACACCGTGATAACTTAGGATCATGCCTACAAAGCTTAGCATGTGAAGCCATAAGAGCCAAGCCAAATAAAATTAAGACTTTGAATCCTCCACTCCTCAAATGTAATTGAGTCCAGGGTTGGATCGAAATGGAAAACAATAAAGAAAAATAGTTTAGATGGGCAAACATTGGTTGAATTGATAGGAAAAGTTGTGTTAAGATCCTCATGTTGTAGTATGGTAGATATTGACTAGCTTGATAGAAAAAGATACGCTAAGACCTTGCTAATGGGTCATGTCCTAGATCAACAGTCACTCACTAACTTGATAGAATGAGCTATGTTAAGACCTTGGAATGAGTCAAGTCAACCACCCTTAGATTGTTGAGGATAGCAATTCATTGTGCAGGGGAGCATAAGTGCTTTGTAGATATACCATGGTATTGCTTACAGATGTACCCATATAGAAAGTAGTAGTTACTCAAGCTTTGCTTGGGATGTGCTTGTATATGTGATTCTCTATGCTCCGATGAACCCTCACATGTGCAGGGTCATGAGGGTATAATCTCAATATGTGTCTCAATGGGGAAGGGCAAGAAGCAAGCTTTTCGAGCGAGCATTTAAGCAAGCTTTTCTAGGCAACCTCCATTTCTTGTTCCACATATTCCACTTATTCCTCCTATTCTCTTGTGCACATATCAAGCACCACTACCGCCCCTACTGCCACCACCATCTCCACCACCACCACCACCATCACCACCATCACCACCACCATTGCCGCTATCATTACCACCACCACTTTCACCACTACCGTTCCCTCCCATGTTTCTTTCCCAATGTTAATTATAATCTCTCTCTCTCTCTCTCTCTCTCTCTCTCTCTCTCTATCCCCCATCTTCCACCAATTATTCTCTCTATTTTCTCTCATTTCCATCTCCCTTTCACACACACACACACACACACACACACACACACACACACACACACACTCTCTCTCTCTCTCTCTCTCTCTCTCTCTCTCTCTGTGCAACTTCTCGTTTCTCCCTCTCTTACACTCACCTTCTCTCTCACTTGCTCTCTCTCTTCTTGTGTCACTCATAAATACATATATACCCACTCTCTCTCTATTCCTCTTTCCTTTCCCTCACTCACTCACTCACTCACTCACTCACTCACTCACTTACTCACTCACTGTGCTGTGTCTCCTTTCCCCCCCCTCTCTCTCTCAAATATAGCAACTAAATAAAGCAGCTAATGAATATTAGATGAGAGAGCACTAGACTAAATAAGCAACTCCTCTCTTTGTCCCCCTCTTACACACACACACACACACACATTCTCTCTCTCTCTCTCTCAAATGGTAACCTGTCTCTCTCCCCCCTCTCTCTCTCATACACACTCTAAATTAGCTGTTAATATCAAGATGAAAAGAATATCACATTGTTATCCCATATGCATATATACATTTACGTACCTCTCACTTTTATGTGCATGATTTGATATTATATCCTAATATATCACTTCCATTGTGCACATATAGGCAAAACTACATTGCACATGTTTTCGCTACTTTAAATTGAGCATTATTGTGTGGACTTACTACAAGAGGATAGGGTATCAAATAGTTTGTTACACTCACTTCAGTAACATGAGATATCTATTGTTTTTCACTTTGTTCGAATAGTTACTATCGAGACAAAAATATTACCTCATTGTTATTCAATCCATTGTGCACACATGCATTCATATGCATGCATGTTTCTACATTCTACCCTGGCGAGCCCTGGCTGCAAAATCATCCAATACTTGCCCACTTCTAGGGGCTTCACTAGTAACGATTCCTTTTGCTTTGGCCGCCTATGTAGAAGCACCCCATTCATATCGAATAGGATTAATTTTCGGGTTGTGGAAGGTAGTTGTACATGCACACGTGGAAGGGTGAGCATCCATGTATTGGTATGATGAAAAAGAACACTACATTACAATCAGATATTGTACAAGTTTACATAAAAATGTTACCTTTGCTCTTAGATATCTTCCATATTCAGCGAAGCGATATAGACATGCAATTAGTCTATTGGAATTTAGCGCTACTGATGCAAAGTCACCACATCCTGCATTGCAATTTAAAATGGTGTCCCCTTCTTTTGTGTACATTTGCAAGAACGAGCTCCAAAAAGCCGTACCACGTTGCATGCCACCTACAGTATCTGGTAGTCATATAATGTATTAGGAATCTACTAAATGTTTACAAAACATATCAACAATAGTTTAGCAACATTGGATCTCATATTGACCTCTCATTGGGGATCCTAATGTATCTCGCACCCACTCATTCACAGTAATGTCATCTTTTGTGAACTTCGGAGGGATGATTCCATTGTAAGCGATATCTGAACGCATGTACGTTAGAATATATAGCACATGTACCTACAAAAGATTGAAATACTAATTTTAGTAATTATACTCACTAAATGAAGCCAACAAGTGTGATATATAAATAATATGTAGCATGAGCATATCATGACTTTAAAACTCTCACCTCTCTACCTCTAATGACACATACATGTGTCTCGCAATGAATAACATGTGCCATGCGTAAGGCCCAACACTTTTGCCTTGATTCCATCTGTCGGTCCTCCACAACTTGCTCGATAAGCTCTACCATGGACTGTGTTGTGGCAAGGAACAGTAACATCCATGTGTCCTTGAGAACACGACCAGCTAAATACATGGCATTGACTGACTCTGCCTCAGTATGGGAGTTCCATGATGGAATTCCATCCCCCAATCCATGCACGGCACTATCTTCAGGGAGACGAACCACCATGATATCACATGCTGTGTTTGTGGTTTCTTCGTCAACCTCGACCATCTTGTTTTGGTTGACCTCCTCCAATGCCTCTACCAAAATCGAGAGAATGCCTCACTTGGCTGATCATTTCTCAACGCATGTCCGATCTCAAATGGATTGCAGAGAATAGTTCGCCACTCCACCTTCGCCATCATAGTGGCATGGTAGATAACGACTTGCAAGGGATCTTCCATAGGGCTTTCAATGTTGCGGATCTCTGCACATCGACTCCTCGATTAGTAACATATTTTTCTTACTGAATGTTAACGATAGATAATTTTCTTCTTACATGTTTGTTTACCTACATGTGTGGTTGGAACATCTTGCACCATTGTAGCTTTGCGGGAGACGATGTCTTGCAAGTGGAATTCCACGTGACTTTCAATTGGCCCTCTGTATGATAAATTCATAATTAGCAACATGTTTTTTGTTCAAAATGTTATTGTAGATAGTATCATTGAGACACGTTAGTTCACCAGTGTCTGTGGCTGGCACATCTTCTAGCATTATAGGTTGAAAATAAAAAATTGTATTCCCCTTTACAAAAATACAGACCATTCTTATTGGCATTGTATTGTGGGAAAAAAAACCATGAGTCACGCTTGTTTACCGGTAGCTACCACATCCCCTAGTACGGCTAATCCACGTTCTTGCATTATTTCCTTCCCTACACAAGGACACTCGTCACTATTAACATCATATAATGATAGAATATTTTAAAACTTTGACATCATCCAATCATGACATGTGTGAAATTCACAAGCATTGTTTCTTAACCTCTCTGTGCATGCATCACGTTCAATGTGACCTTAAATCCAAGACACTCAATTCTTCTACCCTCTATGTGTTAAAAAATATTGTTGATGTTACTTTGGTGGTGAACAAGAATTACGTGCCTTCGCATCATGAGTTTTGTACAAAAGCAAGCTTACCATCTTGGTGCTTTATAATATGTGTGTCAATTCCATGTGATGCCTCACTGCTTCTCGCCATTGTTGTGTGTCTCTCTATAGTGGTGTGTAAGGTAACACTCTCCACCACAAGATCTGGAAGAACTTTTTGTATCCTTCTATCCATGCCAATGTCACGGACCTCCTCGGTGATGCCTTCCATTGTGATCTGCTCTTTAGTGGTATCAATGAAAGGGCCTACATGGATTGGTGGTTACGATTCATATTCAAGAAAATATTTTTACTAGAGGGACACAAGAGATGTCTTGGCTATAGTACTTCAAAACATCAAACCTTTTAGGTGTGGAGAAACCAAATTAATTGGGGATGAGGGCCGATCTTTGCTTGGCCTCTCTTCAATGATATTGGATGTGCACTTGCTCTTGTGTTTTCTTTTTATAGTAACCGCACTACTAGTATTAGTTTCCTATGAACCCATCATAGTCTCTTCATTAGGAGACAACAAAAGTGCAATATACTCCTAAGAATGTAACTCATTTCACTTACCATGCCTTTGGATCCTTGTGTCTCTTGTGTTTGTTTTTTCCTTGAGTATTTTTGGTACAAATTTTTCTCATTGGAGGGGTATTCACCTTAGTCAAGGAAAATAGGGCATCTTTGAGATACCGCCTCATCCCACTGTTGCTCTATCTGGTAATCCTCATACATGCATTGATCCTCCTGCACATTTGCCCAGTCCTCACACTCTCCTGGCAGAGTTTGTATAGCCCTCCTCTCCATCTGCCCGTACATGAACCTGACTTGCAAAGTCACCATTACAAATCTTGAATGGATTGGCAAGATAGCACCGTAGACATGCTACTAAAGAAGGATATCATGAACTACATGTATAGAAGCCTCCATGTTGTCAACTTCATTGACTTCTGTGACTCTATATCTTCGTCTGGCTTGAAATCATGGAAGACAGTGCGAAACATTTGCTCTCTATGCTTTCTTTTTATCTCTTGGGTGTATTGGAAGAACAAATCATGTTCCACTTGAATGTTATAGTAGTCCTCCCAACTCAAAAGCAATCTCTTTCCATCATCTTGCAACATGGCCCAAAAGGTCTCTTTTCTTACACAACTTCGAAATGGTGCATTTCCATCTACTCAAATAAAATATATGTTGTTTAATACCAATTCGTCAAACTTATGATGCACATAATTTAGATGAACAAGAATAATCTACGTCCAGGCATGCCCATCAACGTTCGAATTTTCCTGTCAGAACTCTCTATCGCCTTCAATATCCTTATGCGATCTACCTCGTTTAGCTTTGAGGATGCTAACGTGTATACTCTCTCCTTGTTCAATACACCCCCTGTCTTGGAGCCCCACTCCAAGCATGAGACGGTTGCATTGACAAAAACATTGTTACTTTGGAAAAATATAGTATAAGTACATATAGATGGCATGTACAAAGAGGTAGCAACTTACTGATACCACTTCTCTCCGAGACTGGGGTCTGCAACTCTTAGCAAACGTCGAGTTTTCTTGACAAGCTTTTCATTGGCACTATAGTATGCCTCACCCCACTTGATTCTAAACTCAGAGTAGGAGAGTTGTGTCCGTTTCTGTTCGATCGGTCGCACTACCATATCATGTTCATCCTACACTTGGTAATTAGAGACTGTTGAGATATCGAGCTCCACTCGTGATATGCCAGGGTGACCGTTGTGTATTTATGTCACCGACTTGTTTTGCAGACGTGGTTGGTACACCGCCCATGAATAATAGCTACATGACAGCTATCCTTATCTACTCTAGTTCGTGGCTCAGTTAGTATGCCACCTTAGTTGAGTTTGGTTTGAGACCCATATATAGGGTTCTTCTATTTCTTTGTATGAGAGTTCTTTTGGCTTACACAACTAAGAAGAGGAAAACTGTTTTCAGCCTCCACCTTTGTGTGTATTCCCCCATTGTGCAAGTAAGAAAGCTACAAGTGAGACTCCTTCCTTCTCTCCCACAAGCTTGATATGGTATCAGAGCCTTGTTCGTGGTAAGGAGCTCAAGAAAGCAAACCAAGTTCGCGATGTTTTGGTAAGAGGAGCAGTGTTGCTTTCATTTTTCTGTTTTGGGAGCAAGTCTTTGTAGTAGGTAGCACAGCCGAAAAGTGCAAGAGTGCATTGTCTCAGATTGAGACGCCCTTCGTGGTGTAGCAAGAGGACAGTATATGCTACAGGCAAGGGCTTTAGCCCTTGATTGCTCTGTTTTTTTGATTTGAGGCCATTTCGGGGCCGTTTTTTGAAGGCAAAATTTTTCTGTACGCACTCAAGAAAAAGCCCTATTTTATGCTGTGCGACCACTATTCTACAGGTCAGTGAAAAGTTAATATAGAAATTGCATCGTATGCCTGTGCATAGAGACATTCGGAGTTACAAAATCATCCTTGTTGCCTGTTGATGCAAAATCGTCACTAGGAAGTGATGTGTGGTCACTTACCACTTTCGTCAGTTTTGCAGATTTGCCCTTGTGAGGCTAAAGCTGTGTTTTTTACAGTGACAATATTTTTTGCAGTGTTCTGTAATGGCGTCTGATTCTCTTTCACAGATTGTCATTGAAAAGCTTGACAAGAACACCTTCCAAGCATGGAAGTTTAGAATGACGAATTTCCTTATGGGAAAAGGATATTGGGAATTTGTTGCAGGAAATGAAGAAGAACTAGTTCTTCTTGATGTTTCCAATCAACAGAAAATGCAGGCATTTAAAGGATGGCATGAGAGAGCCAGAAAAGCTATGTATTGGATGTCTATCAGTATTTCAGACTCTATGATTGTGCATATTCAGGATGCAAGTACGCCAAAGGAGGCATGGGATACTTTGTCCAAAATATATAGCACAAATACGCAAGCCAGGAAAATGCAGCTCAAGCAAGAGTTGCACAATGTGCAAAGAGAAAGTATGAGCATCAATGACTACCACATGAAGGTGAAGAAGATTGCAGATGAACTTACTTCCATTGGGTCGCCAATGGAAGATGATGATTTAGTTTCCGTGACCTTGAATGGTCTAGGAAAGGATTATGCACAGTTTTGAACATCCATTTCCGTCCGTGAAAGATTTTCTGATTTTGAGGAGCTTATTGCTCTTCTAATTTTTGAGGAGTAGAGAAATGGTGGTGCATCTTCTTCAGGAGGAACTTCAAAAGAAACTGTCTTCTACTCAAATGCTGGAAGAGGTAGAGGCAGAGGTAGAGGAGGCCGATCTAGAGGCTGTGGTAGAAATCAAAATATGCAGCAAACTCAAGAAAACCAGTCCTATGGAGGAGGACGTGGTAATTCTAGAGGCAGGGGGAGCCAAAGAGGTCGTGGTGGATAGCAAAGAGGCCAAAATGCAAACAGCAATGTTGAATGCTACTACTGTGGTAAAATGGGTCATATGGCTAAAGACTGCTATAAAAAGCAGAATGACATCATGAATGGAAAATTGCAACAAGGGAATTATGCATCTTCTAGTAGACAGGGTGATGACGGAAATGAGCATTTGTTTATGGTGCAGCACATGAACAATTCTGTGATAAGTGTAGAAGAAAGCAACGAAGTGTGGTATGTTGACTCAAGTGCGTCAAACCACATGACAGGTCATGCAGAATGGATGGAGGATGCAAGGAAAATGGAAAAACTAGGATTTGTGGAGACTGATGATGATACTGCACATTCTATTGTGCAGATTGGAAAAATTCCTTTATCTATACAGGATGGGAAAAAGAGATACCTGTCAGATGTATTTGATGTCCCGAATATCACCAAGAATCTGATTTCTGTTGGTCAAATGGTTGAGTAGGGCATGCAGGTCAGATTTAATCCTTATGGATGCTTTGTTGAGGATATGAAAAATAAAGGTCGCTTGATAGCAAAAGGAAAGAAGAAGGGCAGAATGTTTACGTTGGATGCAGACATGGCTGAATTGAGTGCAGCAATGTTTGCACATGGGACCGATGTAGTTGCAGATATTGATATCTGGCATAAACGCATTGGTCATGTTAATGTACATCAACTTAAATCAATGCAGGCCCAAAATATTGTTGCAGGATTGCCTAAATTCAAGGTTGCAGAAATGCATAAGGTATGTGAAGCCTATCAATTTGGAAAACAGGCAAGGAAACCATTTCCTAGACATGTTCAAGAGAGTAAGAAGCCATTGGAATTAATCCACTCTGATGTGTGGACTACTAAAGCTGCATCTCTTGGAGGCTGTCATTATTTTGTCACTTTTATTGATGACTATAGCAGAAAAGTTTGGGTGTATTTTATGAAAAAGAAAAGTGAAGTTTTTGGGCATTTCAAAACTCTTAAAGCTATGGCTGAAAAAGAAACAGGTCTGCAAATAAAATGCCTAAGGTCAGATGGAGGGGGAGAGTACCTTTCAAATGAGTTTGCAAGGTTCCTGCAGGAGCATGGCATAAAGTAGCAATATTCATGAGGTCATACCCCACAACAAAATGGAACTGTAGAAAGGAAAAACAGGAATATTGGAGAGGTATCTCATGCCATGCTCAACGAAAAAGACTTGCCAGATTTTTACTGGGCTGAAGTAGTTGCTACAACAGTCTACATAATGAACAGGACTCCCACTGCAGCAATACATGGGATGACTCCAGAGGAGAGATATACTAGTAGAAAACCAGATATTTCTCATTTGAAAATTTTTGGTTGCATTGCCTATGTTCATGTGCCAGATGAGTTGAGATCCAAAAGCTGAGAAGTGCATCTTTATTGGCTACTCTTTGCAGGTATAGATGCTATAACCCTTCTACTTGTAAGTTTACAGTGAGTAGAGATGTTGTTTTTGATGAGATGAGTAGCTAGTATAAACCAGTAAATGTGATTGATGACGTAGATGCACAAAATGGAAATGCTGCACAGATTTCACAACAGCAGTCACAAAATATTAGTGGACCTGGAGTGTCCTCTAGCAGTGGTTCACATTCTTCGCCATGGACAGGCAGATTGAGATCATGAGAATCTCCTCAAAACAATGTAGATATTGGTATGCAGATTTCACGAAAAAAAAAAGAGAATGTAGATCAGCCCATGTTTGATGTGAATGCAGGTCACTCTTATGTGGATGGTGAATCCAGTGGCTCAGAACAGAGCATTGATGATGAGTCGGGTATTCCTTCTATTGTTACACTTGGAGTAAGGAAGACCAGGGATGTTTTGAGAGCACCTGGAAGTGAGTCTACTTTGCGCAGGTCTACTAGAGTTAGGTATCCTGTGGATAGATTGAAATATGATGGATTTACAGCCATTCATTATGCGTATATAGTCAAAGTGGTACAGGAACCAGAACCCACTTCTTTTGAGGAAGCCATGGGAAAAGAAAAATGGGAGAAAGCCATGGATGAAGAAATGGATGCCTTGGAAGCAAATGCTACATGGGAATTGGTACCTTTGCCTAAAGATAAGAATGCAATTGGTTGTAAGTGGGTTTATAAGGTGAAACACAATGCAGATGGTTCTGTGAATAGATACAAGGCAAGATTAGTAGTCAAGGGGTATGCACAAACATATGGCATTGATTATGAAGAAACATTCAGTCCGATTGCAAGGATGGCAACCGTAAGAGCAATCATTGCTATGGCTGCATCAAAGGGATGATCTTTACATCAAATGGATGTAAAGAATGCCTTCTTGCATGGTGATTTGCAAGAACAGGTCTATATGGAGCAGCCACCAGGCTATGTGCATGCTGTTCATCCTGAGTTTGTTTGCAGGTTGAAGAAAGCCTTGTATGGCTTGAAGCAAGCACCTAGAGCATGCTCTGACAAGATAGGACACTATCTTGTCACTATTGGCTTTCAGATTTCCAAGGCAGATTTCTCACTTTATGTGAGAAAAACAGAGAAAGATATTATGCTACTTGTCATTTATGTTGATGATTTGATTATGACAGGTGACAGTGATGAAGATATCCTTCATGTGAAAATGCTATTGAAGCAGAAGTTTGAGATGAAGGATTTGGGAGAGCTGCGTTATTTCTTGGGCATTGAGGTGATTATATCACCAAGTGGGATATGGCTCTTGCAGAGGCAGTATGGATTGGATATGCTGTCCAAATATGGGATGACAGGCTGGAAGCCTATTTCAGTTCCTTTGGAGCAGAATGTGAAGCTAAGCGCAGATGCATGTGAGCTTCTGGAAGACCCTACTATGTATAGACACATAGTAGGAAGTTTGATTTATATGACTATTACCAGGCCAGATTTGAGCTATGCTGTTGGATTGGTAAGTCAGTTTATGCAGGCTCCAAGGAAACTGCATTTAAATGCGGCTAGATGCATACTCAGGTATGTGAAGTCCACATTGCAGTATGGACTATTTTATGAGATTGGGATTCAGATACAGTTGCATGGATACACTGTGTTAGATATGATCAATGCCCCACCCTCATTAGGTGCTACCAATGATCCATGGTGCTCAAAGTTGTAAGGCCCCCATTATGAGGAGAAGCCAAGTGTGAGCCCAGACATTGGTGGAGTCCTGACTTGTATATCAGATGAGGTCTATGTGACCGGATGGCAAAAAGGTGACCATTGTGGGTCTAATCTTTGGGTTAGACGGAGTGGTTGAGCTAGTAGTAACTCGAGGCGCATTGCATCGAGTTGCGGTGTAAGGGAGTTAAAAGGGGCCTAGGGGGGCCAGCGGCCCCCCTGGCAGGGGTCTGGGGGCAGCGCCCTTGGCCTGATGGTAAAGGGAATATTCCATGGAATATTCCCTGGCCGACTAGTGGAGGCTCATATGGTAGGTCAGTCAGCAGGCCGACCTAACGACCTTCGCGGGCTATAAAAGCTAAACCCCTTCGCAGCCATCTTACACTCATCTTTCACCCAGTCAGAGTTGTTATTCCAGCTAGCCTTAAGCTCTTCACCTATCTTCTGTCTAGATCGCCATCTAAGCTTCACACAGTGGAAGCGCACGGGTGGACAGAGTCATCTTTGTATCAGTTGTTTGGAGTTAAAGAATTTATTGATTCTCCTCTTATCTGTTGTGTACTCTCTATCTCTTTCTCAGATTCTGTTCGCTGCGCCGTGTAATATTTTACACACTGATGCTAATTGGGATGGTAGTATTTCTGATAGACGATCTACCAGTGGATATGTGCTCTCTTTTGGGAGTGCTGCAGTCACTTGGAGCAGTAAGAAACAACCTACAGTTGCCTTGTCGAGCACAGAGGCTGAGTACAGGGGTGTAGCAATGGCTGCATGTGAGGTAGCTTGGTTGCATAAGCTACTTTATGATATGTATCAGTCTACAGATGGGCCGGTTGTCATTTATTGTGACAACACGAGTAGTATACACTTGGAAAATAACCCAGTCTATCATGCTAGAACAAAGCACATTGAGGTGCATTATCACTATGTGCGAGGGAGAGTTTTACTAGGTCTTATTGATCTAGTTTATTTCAGCACAGAGGATCAGGTAGCTGACATATTTACGAAGGCATTGAGCGTAGAGAAGCTGCACAAGTTCAGAGACCTGCTTGTTGTGCAGGAATTGGGATTGAGCTCGAGGGGGAGTGTTGAGATATCAAGCTCCACTCGTGATATGCCAGGGTGACCGTTGTGCATTTATGTCAATGACTTGTTAGTTGCAAATGCGGTTGGTACACCGCCCATGAATAATAGCTAGATGACAGCTATCCTTATCTACTCTAGTTCGTGGTTCAGTTAGTATGCCACCTTAGTTAGTTGAGTTTGGTTTGAGACCCATATATAGGGTTCTTCTATTTCTTTGTATGAGAGTTCTTTTGGCTTACACAACTAAGAAGAGAAAAACTGTTTTCAGCCTCCACCCTTGTGTGTATTCCCCCATTGTGCAAGCAAGAAAGCTACAAGTGAGACTCCTTCCTTCTCTCCCACAATCTTGACAGGATGGCCTTCTACAGCACGCTATAGGAAGAATGGAATGATCTCGCCTACATGCCCTACCCTCGCAGACACAGAGTGGATTACAATAGAGGGGTGCATGGCAGGTATGACTTTCCAAAGATCTACAATGTCAATGGAGCAACTCCCGAGGAATGCATGACCTTTAGAATAGGGGACTTGTGCCCTTCTATTAACCACTTTCTTGAGGACTTCTCTTCCTGCCCAGACCCAGCCTTCATAACCACTTGTAATTACCTTAGGATCATTAGGTTTTTGCTTAAACAAAAGCCAGTAGTGAGGAAGCCCACCTTCGCCCAATCTTTTTTGACATTAACCTATGAATAGATAGCTGTGCTATGGCTAGGCTCATGATGAGGGCAACCCTGCTTTCCTCATTTTGCATGAGGATCCTTGAAGACATGAATGATAGCCACTTTACGAGGTGCAACCACCCTTTTTTGTTAACCATATCTCTCAATGCGAGGGCTAACATCAAGGAATACCTGAAGAGCCACGCCTTCTTGACTAAATCCCTAAGACCACCTTACGACTCATCTGAGGAAGATCACGGTAGATTCTAAGAGAACCTCGGGTATCAAAAAAAGAAGAAGAGCACTTTGCATGCCACAAATCACTGCACCTAGCATTTTCATACATAGTCCCACCCCCATGATGCATGCTTAGGGCACAATAAGGACATGACACACCTAAGGAGGTATCACTTGCCTATGGTTAGGACCTGTCACCCTAAGCTATATGCACCGCACCCTCCATCTATACCAATTGGGTCCTCAAAAGTGTGGGACACCGCCAAGGGCTTGAGACCCATCTCCCAGTTCCACCAGCATCGGCACCATGCACTCCACGGTCAGGTAGACACACCCAGGTGGTGCACCTTCTTTTCTTTCCAGGTACAAGCAAAGGTCCCACCACTAGGTTTAGAGACCCCATCATCCATGCAATGCACTCCCCATCCCATGCCCTGTTCCATTCGGCAAAGTGCACCCAAGCAAGGGGAAGATGCGACAGCCCTGATCTGAAAGTGAATGAAGAAGCTCATTTGGAACAACGCAAGTGAACTTACCCACGGAGAGTTAAATGACAGATCCATCTAACACCATCTTAAATTTCAAAAAAGGATTTGTCCACACGCCATCCTCCAAGCATAGATCTATCTAACACCATTTTGAGTTTCAAAGATGGACCCACCCCTCAACACCCCCACAACACCAAGGATCATACCCAATGCCAGGGCCTTTTAGTTCCATAAATCCCTCCAACAGGTCCATAAATCCCTCAAATACCAGGGCTTATTCCAACATCAAGAGCCTTCCAGTTCTAGAAATCCCTTTGACACACCCTCAATATATTATATCCACAATCTCAAGGCGCCCCTGGCCACCTAGCACCACCATCCCCCTCACCACCCGCAAGTGCCACGGGACTGGCACTAGTCTAGGAGGAGAGTAATGTTAACCCTCACAAGAACAAGGTGGAAAATTGAAAAACTCTAAAGCAGAGGACAAGGCCAAGACAAAAGTGAAATGAGAGACGAAGGCGTCCCAGAAAAATATGGAAACACAAGAAGTGCTAAACAATCCTAAATCAAGAAGAAAGACGCATAAGAAAAAGCGCAAGTCAATACTTTTGTAAAAGAGCGCAAGGTGCACCATGATCTATTTTAAGAGCGTTGGTGTGCAAATTGTAAAAGTAGATGGCAGTAGGAAGGATGCTAGGAAGATAGGAGGACAATGGGAAAAAGGGTGGCCATGTAAAAAAAGGGATAAGGGGATGACCGCCCAAATGGGATTTAGGGCTGTGTATATAAAGTTCAAAAGATGAATGAGAGCTCATTCTTGTATGTGGCCAAAAGTAGCTCTCTTGTTGTTGTTGTTGTTGTTGCTTGCTTGAGCTTGTGCTTGAGAGAGGGAGTGTGAGAGTGTGAGGGAGTGAGTGTGTGAGGATGAGGGACCGTGGTGGAGAAGCTCTCCATCTTCTCCTCTCTTCTTCTCTTCTCTTGTCTTGCTCACGGCAATGGAGCTTGGAGCGTGGAGCTTGCACTTGGGTCGTGGAGCTACCGGAGTGCTTGGGAGAGGAGGCAACTTGATCGCGGGCATGGAGGTAAGCTCACTACACTCATAGAGATGGATAGCGTGTCGGCTATGTGAGAGGTAGCCATTAGTGCTTAGCTTGGAATGCTTGAACAATAAGCGATCCGTGGGTCTTGGTGGTTGATCGCCTCTACATATGTTTCCTTCATTGATGATCATACTCATGAAGTATAGATTTACTTTATATGTGAGAAAAATGATGTGTTCACTCACTTTAAGATCTTTAAGGTTTTGCTTGAGAAGAAGAAAGTGTTGTATATTAGACACCTAAGGTTGGAATGAGGGGGAGAATATCTCTCTAAAGAGTTTTCTATTTTTAAAGAAAAAAATTGTATACAAAAGAAATATATATGTAGATATACTCCACACCAAAATGAGTTACTGAGTGAAAAAATAAGCATATTATAGAGGTGGTTCATGCATTGATGTCAAAAAGAAACTTGCCTTACTATTGGGCTAGAATCAGTTGCTCCTACTATATAAATCACGAACAAGACACCCATTGTTTTTGTATATGGTATGACACCTAAAGAGAAGTTTATAGGTATAACAAATCTGTCACACTTGAAAGTATTTGGATGTATTACTTATGTGCATATTCGTGATTGCATCCTAATTAGATCCCAACGTAAAAAAATATGTATTTGTGTGATGTTTTCTTAAGTAGAAGGGATATAGATGTTATAAGTCTATTACACGTGAGTTGAGAGTTAGCAAGGATGTTATTTTTTATACAATGAGTATTGATATAGTAATGTATACATGTAGCTGGGATTGATGAGCATAAGAGTGTGACTGTGTAGAAAATAAGTCAACAATCATAGATATTGAGTGGACCACAAGAATCTCCTAGTCACAGTTCTATTGATAGACCTTGGAGTGGCAGATTGAGGTCACAGGTTACTCCATCAAGTACATCATAGATGTCAAGAAAATGTAAAAGAAAAGTTGGGGACTCACCTGTTATGATAGATGTATCATGACATTTCTCTCATGTTGATGTTGATTTAGATAGCTCTAAGCATAGCTTGGGTAAGGAGTTTGGGATTCCTCTATTAAAATACATGGTGTGTGAAAGGCGCAAGAGGATGCTAAAGCACCTAGTAGTGGGTGATCGAGGTCCATGCAGGCCAAGTAGTCTAAGAAATCCAATGTAGCAATTAATAGATGATACCTATGTAGCTCATCACTATGCACACATAACTAAGGTTGTGCATGATGTGGAACCCACTTTTCTTGAGGATGCAATGGGTGGTGAGTATTGGTGTCATGCTATGGATGAAGAGTTGGCTGCACTTAAGGAGAATGGCACATGGGAGTTGATGCCTTTACTTAAATGAAAAAAAGCTATTAGCTACAAATGGGTTTATGAGGTCACAGATGGATCTATTGAGCACTATAACACAAAGTGGCTATTAAAGGGCATGCATAGACTCATGGTATTGATTATAAGGAGATATTTGCTTCAGTGGGGACTAAAGTGGCCACTATAAGGATTGTCATATCAATAGTTGGCTACATCA
The DNA here is from genome assembly GCF_053477565.2 of Lygodium microphyllum. Classification (NCBI taxonomy): domain Eukaryota; kingdom Viridiplantae; phylum Streptophyta; class Polypodiopsida; order Schizaeales; family Lygodiaceae; genus Lygodium; species Lygodium microphyllum. The sequence continues at coordinate 16,082,921 of NC_141149.1, read as the reverse complement.
AAATATTGGATCATGCATTAAATGGATGTTAAGAATGTCTTCTTGTAGGGGAGTTGCAAGAGAGTGTTATGAATCACATGGTAAGGGGACTTGCTTGAGCTATTGTACCAAACACATACCACACACACAAGATGAAGCTTACTCAAGAAAACAAAAAGAGATATGGAGGCCAAAATATTTTTGTACTAGTTTCTTTTTCTTCTTTCATACACAATACAATCTACACAAAGTATAGATAAGATATAATATAAAGAAAAATAGTATACTAAGTCAAACAATGCATAACTAACTATACTAACCAACTAGTGCTATAACTATGCTAGTTTATAGTTAGACGCAACAAACTAAATATAATAAGTGATAAGTTAGTGGTCATGTGAGGATCATAATGACCATTGATGTGCTAGATGTAGATGTGTGGACCTATCTAACTAGGCAGTCCATAATCAATGTGCATATGTTGAGCTTACCATCTCAACACTCTCCCTCAAGCTCAACTATATCTTTTCAACTCCAAGTAAGTTTCAAAAATTTTGAAGCTTCTTTGCATCTAATGTCTTTGTGAAAATATTAGCTATTTGATCCTGCGTGCTTGACATATACTAAGTCAATCTCACCTGCAAGTACCTTCTCTCTCATTAAGTGGTAATGCACCTTGATGCATTTTGCTCTAGCATGGAACACTGGGTTCCTACCTAGCTGTATGATGCTCATATTGTCACAGTGAATGAACACTGGACCATCTCCCTGCACATCTAAATCACTCAGTAACTTTTGTATCCATACCACCTCACATGCTTCCATAGTAGCACCTCTATACTCAGTCTCTGCTACTCTGTGGGAGCTTTCGCTCAACCACCAAGACCCATGGACCGCTTATTGTTTCAAGCGTTCCAAGCGAGCTCTAATGGCTATCTCTCACCTAGCCGGTGTGCCATCGATCCTACAAATGTAGTGAACTTACCTTGATGCTCGATCGAGTACCCTCCTCTCTCTTGCACTCCGGTAGCTCCACAATTCTAGATGCTCGCTCAAGCATCCTCAAGCCTTCTCCATCTCCAAGCTCCATCCTCCATAGCCGCGCGTGCAAGAGAAGAGAAGAGAAGAGAAGAGAAGAGAAGTAGAGAAGAGGAGATGGTGAAGAGCTTCACCCTCTTGATCCCTCACTCTCACACACACTCACTCCCTCACACTCTCACACTCCCTCTCTCAAGAGCACACACAAGCAAGAAGGGGAGAAGAAGAGAGGAAGAAGAAGACTAGTTTGCCACACACCAAAGAATGAGCTCCTCATTTACTTTTCAACTTTATATACAAAACCCTACTTCCCTTTTGGGCGGTCATCCCCTTTTTCCTTTTTTACATGGCCGGTCATAGCCTAGGCCCTATTTTCCATTGTCCTTTTATCTTCCTAGCTTCCTTTTCACTGCCCTTCTACATTTACAAATTGCGACAAGGATGCCTGGGGCGTGTACTGGTGACCGACACACGTAGGGGTTTGTTGGGGATGTTGCTGCCTGTGACGATTCTTTTCGGGCTTATCGGATGTTGAGGGGGCAATTAGGGTTGGGCGTCGATGAAGAATGAATGACACTTTTGTTGTGGTCTTCCACACCTGCAATTGAAAACCTCTCAGGTGGTATCTCCCTAAGGGTAATGCTAGTCTTCCGTATTGTGCACAAGACATATTTTATTAGTTTGGGAGACAGGTCGAACTCTAAGCAAACTGAGAGTATTGTCCTGCACTTGAGGACCCAAACTGTGAATATAGTTCAGTGTAGGCATTATGTGAGTGCGGTGCTTGTGCATACTTAGATATTACTTAGTTAGAAGACTTGTCGGCGTGGTGCCTTGTAGAGCAAGGAGCTAAGTTGGTGAAAAAATGTGTTAATGAGGAGATGGAGTACACTTTTGCAGATTGCTGGAGACGTCATTATGGGCTTTCCATTGTCGCCGAAGCTTTGCTTACCTTTTTTCTTTTTTTTTCTTTTTTTTTTGGCCATGATGAGGCGTGTACATGGAGGCAGCGGTACAAGGCATAACAGGAGTTTTACTCCTTGTCATCCGAATAGTGGGTAAGGGTTGGTGGGGGGCCTTGTTAAGGAATTTTTGACTTAACAAGTAGCCCTTGATGTGGAGGCAGGTTTTGAGGGTGGTGGTAGAAAGAAATGGGTGGTTGCACTGGGTGAATTTGCTGTCGTTCATGTCTTCAAGCAGTGCACCACAGAAGGATGGAAAAAGAGCAGCACGCATCATGAGGCGAGTCATGGTGTTGCTGTCTATGGCGTTGGGGTCAAAATAGAGGGGTGGAAGGTGGCATTCTTGAGGTGCGGGTTCCTGGTGTACTAGGATCCTAATTAACCTAAGATAATTACAGGTGGTGATGAATGCGGGGTCGGGGCAAGAGGTGAATTCATTAAGGAACTTATCTATAGAGCTGTATAAGTTGGGAAGGGTGAAGAGGAGAGCATTCCTATGGGAGGTGGTATTGGCATTATAAATGATGGGGAAGTTGAACCTGCCGTGGATGGATGGGTTGAAGTCCACTTCTACCCTTCGAGGATACGGCATAAAGGTGGGGTCATTCCTCTCTGAAGGAAGGGTGTTGCAAAATGCCATCCACGCTTCCAGGTTGACGTAAAAAATGTGCCTCCTCTAGGTTGGTTGGGAATTATAGCCTTCCACTGTTCAAGGTACCTGGAGGACTTTGTCTTGCCAAAACTCGCGGTCCTCGGCTCCCCAAGTAGTTGGGTGGGCCTCACGCTCTGCTAACCATTTGGCCTTGAGCTTGGCCCCCATCACAATGACATCCTCCAATAGCTGAATGGGAAGCACCCTATTCAAGGCAGTGGGAAACTCGAAGCGCAGGTCGAAGGGGTCGCGGTTATACTCTTGCTGTTCCCAGATAATCATTTCAGCGCAGTATTCAGCCAGGGGAGTCTTGGGTGCGCAGTGGAAGAGGGGCTTCTGGACAGGTCTGGCCTTCAGCTTTCTTCTTGCCTTCTCCACCATCTCCTTTCTACGGTTGGTTTGGGCCACTCTTCGCTCGGCAGATGTGTTAGGGGGTTGCACTTCGGTTTGTTGTGGTTGAGGGGGTGGTGGGACATATTCCTCTTCCTGAGGCCCTAGGTCTAGTTCACCCCCTTCTGCTTGCTCGTCTTCTTGTGTTTTCTCCTTCATGAAACCAAGGTCGTCCATCTCCTGTGCCGTTAGGCCTACTTGTGCCAAATATCTTCTCTGCTCTTCTATGCTCTGCGGCGGGCCTCCTAGCTACAGCCGCACGTGCAGGCCCACTGTGAGAGCTTTGTGCACAATGGTTAGCTTCCTTTGCAGCTGATCATTGGCTTCATCTCCTTCTGGTCGGGTGGCATGGAGCAACGTGTTGAGAAAAGTGCGATGCTGAGCTATCATGGAGAGCTGGGCTGCTTCTGTCTGATTCTCAGCCAGCACCCTGTCTCCTTCAGTCTTGGCTAGCCGGCGTGCTAAGTCCCGTACTCTCTGCTCGTTATGATTGGACCATTCTTTTGCCCTTCTCTCCATATCTTCCAGGCTTTCCCCCTGATGGAGGGTCATTGCCATGAGTTGTTGTTGCTGGGATTCGAGCTCATGGTGCAGGCGGGACTGCTCTTGGTGTTTCTCTGCGATCTGCGCATTGAGCTGGTCCAGCTTTACCTGCATCCTGCGCACCTGTTCTTCCCTTAACTGATCGAGCCCTATAGCCTCCTGTCTAATTTTCTCAAGCTGACTTTGCGCTTCCAGGTTGACTGCAGATAACTCATCATTCTTGCACTGAAGGTGGGCAGTTGTTTCCCTCTCCCTGTTGAGACACTCCATTAGGATTTTCCTTCTTCCCTCCCAGGTAGCGTCATGCTCCTTCAGGGCTCTTAGTTCTTCTGCCTCCTTAGTCCTGGACTCCTCCCTAAGCACAGCAATTTCCTTTTGATATTCTGTTATTTGCTTCACTCTGTCCAGCTGGAGGGCGGCTTGTGATTCGCGTTTCGCTGCCAACTCCTCCACAGCTATCTTCCTTTCTTGCCTGGCCTTTTGCAATTGTGCGAGCAGCTCCTTCACGTAATCATCGTAGTGGGCTGCTGGAGGTAGGGGGTGGGACATGGTTGTAGTGGTGGCAATCTCTTCCAATCTTTGTCTTTTCACTTCCGGCCCTGGCTCCAGTTCGAATGTTGCTGCTCTTTTGGCACCTGAAGCTGGGGTGGCCCCGGCCACTTCCCTTGCCAGCTCCATTTCCACCAAAAACTGCAACCAGGTGACCACGTTGCTTTCATCGATTTTTGGGGCGTGCCCCTGGGTGGCGGTGGTAGGGGGTGTCACCATGATGGGGGTGGCTTGCATGGGTGGCATGAGGAGAGGGGAGACTGGCCTGATTGGGTCTTTTCCTTTTCCTTCTGTAGGAGGCAGGTGCACAGTTTTCGGCACACTAGTGCTGGGACTAGGTGCTTTAGGTTGGTATGGACCCCCTGCTCCTTCCACATCTCTTCTTCGCTGTTCCTCGATGGAGCGAGGGGTCACCAGCTCCAAATCTTCTTCTTCCCTCCTTCTCAGCTCCTCCTTAGCCCTCTTTCTTCTTTCCTCCTCTTCCTTTACCGACTCCCTTTGGGCCCATTCGAGCTCTTCCTTCTCTTTTCTCCTTCGCTCTTCCTCTCTTTTTCCATGTAGGGGTTTAGTCCATTGCTCCGCCTTCCTTTTTGATGTAGCCTGGGGTTCTCCCTCCTTGTCGGTGTCCGTTTTCGTTTCATCAGACTGCTCTTCTGCATGAGGCTGGGACTATGACGACGATTCGCCACTTTTCTCATCATCTCCCTGTTTGTCTTCTCCCGCTCTTCCCTGCCCTATCACTTCGTGGATGATCACAGTGAGGGCACCTCCAAAACCTATGGTGGAGGCCTTGGAGGATGAGGCTTTGTGGGTTGATCGGGGTGAAGGGGATTCTCCTGCTACGGCCCTTCCTCCTGTTCCAGGGCCTTTGCCAAAGCCTCAATTGTCTTTCTTATGAACCCATTGAGGTTCACCTCGTCCAGTGATTGAGCAGCGATGCTTTCGAGTAGAGGTACATTGATTCTGGACATGATGCTGTTGTACCGTTGACTCGAAAACAGGGTATGCATCATCTTTGCCTGCAGCTGAATCTCTTGATTGGGGATGTTTGCCAGGCTGATTCCGTCGTTGGTGTAGACCTTCACTTTGTCCATTCCCAACATGGCATAGACGTCCCTTTTTTGGTTTCTTCTCCACCTTGTTTGGAAGCCCTAGTGCCCTTTCTATTAGTTCGAGGGTCAGTTCGACCTGCACTTGTCTGGTGGCTTCCCTGCCCCACACCGTGACGGTGCCCCTGTTTCTGTTGAAGGTGCGCAGGAACTCGGCACACAGGGTGTAGTTTATCCTCTGGCCCACTGCATCCAGGTACCTTTGTAAGTGGCATTGCTCTATAATTCGTCGTACCGCTGGTTTCTCAATGACCACGTCTTCCAGGTTGAATATGTGGCGGAACTTCAGCTGGTTGAACACTCTTGTTTCCATCGTGAGGCCGTACCTCACTCGTTCTTCCTCTAAGAAGGGGAGCTTGCGAGCTTTGTCTTGACTTGCCATGGTCGCCACCTGCACATTCAGTCAATTAACTTTTTAGTATATTTTGGCAACCAATTTGCTGGACGACCACAAACATAGCAGATTTTATCGTTCATAACCCTAACTTTTCCTTTCAAACTTCTATCACCCCTTTTTATATGGCATTTCAATTTTAAACCTTTTCATACTTGGTTTACTTTTTAGTTTTAACTCCGTTTACTGCTCCCTCCCCCTCGTGGAAAAGAAAAATCTGTCCCAGGATTGGAGGTTGTGGGGCCAAGGCGTTCATGTTTATTTGTGTAGGAGCCAATCATAGAAGTTGGGGTTATATTCCAGGTGTGCAGCGCAGTCCAGGTCACAGGGTTGGATGCCTACATGTGTGATGTACGTGAGGACATCTGTGAGCAAATCACCGGAGTTGACCCGACTTGCGATGTGGAGCTCTTCTTCTGTCAAGATGCGGTCGAGATAGGGGTGCCCTAAGATATGATCGTCCATGGTCCGACCTCGAAGAGTGGTTAACACTCGATACGAGGTAGGCGTGACGTAAGTGGGATCATACTCGGCTGTTTTGATGGCTCGGCATTGTTCGGCGTTGGTCATTATGCGGCATCCATCGACTTCCCATTTCAATCTAAGAGCGTACCACCACTTCAAGAAGGGCGATTCCGTATCCGCCAGGTGAGACAACCTTGCTTTCTCTTGGCTAGTGATGGCAGATGCCGTCTGTGGGTCAAATGATGTGATGAGGCATTGCTTAATGGCTTGCTCTTTGGAGACCTCACGAGCGAGCAGCTCGGCAGCAGAGCGAGAAGCTTGTGCAAAGGTGAATTCAAAAGTCTCCCAAGAGCAAGGCATATTGCGCATGTAAGTTGCAAAGGGTTTTGCTAATAGTCCCAAGTCCAGGCGGTCATAGCTGAGGGCCAGTGCTAGAGGGCTTAAGGCCGGCGGGTGGTTGGGGTTTGCTGGAGCTAGAGGTTTTGACTCTACAGAGCTGCAGCTGGGGGTCCGTTTGAGTCGGCAACCTGGGCGTTGGTTGGATAGATGGGTCGGGTTTGATCTTAGGGGCTATGCTACTGCAGTCAGCTAGGCTGTTGAGCGGCGGGTTGGGTTGGTTGGATGATGCCACTTGTGGTGATGTCTGTTGTTTAGGTCGTTGGGCGTGTGTGACACCCGTGGGTTGACACGCAGAGGAGTCAGGTGAGTGGGGTGAGCCCTACGATTCGTGGTCTTGAGGTGTCGGGGGACAAGGCCTTGAGGTTGACGTAGAACTAGGGCGTCTGACAGTTGGGATTTAAGGGATCCACAGTGAGGCATTCCCCTCATAGTAACCTTGTGCATGCAGGAGGACTTTAGGGATCCACATTTGTTTAATCACACGGCACTTGCGATGATGGCGTCTTGGTTTCCTAGGTTTAGGTTTGTAGGTTTTCCGTGGACATGCACATCTAGTTCTTGGCAGTTCTCGAGGCTTCTTAGGTACCCATTGCAAGTTAGTCTGTTGGGGTTTTGCTTTGGGTGCGGTGGGCTGCGGTGCGTGGGGATCTGGGTGTGGTAGATATGCATGGCCCCCCTCCTTAGTCCTAGGTGTGGCTGTTTCTATCGGTGGCCCCGTGAGCGGTGATGGGGTTACGAGGCCCTTGCTGAAAGTCGTGACAATAGGCACGTTCCCGATCATTAAGTGGATGCATTGCGACTCATAATCAACATTGCAGCGGGTCTGCTTTTTAAAAGTTCGCACGAGCAATGACTCTGTGCTTGCATCCATGGTATTTGGTAAGACATAAAACATCATGGGGATAGTTTCAGACTCGATAGAAACGGCGACTCGGCATGTGCCGAGGATCGGGTAGGATTGAGCCCCGTATGTGCTCAATTTGGCTGTTGTGGGATGAAGTATTGGTGCGCCAAGCTGGGTCCAATGCTCATGCGTTAAAATGTTAAAATCCGCCCCCTCGTCAATCAGGGCATTGAAGGAGCACGTCTGCTTGGCCGTGGCCGTGATGCGGAGGTGGGCGGGTTCTATAGGCTCCTCCTCATTCTCGTAGATTTCTGTAATTGTGGCTACTCATATTTTGATGGGTGGTTCTACCATTGGTGGCTCATGCAGTGGATGAGTGGGGAGATAGTACTTCTTGATTCGACTGCCATTGAAGAAGCCCATTCCCTCACCATCCAGTGTTTCCATCTCGACATTACCAGTTCGGCTGATTGTGCAGACCTTAAAGGGTCCGAGACCTCTGAATTTCATCTTTTGCTTATGTCATTTAACTAAGTAGAGGAGCACTAGGTCACACTGCTCAAACTCTCGTTGCTTGACATGTTTGTTAAACCAGCTTTTGCGTCGGGCTTTCTCATAGATAAGTGCGTGGGTGGCTAGGAGACGAATTTCTAATAGGCGTTTTAGCTCAACCAAGCGTTGCGTCCATGCTTCCTTCCCTTCCCATCGTTCTTGGAGTGCTATCCTCAGGCTAGGGACGAAGAATTCTAATGGGAGAATAGTTTCAGTCCCATAGGTTAGCCTAAAAGGCGTTTGCCTGACGGCCGTTTTATAAGCTGTTCGATAGGCCCACAAGGCTGCCATCAACTTGTTATCCCAGTCACTTCGTGAGGCTAAGACTACTTTGGTCAGGACATTGATGATAATTTTGTTGGTTGATTCAGCCTGGCCATTAACCCTGAGGGTAGTATGGTGAGGATTTGCGATGGATGATGAGAAAGGTGGATAGGAGATGGGCTATGACTTCGTTGATGAAGTGCATTCCCTTGTCGCTAACCAGTTCGATGGGGCAACCAAAACACGAGATTACTTGTTCCCATAAGAACTTGGCAGTCGTCCTAGCGTCATTTCTTCGCATGGCTCTCTCCTCCGCCCATTTGGTGAGGTAATCCGTGGCCACCACGATGTACTTGGCTTGTGAATATTGTGCCATGGGGCTGATGGGTCCTATGAAGTCAATCCCCCATTTTTCGAAGGGTTGGCGAGCGATAACAGGGGTTAACTCCATCTGATCTTTACGAACTGGGACTTTTGTCCGTTGGCACTTGTCACAATGCTTGACAAATTGTGTGGCATCGTGGAAGAGTGTGGGCCACCATAGCTGGGACTGCAACACATTTCGTGCTGTAGTGTCCCCGCTAAAGTGTCCTCCTGCAATACCGTTGTGCACCTCTGAGAGCACATCGTGCATCTCATGCTCACATACGCATCTACGTAGCAATCTGTCTTGCCCCAGCCTATAGAGCTGGCCTGCAATCAGCTAGTAGGGCTGGGCTTTTAGGATTAAGCGCCTAAGCAGTGCCCGTTCTATTGGTCGTTTGGGCAGCCCATGCTGGAGCACTTGGACTATGTCGTCTGCCCAGTATGGTGTCAGATCGGCCCTGAATAGGTCTCTTTCGCTAGACACATGGAATAAGTGGCTGTCCGGTAACTCGTCCATGATGCCTTGTCTAGCAGCTTCTCCTGTGGGTATACGGGACATATGATCAGCCATGTAATGTTGTTTTCCCTTCCGTACCACCACTGAGAAGTCAAACTCTAGGAGCACGAGAAGCCATCAAGCTATACGTCTTGTAGCGCAAGGTTTGTTCATTAAATAGAGCAGGGCTTGATGGTCTACGAAGAAGGTCAAGGGGGTGGCCAGTAGGTAATGCCGGAACTCCTTCACGGTGAATACCATGGCTAATCCCTCCCTTTCCGTTGTCGAATAATCTATCTCTGTCTCAATGAGTTGCTTGCTAGCAAAACTCAATGGGTAATCTAGGTTATGCTCACCAGGTTCGCACAACACTGCCCCCACGGCAAACTTAGAGGCGTCGATGTGTACGTGAAAAGTCATAGTCTAGTCTGGGGCTTGTAGGAAAGGTGCCATTGTTAGGGTTTTTTTCAATTCTTCGTAGGCCCATTGGCACGCTTCAGTCCACTCGAAGACAATTAGCAGTTTGTACAATGGCCTAGCGATCAGCGTGTAGTTCAGTACAAACCGCCTATAGTATCCTGTGTGACCTAAGAAGCATTGAACTCCCCTGTAATCACCTGGGGGTGGAAGGTCCACGATGACCTTGACCTTCGAGAAGTTCGTGGCAATGCCATTCTTGGACACCACGTGTCCCAAGATGCATCCGTGCTTCACCCAAAACTGACATTTCAGGGGGTTGAGGGAGAGACGGTATAAGCGACATCGTTCAAAGACCGCGCGGAGTTTGTCGAGATGTTTGGTCCAGGCCGAATGGACACACAGGTCATCGACAAAGACCTCTAACTCCTTGCGAAGCATGTCCTTGAATATGGTGCACATGAGGCATTGAAAGGTGGCGGGGGCATTGGTTAGCCCGAAGGGCATGACTACGTATGCAAAGACGCCCCACTCGATGGCGAAGGCGGTCTTGTGCCTATCTGTAGGATGCACTTGCACCTGATTGTACCCCGAGAAGCCATCCAAGAAACTGTAGGCTTCCTTACCTGCCACTCTCTCAAGCATGTGCTCGGTGTATGGTAAGGGGTAGTTGTCTCTCTTTGTAGCGGCGTTTACTTTCTTGTAATTGACGCACACTCGAATCTTGTCATTTTTCTTCATCACAATGACTATGGGTGACACCCAGTCTGTGTGCTCAATTTCGTAAATGAATCCGGTGTCAAGATTGTGGGAGAGAAGGAAGGAGTCTCGCTTGAAGCTTTCTTGCTTGCACAATGGGGGAAGATACACAAGGGTGGAGGCTGAAAACAGTTTTCCTCTTCTTAGTTGTGTAAGCCAAAAAGAACTCTAGTACAAAGAAATAGAAGAACCCTATATATGGGTCTCAAACCAAACTCAACTAACTAAGGTGGCATACTAATTGAGCCACGAACTAGAGTAGATAAGGATAGCTATCATGTAGCTATTATTCATGGGCGGTGTACCAACCGCGTCTGCAACTGACAAGTCGGTGACATAAATATACAACGGTCACCCTGGCGTATCACGAGTGGAGCTCGATATCTCAACACTCCCCCTCGAGCTCAATCCCAATTCCTGCACACCAAGCAGGTCTCTGAACTTGCGCAGCTTCTCTGCGCCCAATGCCTTCGTGAATATATCAGCTACCTGATCCTCTGTGCTGACATAAACTAGATCAATAAGACCTAGTAAAACCCTCTCTCGCACATAGTGATAATGCACCTCAATGTGCTTTGTTCTAGCATGATAGACTGGGTTATTTGCCAAGTGTATACTACTCATGTTGTCACAATAAATGACAACTGGCCCATCTGTAGACTGATGCATATCATAAAGTAGCTTATGCAACCAAGCTACCTCACATGCAGCCATTGCTGCACCCCTGTACTCAGCCTCTGTGCTCGACAAGGCAACTGTAGGCTGTTTCTTGCTGCTCCAAGTGACTGCAGCACTCCCAAAAGAGAATACATATCCACTGGTAGATCGTCTATCAGAAATACTACCAGCCCAATCAGCATCAGTGTATCCATGCAACTGTATCTGAACCCCAGTCTCATAAAATAGTCCATACTGCAATGTGGACTTCACATACCTAAGTATGCGTCTAGCCGCATCCAAATGTGGTTTCCTTGGAGCCTGCATAAACTGACTTACCAATCCAACAGCATAGCTCAAATCTGGCCTGGTAATAGTCATATAAATCAAACTTCCTACTATGCGTCTGTACATAGTAGGGTCTTCTAGAAGCTCACCTGCATCTGTGCTCAGCTTCACATTTTGCTCCAAAGGAACTGAAATAGGCTTACAGCCTGTCATCCCATATTTGGACAGCATGTCCAATCCATACTGCCTCTGCAAGAGCTGTATCCCACTTGGTGATCTAATCACCTCAATGCCCAAGAAATAACGCAGCTCTCCCAAATCCTTCATCTCAAACTTCTGCTTCAATAGCATTTTCACATGAAGGATATCTTCATCACTGTCACCTGTCATAATCAAATCATCAACATAAATGACAAGCAGCATAATACCTTTCTCTGTTTTTCTCACATAAAGTGAGAAATCTGCCTTGGAAATCTGAAAGCCAATAGTGACAAGATACTGTCCTATCTTGTCAGACCATGCTCTAGGTGCTTGCTTCAAGCCATACAAGGCTTTCTTCAACCTGCAAAAAAACTCAGGATGAACAGCATGCACATAACCTGGTGGCTGCTCCATATAGACCTCTTCTTGCAAATCACCATGCAAGAAGGCATTCTTTACATCCATCTGATGTAAAGACCATCCCTTTGATGCAGCCATAGCAATGACTGCTCTTACGGTTGCCATCCTTGCAACCGGACTAAATGTTTCTTCATAGTCAATGCCATATGTTTGTGCATACCCCTTGACTACTAATCTTGCCTTGTATCTGTTCACAGAACCATCAGCATTGTGCTTCACCTTATAAACCCACTTACAGCCAATTGCATTCTTACCTTTAGGCAAAGGTACTAACTCCCATGTAGCATTTGCTTCCAAGGCATCCATTTCTTCATCCATGGCTTTCTCCCATTTTTCTTTTCCCATGGCTTGCTCAAAAGATGTGGGTTCTGGTTCCTGTATCACTTTGACCATATATGCATAGTGAATGGCTGTAAATCCATCATATTTTAGCCTATCCACAGGATACCTAGCTCTTGTAGACCTGCGCAAAGTAGGTTCACTCCCAGGTGCTCTCAAAACATCCCTGGTCTTCCTTACTCCAGGTGTAACAATAGAAGGAATACCCAACTCATCATCAATGCTCTGTTCTGAGCCACTGGATTCACCATCCACATAAGAGTGACCTGCATTCACATCAAACATGGGCTGATCAACCTTCTCTTTTCCTTTTCGTGATACCTGCATACCACTATCTGCATTGCTTTGAGAAGATTCTCTTGATCTCAATCTGCCTGTCCATGGCGAAGAATGTGAACCACTGCTAGAGGACGCTCCAGGTCCACTAATATTTTGTGACTGCTGCTGTGAATTCTGTGTAGCATTACCATTTTGTGCATCTTCATCATCAATCACATTTACTGGTTTATACCAGCTACTCATCTCATCAAAAACAACATCTCTGCTCACTGTAAACTTACGAGTAGAAGGGTTATAACATCTATACCCTTTTTGCTGCAAAGAGTAACCAATAAAGATGCACTTCTCAGCTTTTGGATCCAACTTGGATCTCAGCTCATCTGGCACATGTACATAGGCAATGCAACCAAAAATTTTCAAATGAGAAATATCTGGTTTCCTACCAGTATACCTCTCCTCTGGAGTCATTCCATGTATTGCTGCAGTGGGAGTCCTGTTCATTATGTAGACTGCTGTAGCAACTGCTTCAGCCCAATAAAAATCTGGCAAGTCTTTTTCATTGAGCATGGCACGAGATACCTCTCCAATATGCCTGTTTTTCCTTTCTGCAATTCCATTTTGTTGTGGGGTATAACTGCATGAATATTGCTGCTTTATGCCATGCTCCTGCAAGAACTTTGCAAACTCATTTGAGAGGTACTCTCCCCCTCCATCTGACCTTAGGCATTTTATCTGCAAGCCTGTTTCTTTTTCAACCATAGCTTTAAGAGTTTTGAAATGCCCAAAAACTTCACTTTTCTTTTTCATAAAATACACCCAAACTTTTCTGCTATAGTCATCAATAAAACTGACAAAATAATGACAGCCTCCAAGAGATGCAGCTTTAGTTGTCCACACATCAGAGTGAATTAATTCCAATGGCTTCTCACTCTCTTGAACATGTCTAGGAAATGGTTTCCTTGCCTGTTTTCCAAACTGACAGGCTTCACATACCTTATGCATTTCTGCAACCTTGAATTTGGGCAATCCTGCAACAATATTTTGGGCCTGCATTGATTTAAGTCGCTGTACATTAACATGACCAATGCGTTTATGCCAGATATCAATATCTGCAACTACACCGGTCCCATGTGCAAACATTGCTGCACTCAATTCAGACATGTTTGCATCCAATGTAAACATTCTGCCCTTCTTCTTTCCTTTTGCTATCAAGCGACCTTTATTTTTCATATCCTCAACAAAGCATCCATGAGGATTAAATCTGACCTGCAAGCCCTGTTCAACCATTTGACCAACTGAAACTAGATTCTTGGTGATATTCGGGACATGAAATACATCGGACAGGTATTTCTTTTTCCCACCCTGCATAGACAAGGGAATTTTTCCAATCTGCACAATAGGATGTGCAGTATCATCACCAGTCTCCACAAATCCTGGTTTTTCCATTTTCCTTGCATCCTCCATCCATTCTGCATGACCTGTCATGTGGTTTGATGCACCTGAGTCAACATACCATACATCATTGCTTTCTTCTGCACTTGTCATAGAATTGTTCATGTGCTGCACCATAAACAAGTGCTCATTTCTGTCATCACCCTGTCTACTAGAAGATGCATAATTCCCTTGTTGCAGTTTTCCATTCATGATGTCATTCTGCTTTTTATAGCAGTCTTTAGCCATATGACCCATTTTACCACAGTAGTAGCATTCAACATTACTGTTTGCATTTTGGCCTCTTTGCCATCCACCACGACCTCTTTGGCTCCCCCTGCCTCTAGAGTTACCACGTCCTCCTCCATAGGACTGGTTTTCTTGAGTCTGTTGCATATTCTGATTTCTGCCACGGCCTCCAAATCGGCCTCCTCTACCTCTGCCTCTACCTCTTCCAGCATTTGAGTAGAAGACAGCTTCTTTTGAAGTTCCTCCTGAAGAAGATGCACCACCATTTCTCTGTTCCTCAGAAATTAGAAGAGCAATCAACTCCTCAAAATCAGGAAATCTTTCACGAACTGAAATGGATGTCCGAAACTGTGCATAATCCTTTCCTAGACCATTCAAGGTCACAGAAACTAAATCATCATCTTCCACTGGCGACCCAATGGAAGCAAGTGCATCTGCAATCTTCTTCACCTTCATGTGGTAGTCATTGATACTCATATTTTCTCTTTGCACATTATGCAACTCTTGCTTGAGCTGCATTTTCCTGGCTTGTGTATTTGTGCTATACATCTTTGACAGAGTATCCCATGCCTCCTTTGGCGTACTTGCATCTTGAATATGCACAATCATAGAGTCTGAAATGCTGATTGACAGCCAATACATAACTTTCCTGGCTCTCTCATGCCATGTTTTAAATGCCTGCATTTGTTGTTGATTGGGAACATCAGGAAGAACTGGTTCTTCTTCATTTCCTGCAACAAATTCCCAATATCCTTTTCCCATAAGGAAATTCGTCATTCTAAACTTCCATGCCTGGAAGTTGTTCTTGTCAAGCTTTTCAGTGACAATCTGTGAAAGAGAATCAGACGCCATTACAGAATACTGCAAGAAATTCTGTCACTGCAAAAAACACAGCTTCACCCTCACAAGGGCAAATCTGCAAAACTGGCGAAAGTGGTATTTGACCACACAGTCACTTCCTAGTGACGATTTTGCATAAACAGGAACCAAGGATGATTCTGAAACTCCCAATGTCTCTGCGCACAAGCATACGATGCAATTTCTACAGTAACTTTTCACCGACCTGTAGAACAGTGGTCGCACAGCATAAAACTGAGCCTTTTCTTGAGTGCGTGCAGAAAACTTCCGTCTGCAAAACAGGCCCCGAAATGGCCTCTAATAAAAAAAACAAGGTCGCCGAGGGCTAAAGCCCTCTCCCGCAGCATATACTGCCCTCTTGCTTCACCGCGAAGGGCGTCTCAACCTGAGACAATGCACTCCTGCAATTTCCGGCTGTGCTACCTGCAAAGATCTGCTCCCAAAACAGGAAATGAAAGCAACACTGCTCCTCTTACCAGACCACCGTGAGCTTGGCTTGCTTTCTTGAGCTCCTTACCACGAACAAGGCTCTGATACCATGTCAAGATTGTGGGAGAGAAGGAAGGAGTCTCGCTTGAAGCTTTCTTGCTTGCACAATGGGGGAAGATACACAAGGGTGGAGGCTGAAAACAGTTTTCCTCTTCTTAGTTGTGTAAGCCAAAAAGAACTCTAGTACAAAGAAATAGAAGAACCCTATATATGGGTCTCAAACCAAACTCAACTAACTAAGGTGGCATACTAACTGAGCCACGAACTAGAGTAGATAAGGATAGCTATCATGTAGCTATTATTCATGGGCGGTGTACCAACCGCGTCTGCAACTGACAAGTCGGTGACATAAATATACAACGGTCACCCTGGCGTATCACGAGTGGAGCTCGATATCTCAACATCCGGCTCTCATCAGCTTGTCGATTTCCTCCTTGACAGCATGAGCGTGCTTTGGATTCATGGGGTATGGCCGTTGCTTGACTGGTGTTGCATCCGTTGTCATAGGTATATTGTGAGTCACAACACTCGGATCTACCCCTCGTAGCTCATCTAAAGACCAAGCAAATATGTCCTGGTACTCCCGCAAAAGAGTGACAAGACTGGACTCTTCTTCCGTGGTCAAGTCCTTGGTAATGAATATTGGTCGGGGTACTTCCCCTTCTAGGGCTAGGTTTACCTCCTTGACCTTGGTTGGCCCTTCGATTGGTTCACTAGTTTGCCCTTGGCGCTTGGCACTTAGCAGAACCACCACCCTGTCCCCTCTTTTAAATTTAGAAAAGCGCTTAGGGAGGTCTTGCGGCTTCCTTCGTTCCTCTGATCGGGCGTCGTTGGGATGCTTAGCCTCATCCTGCCGTAACCGTCTACGCCTCAGGTGGACAGGTAAGTCTCCCTTGGTGTGTCTAGTCATGGGTGGCCTAGGGATTTCTGGGTCACCATCTGAAGTAACTTCAGACTCAGAGTTAAATTCCCCATTTTCACTAGAGGAGGTGGTCTCCCCTGGCAGCCGCTGTTCGGATGGCGATTCGGCTCTAAGCATTGCTACCATTCCTGGTTGGGCTAGGACGGCTTGCTCAAAATCCACTGCTCCCATCCGCTCCAACCAAGCATGATCACATTTCGTACACATGGCTCCTTGGTCCACTCTAAGGGCCAGTCTCGTCTGTGGCTTAGCATCTGCCCGGATTTGCTCAATTTCTCGCCCTTCGGTGTCGTATTCTACGGTATCCACCTCACCCTCACTTCCTTCATCGAAGGATTGGAAATCTTCGTATTCATCACAGGAATCCTCATTGCCAGACTGCTCATTGTCCCCCAAGGCCTACTTTGCCTCGTCTTGTTGGTCCAATGCCCAGTTATACCTGAGGTTTAGTTCATGTACCCTGGTCCACTTCCACTCGGATTCTTCCAAGAGGTCTTGGAGAGGCTTGAGATTAGCGGCTACGTTGCATGCCAGTCGGTCCGTTAAGTGCCCCAGTATTCCCTGGAGTTCCCTCATGTTGGTAGGCACTTGGAAAATGACAGGCTTAGGCCCTTCATGGAGGCTTGCTGTCATCATGTAGACAGGTGTAGGGAATGTTTCTTTTGGCTTGCCAATTGTTTTGACAGCCTGCTTGTACGCCTCATGATCTGAGAACGGCAGGTCGAGTGTAGCGAGAACGTGCATCCAATCCCGCTCGTCCTCTAGGCATGGGATATACTTAGTTAAGGACCCATAGGGTTCCTTGTCCTGGGTGTTTCCCTTGAGCAGAGTAGAGATGGCGTCTAGGTCGACTGGCGAGGTCTTCCAAGTGTCCATCTCTATTCTCACAGCGTTAGTTCGGTTGCCCAGGAAGATCAGGCTGTTACCCCAGTCTTCGATAACTCTAGCATTGCGCATCCAGGGTCGACCCAATAAGATATCATAGTCCACTCCCTTCATGACGATAAAGTCAATAGAGAACTGGACTCCTGCAATCTTCACTGGCCAATTCTTCAAGACCCCGAATGGCTTCACTCGCACACCGTTTGCTAGCGTGACGTTAAACCGAGCAGCTTCGATAGGAGGGTTTCCCCACTTCTATAACACTGCATGGCTAAGCACACTAACCCCAGCTCGTGTGTCTACAATTCCCTTCCTCATTGCGTCTCCCAGGGCTAGGACCGGTAGGACTGTGTGCATCTTCGAGCCCTCCCAGAAGGCGTTGACGTGAAAGGATTTAGGCCCGGAGTGTAGCGTCAAACTTGGCAAGTGCGTTTCCGCATCCTGGTCTTGAGGATCTGCCAGGGCCTGCTCTTGCGGCCTCTCGACCCAATGCTTGAGGTCCTGCCATAGGGCAGAGTGCTGCTTAAGCAAATCTCCCAGGCCAAATGTTATAGGGGTGGTCACTAGTGTGGTCATGAGATTGCTAAACACTCGTCCTTCCCTTAGCCCAGACTGTCCGGGCCAATGGCCGCGGTTGATCTGCGGGTTTGTTGCGTCTAGGCTTGGCCTTGATGGCACTGCTTGTGGCATAGCAGCCTCGGCAGACTTAGGTTGGGGCGGTGATAGTGGCGTGCTCATGCTGGAGAGATCATCAATCTCGTCCTCCGTGATGGGTTCAACATCCTTGAGGTGCTGTTGAGTCTCCTTTACCCATTCCTTCACCTTTTCTATGGCTTCCAATTGCTGCTTGGGGTGTGGGTATTCCCCTACCTTAGTGCTTCCCTTTTGGGCTGTTTTAGGGGCTGAAGTCTTTGCCTCTACGTCTAAGACTTTCTTCCCTTGGGGTACGGTCGTAACACTGTCGATTTTTAGTGCGACCTTAGCCTCTGATCTCTTCTTTTTCCACCTACGGCTCTTCTTTCCTACTGAGGCCACGTAAGATTGCTAGGACCTGGCAGAGAGATGCCGGCCTGCTTCTTTTGTGCTCGGGTCATAATTCGCAAGGGAATAGGTGTGGCCTCCCCATCAGGGTTTTCAACACCAAACAGCCCCAGCAGGATGGACGTCAAATTAGCTGAACCAGAAGGCGACTTCCGTTTTGGGCAGTCTATGAAAAGATGGGTGATTCCGCACTCTGCGCACCTTTGGTCAGCTTTGTCCCTGTTTTGCTGCTCTCTTTCGGGGTAGCGTGATGAGACGTGATCGGGATGTCCACAAGTCCAACAAGTGACCAGATCCTGTGGCTGCCCTCCTAGGCCTCTACCCCGTCCTCGTCCTAATGCCATCACTGGCATGGGTCGGTAATCCATGAGGATCGCATTGCCCTCGTCGTCATGCGAGACGTAAGGGTATATGTAGGTTTCTTTGTCACTGGGCTCCTCTACGTAGTGTACGGGAGCATCGCTCGGTGGGTGGGTCACATAGGGACCAGGCGGTCTAGGAATACTGGTAGGATTTATGTCCAGCCTAGGGACCACTGGTTTCATATCGTTAGGCACTGGTAGGGCTAGCGGGGCTCCCCTTTGGAAGAATGACTGTGGCCTGTTAGCCGGATAAAGCTGGCCGTAGGGTTGCACGTATGGTAGTCTTTGTGGTAGTCTACAGTGTGCGGCATCGTGGCCGAACCTACCGCAGTTAGCGCAGGGTCTTGACCTAAGGTCCTGACACTCTGCTGGCATGTGGTTTCCTCCACAGTACATGCACTGGACGTGCGGATGCGTCGGTCACCTCAACATGTCTTGTATTTTGGCCAATTCCGTCTTGACCTCAGCCAAGCCGTGGTCCGCCTCGGTGGCCTTTCCCTTATCTTGGGATGATGGGTTTGATTGCTCGCTAGAGGTTGACGTTCGCTCTAAACTCTGTGGGTTGGTTTCTTCTAGGTTTGAACTCCTGGAGCTTCGCTCTTTCAGCCGGTCATCAACCCTAATGGCTTCCTCAAAAACCCTAGCCACCACGTCTTGTTGCAAGCTTGAGTTGCCTGCTAGTGCCTTGTACAATTCCTCATCCCGAATCCCGCTGATGAATACGGTCGACACTGCCCTTTCAGTCGGTCTTTCACCTAAGGGGATTCTTTTAAGGAGGCTTCTCACGTGGGTCACATAATCGAGGATGCCCTCCTTCTCCTTCTGCTTGATGTTCATAAGGCGTACTAGCAGGTTGTCAGAGTATCCGGGTTTGGCAAACCTCTTGACAAAAAGGTCCTTGAGGTTATTGAAGTTGGCTCATTCTATGTCATCTAGGCTTGTATACCATGTCCTACCCTTATCGCTTAAGCAAAGTTCGAATGCTTGCGAACGTTGGGCCTGGTTGTTGAGGCCATTGGCTTCGCAGACTTACTCAAATTGCTCGACAAAGCTGTACGGGTCGTCCGATGGCTGGTACTTGTCGAGTTGCTTGGCGACAATAGGTATTTTGGCTTGGCTCTTTGAGCCCTGGTTTGCCCCCAGTCCTGCAAGAAGCGAGGTTGCTAGTGCAGTGGCATTCTGTTCTACCGCGGTGTTATCGAGCAGCCGTTTCATGAGGAGCTCGCCCAGCGTCAGGTCTTCCTCTAGTGCTCTTTCCTGGTCTGTCCGGTTCCAGCCAGCCAAGTTCAGCACTCGCTGCACCTTATGCAACTCCATGCTTTGCCTTAGGCTCCTGGCTTGTTGGTACCTATTGTACTCGGCTATGCCCTGCAATGCCTTGCGGGCTAGCCTTCTCTCCTCCTCTAGGTCCGCAATGATTGCATCTGCCATCCTGCCATGGTGCTCGTACCTGGCATGCGCATCGTAACTGCTCACCATCTGTTGTATGGCGTCTGGGAATGCGCTAACATCTAGCTCCCCTGTAAACGGATGGTCTGAGCCTCCCTCTGTCATGGTTGAATTCTTGCGCCTGGTCGTAAGTTAGATCCTTGTCGTTGACGCTCCTTGCTTGATCCTACCCTGCGCTCCGCGCGTTTGCATACACCTTGGGTCTTCTCCTATTGGTGGGTTTTTTGGGCGATTTATTTAAGTGAGTTCCTTTAATTTTTGAATGCAGTGCTCAACTTATGGTCACTCATGAGTGTGTTGTTCCTCGTGCACTTGTGCTCAATCAGGCTTTCGACTTTCCTAAGTGTACTTCAAGTGCGGAAATTCAACCTGAGTGCTGTGAGTAATTCCCCGGCGTCTCACTCACTCTTGCTCGTTTTGGGCCTAATAGGCTTTGCTACTCTAGTTCTAGCCGTTCTACGGGTTCTAGGGTCCTATGCTGCTTCGTGTTGTTCACACAGGGGTGGGCCACTGGGGGAGTGCCCCAATGTGTCCGTGGATGGGTCAGTTTTTGTTTTGGTTTGACTCTGGGAATTGGACGTCCGATTTACCAGTGGTCCGATTGTGGGAATCAGACCAGGTGTATCAGGGTTGAGTGGCAGTCTTAAGGTCCGCGTGTCTGATTCTTAAAAATCGGACGGGCAAGTGTTCGAAGAATCGGCCAAGGGATTCGATTCTGGGTTGGTCCGATTTGCCCGACTGGTCCGATCGGACCGGGTAGTCCGATTCTAGTGGTCCGATTATGGATGGGTCCGATTCTGGGAATCAGACCGGGCAGGTGGTCCGATTGGTGACGTGTATTAATCCGTCCGATCAGACAGGGTGGGTCCGAGTCAAGCGTTCGAGTCGGACGGGTTGTTCTGAGTCTGAGTGTTCGAGTGGTCCGAGAGTCCAAGTCGGACAGGTTGGTTCGAGCACCACATGGCACGTCCGATCGGACTAGTTGGTCCGATCCTAGTAGTCGGACAGGTTGTTCCGATCGGATGGTTGTCCGAGTGTCCGATTCTGGGAATCGGACACTGGGTCGGACGTCCGAGTCCGCTGGTCCGATGAGCTTACACACACAGATTTGCTTGACTTTCTCCAGATGTTTATCCTATTGACCATGCGATTAACCAGCGACAGAGTTGAAGTAGTGAGGAGGAGATCGGTTACCTGGGATTCGCCAAACGCGATGTCCTCTGTGCCCTGGTCGATCGGGGACGGTTGCCAAGCTCACTCTCTCTCTCACTCTCTATCTCTCTCGCTCTCCGTTGGAAATGGGGGTTCTCTTACCCTCCCAGAGTTTATACCCTGCTAGTTCTTCCTTGAACACTACAGATTCCTTCCCTGGCGTTTTCTATGCAGTTACCTTTGCATTTACTCCATTTTTCCTTTTGTTTCCTGTGGTTTTCCCCCTGTTTCACAACAGCAGTCCTCTGCCTCTTCGTGTGTGATTTCCTACTGCTAATCTATCCTAAACACAACATGAATCGAAAGCAAAACACTGAACTAGTTTCTCCATGTTTTCCAATCATCAATAACTAGAATATTCCAAAATACTTACCTATTTTGAAGATCGAAAATACCCAACTTCCTACCTATCTCAAGCTCCGTTTCGGGGATGAATACCCTACTTCGATGCTCGATATGAGGCGCGCAAGTGCTCATGCTTGAATCCGTTGTCCCGGCAATGGAACCGAAATGTGGGAGCTTTCGCTCAACCGCCAAGACCCACGGACTGCTTATTGTTTCAAGCGTTCCAAGCGAGCTCTAATGGCTATCTCTCACCTAGCCGACGCGCCGTTGATCCTACAAATGCAGTGAACTTACCTTGATGCTCAATCGAGTACCCTCCTCTCTCTTGCACTCCGGTAGCTTCATGATTCTAGATGCTAGCTCAAGCATCCTCAAGCCTCCTCCATCTCCAAGCTCCATCCTCCATAGCCGCGCACGCAAGAGAAGAGAAGAGAAGTAGAGAAGAGGAGATGGTGAAGAGCTTCACCCTCTTGATCCCTCACTCTCACACACACTCACTCCCTCACACTCTCACACTCCCTCTCTCAAGAGCACACACAAGCAAGAAGGGGAGAAGAAGAGAGGAAGAAGAAGACTAGTTTGCCACACACCAAAGAATGAGCTCCTCATTCACTTTTCAACTTTATATACAAAACCCTACTTCCCTTTTGGGTGGTCATCCCCTTTTCCCTTTTTTACATGGCCGGCCATAGCCTAGGACCTGTTTTCCATTGTCCTTTTATCTTCCTAGCTTCCTTTTCACCGCCCTTCTACATTTACAAATTGCACGGATGAGAGCCTGGCGCTCTTTTACAAGATTTTAGGGCGCGCCTTTTTATTCAAAAATGCACCTTTCCCTTTTTGTGTTTGCCTTCGACTTTTAAGGTTGTCCTTGCGGTTTTGGCCTTTTCTTCTTTTCTTTCTTCAGTCGGGCTACCTTTTTTCTGCCTTTGCCCTGCGCCTTTTCCACTTTCTTTTGCTTTCTTCATGTTGGGGTTAACATACTCAATAAAGGAACTATAGGTTACTTTTTACTGCTCCATGCAATTGTTGCACTACCAAGGAAAAACATGAGTTGGCCAATAGATCTTTTATCAAACATGCTACTAGCCTGATCTACATTTGTGTGTTTAAACACTTGTATATCCTTACCCGCTTCATAAAAAAGTCCATAATGCAAAGTGAACTTCACATACCTTAATATGCATCTAACTACATCCAAATGAGGCTTTCTAGGCATCTACATAAACTGACTGACATGGCCAATAGTATAGCTCAAGTTTGGCCTTGTGATAGTCATATAAATCAGATTCCCTACTATCATCCTAAATATAGTAGTGTTCTATGTCATCCCCAACATTAGCACTCAATTTCACATTTTGCTTCAATGTCATTGATAGAGGCTTACACACTATTATACCATACTTGCATAATATATCTAAGCGATATTGCCTTTGGGATAGCCATATACCATCATCACATCTTATCACCTCAATAAGAAGAAAGTACCTTAGCTCACCCAAATCTTTCATCCCAAACTTCTTCAAAAGTTCTTTGACTTTAGAAATCCCATTGTCACTCTCACCTATAATAATCAAGTCATCCACATAGATGACTATGATGGCCAAGTCTACATCCTCTTTCTTACATAAAGTGAGTGATCAACAGAAAAAATATAAAAATCAATGTTGACAAGATACTCTCTAGTCTTGTCAGACCATGCTCTAGGTGCTTGCTTTAGCCCATAGAGCACCTTATTTAACTTGCATACATATGTGGGATGCTCTAAATCCTCATAACTTATTGGTTGCTCCATAAACACCTTCTTGCAATTCACCATGCAAGAAGGCATTCTTGACATCCATTTGCTATAAACTCCAGCCTTTCATTGCTGCCAAAGCAACCACATATCTAATAGTTGGCATTCGAGCAACAACTGGTGAATGTTTCTTCATAATCTATGTCATATGTTTGAGCATAGCCTTTTGCAACCAACCTAGCCTTATACATATGCTAATAGAACCATTAGCATTATGCTTGATTTTGTAAATCCACTTATAGCCAATAGCTTTCTTTTCCTTAGGTAATGGTACTAGATGTCGATTCTTATTAGCTTCTAATACTGTACCATATCTTCATCAAAATTTACATCCCAATGAGCATGACCAATAGCACTCTCAAAGCAAGTGGGCTCAACATTCTCAATCACCTTTACCATGCAAGCAATCCTTTACATTACCATGTGCTCTCTGTACACCTGGTGTCCTGAATGAAAGAATACCAAACTTATCATCTAAACTCTTTGAACCACTAGAATCTCCATCAAACACCAAATGACTAGAATATGCATCATTACCATTTGATACTTTCTTCTTTCCTTTGTCTTTATCTGCAATACTAGTAGATGTACCTAAAGACGTGGGACTACTCCTTAGTCTCCCACAGACCAAGGGCTAACTATAGATGTAGTACCAGATGATGATTTTAGTCTAGTAAGACTTCATGATCCTTGCTTTTCTTTCTACACATAACTATCATGATCATTATCATTATCCAATGCATCACCACTAGATGTAGGCCAACTACTCATCTCATAAAAAATAACATCCCTGCTCACTCTAAACTCACCTATGACATTATTATAATAGTGATACCATTTCTACTCTAAAAGTATCCAATAAAAATACTTTTTTCAGCCTTTAGATCAAGTTTTTTTCACAGCTCATCTAACACATGAACATATGCAATACAACTAAACACTTTTAAGTGTGACACATCAGGCTTCTCACTTGTAAAGCATTCTTTAGGGGTCATCCCATGAACTGTAGCCATGGAAATTTTATACAAAATATAGATAGTAATAAGAACAAATTTAGACAAAAAATATTTTAGCATATTCTTTTTAGCCATCAATGCTCATGCAACTTGCACAATATGTCTATTTTTCCTTTTTGCAATCCCATTTTGCTATGGGGTATACCTACAAGTAAACTATCTCTTTATCTCATGAGACCTCAAGAAGTCACTGAACTAGGTGGCATGAATCATCACCCATTTGTACATAACCTAGATTTTGTAAATCTTGATTTAGTATGACTAGTCATATGATTAGACACACCTGAATCAACATACAATACATCATTGTGTGTTCCCTTTTTTGTAACAAAAATCATCATATTGTGCATTACGAATAGATGCTCAATTTTGTCTTCATTTTGTCATGAAGACAATGCATAGTTTCCTTACTGCAATCTACTACTGTAGATATCATGCTTCTTGGCATAACAATGGGTTACAATATGACCTATTTTACCATAATAATGACAAACAACACTACAATTTCTAGAACCTTTGTTTTACCATCCATCTCTTTCTCTAGAGCTCCCCTTATCTCTAAAGTTTCTAGACCTCCTCAAACTTGTGTTTCACTAAGCTATTGATTCAACTTGTTTTGCTGGTTATTACCAATATGTCCTATACCACAACCTCTTGAAGAGGATCTACCACATCCCCTTCCTAAACTTGAGCAAAATGCTTGGACCTGTTCACCACTCCTTTCAAATGATTTACCTTGCATATTGATCTCTTTGGTGATTATCAGAAAGACCAACTCATCAAAAACTAAAAATGGCTTCCATATATACACATAAGTGACAAATGATTTTCAAGCCTTCTCATTATTAAGGCCACCCAAAGTAGATGAAATCAAATCATCATAATCAAGCATTGCATTAGTAGTTGCTAAGGCATCTACAATGCTTCTCACTTTCAAAACATACTAATTTACAAACATATTTTTTTCTTTAAAAAGTTTAATCTTCCATGCTTTTGTATTTACTGAAAACATATTCTCATAGATTATCCAAGCTACATGCAAAGTTTTTGCATTGTTGATATACCCCAACAATGTGTTGCCAATGATTGTAGATAGTAAATACATCACCTTTTTGTCCTTAGTATTCTATTTTTTCTACATCTTTACTTCATTTGAAATTATAGGGTTACTCAGCTCTAGCTCATTTTCTTCACCTGAAACAAACTCGCAAAGGCTTTTTCCAATAAGCAAGTTTGTTACACGAAACTTCCATGATGGGTAGTTGTTCTTATCTAGCTTCTCAACGATGGGGTTTCCACTATTCTCTACCATTATCACAAAGTTGATACAAAACATCAAGTAAGTCTTTTGAAACCTTTCACAACAAGTAAACAATAATACATCAACAGCCTTTTTCATTGATTTCTCAATAGTACATGTCATCTACAACATGTTTGTAGATAAAACTTGTGTTTACTGTTTGGCAAACACCTGTTATCCACAACCTTGTGGATCTAAAATGGGGCCCAAAATTCATATGCACCATAGGCACTATCCTTAAATGAAGAAAGAACTATTTTTTCATTTCTAAATTATAAAAATGATTTTTAAATAAAATTTAACTATTGATATTGTCTTTGAGATTATAAATACTTTTAGATGTCTACTTGTAAGTACCAAAAAGCAATGTCTTAATAGACATTACTTTCCAAGACACCTATACATGCATTCAATCCTATATCTTTACATTTATATATGTGCCACAAGCTATACATAAGTTTTACACAAATGTTTTTATATAAGGCTCAAAAAGCTTTATACAATATCCATGATATAGGAGAGTTTCTAACTAAATACATGATGTTAGGCACACTAGAATAGTAAAGTAGACATATCCAATCCTAAATAAAAATCAATAATGAGGTAATTCCAAAAATTAATCTCATTAGACAATTTTGGAAAATCTTCAACCTCATAGTTAGTGATATGTGATCTTCAAGCTACCACAACACAATTGGATCAGACAACTCTAATGTCATGGCTATAAATCCATTAGTTCAGGATCACATCTCCCCATCTCTATGCAACCATGGGGTCATTGTGGCTCCTATGAAATATAATGATTCAACTAAGCTAAGTATTTTCTATCGACACAATCTCCATAAATCATATTCTATGCTGCTCATTAGGTCCACATGGATGGAGTAGTAGGTAGTCATGAAACCCTAGCCTAGATAATCAAACCAAGCCCAAACCTAGGTAGATTGGAAAGTTGGAGGAGTAAAAAGTATCTCCATTGTGCAAAATATCTCCTCTATTATGGGGAATCTACATTGAGACCTTGCCAAGTAAACTGTGGGAAATAACTCTCAAAACTAATATAGCTTATCTAGCACATGACTAAGAAGAGTGAGAAAATTAATTTTCTCTTCAAGACACTATTTACTCTCCAACTTAAGTTTCCCCATAATAATATCTCATCGTTAATTTCTTTTTCGCTTACTTTCTAGTGCTATCTTTGTCCAAAAAAGATCTTCTCACCTAGTCTTATTCCTTGCCTTCCACCATTGATCTAAGCTCTCCTTGATTCTCATAATAATTCTCAAACACCTATGATTCAAAAAATATTTATTTGACTTACTTTGACACCACCTATAATATATCCACTAACCTAAGCCTAGGATAACATTTACTAACTACACTTCTTTTTTTAAGGATCATGTAGATTGTATACCTTGCTGGCATTATGATAATCAACGAGAATATATTTGACAAATTTAGAATCCAAATTTTTTCTATGCTTATCAACTATAGGAGCATAAGCAATGCTTCTAAATACTTTCAAATGACTTACTATTGACTTATGACTAGTAAAGGATTCAAAAGGAGTTATGTTTTTTAGGGCTTCAATAGGAGGCCTATCCATATAAGATAAAAAGCTACATTGATAGCTTCAATCCATAACATATTGGGAACACCTTTCTCTTTGAGCACACATCTAGCTATCTCTACCAATGCTTTGTTTTGTCTCTTAGCAACACCATTTTTTTGAGGTGTTCCATTGCAAGCTAGTTGTCTCTTGTTTCCATTTTGCAATAAAAGCATCAAAATGATTAGAAAGATCTAACCACATCTATCAAATTTTAGAGTTTTGATTATTCTCCTTACTTCATTTTCAACCATGGATTTCAAATCCAAAAAATTAGAGAAAATTTTAGATTTTTTTTCTAGAAATTATACCCAAGTATACATTGAGGAGTCACCAATGAAGATAAAAAAATAGATTGAACCATTCAATGAAGAGGTTTGAGAAGGACTGGATACATTGGTATAAATGATATACAATACTCCAAAAGATCTTGTGGAGCTTCTATTGAATTTTTTACTTTCTTGCTTGCCATAGCAACAAGCTTCACATATAGCAACAAGCTTCACATATAGAGCTAGAATTTCTATTGCCATATCAATGTCAACAAGCTTTTGAAGATCAAATGACCATACCTTTTGTGCCATAGCTCTATATAAGCCATCCTTTTCTCTTCCATATTCATTTTATTCA
This sequence comes from Lygodium microphyllum, assembly GCF_053477565.2. NCBI lineage: Eukaryota > Viridiplantae > Streptophyta > Polypodiopsida > Schizaeales > Lygodiaceae > Lygodium > Lygodium microphyllum. Next base: position 16,054,966 of record NC_141149.1, on the reverse strand, counting down.
AGTTGTGAATGTAGATATCTACTTTGAATAGCTTATCATGCTTATTTTCATTTGTAATCACCTTATAGCCTCTTTTCCTATCCTATATGATGAGACATATATTTCCTTCAAATTCAACTTTGTACCCTTTCAACCATAGCATCAATTGTAAACAAGCTCTTTGTGAAGGAAGGAAGTAGCAAAACATCATTTACCTTAGTCTTCTTATCCTCAAATATCATGTGGGTATCTCCTTTTCTTGCAGTTGCATTTCGAGTACTATCAGCAATACACCATTAGGCCAATATTTGTAGATGGAGAGCTAAATTATTATTTATGAGAGGTCATGTGAAGCTTGCTCTACTATCAATACACCAAGGTTCTCAAATAATATCTTAGTTTTCATCGTATACAGTGTTAGCAACATCATATTTAGAAAAAGACAACAAAATTTCCTCCCCAAAATGAGAGGTTTCTTCTTCCATGAAGTTTGTATGTTTTTTCTCCTCTTTTAGCTAGCAGTCCCTTTCATAGTGTCCTCTTTCATTTTAGTAATTGCATTTTGTATTCTATCTACAATATCCTTTCCCTCTTCCATGAGCATGCCCACCTCTAGTATTTCCATATCCTCTTCTGTAAGGGGATTGAGAATATCCAATTTGGTTTTTATTGGTGTTAATATTGTAGTTGTCGTAGCCACCTCTACCTCTACCTCTAGTTGCATTCAATCTTCCTCTCTCTCTTCCAATAAAGAGATTTGTATCATGAGAACCTTCACATCTTCATGTTTTACTCTTTGTAGATTCTCTTCTTAGATCCTCATATCAATGAGAATTTGTGGAAGCTCACCTAAAGAAGGTCTTCTTTTTGGATTATCGACACTTGCACAAGGTCATCATATTATTCAACCAATCCATTTGTAATCATTGTGGTGATCTTATTATCTTAGACTTGTTTTCAATGGCCACTAGCCATCATGGAGCTCTTTAATCTTTGAAGCAAAAGAGGTAGCAAGTTTATCCTTTACTACAATTACTATTTATGACTTGATTTCCTATTGTTAATTACTTTGAGGTGCTTTTGGCTTCAAATGACTTCTTCAACCTCTCCCATGCATCTGTGGGAGTCATCACATCATTGAAGTAACTTACCTACTCATCCTTCATATTGTTGTTGAGGGTTGAGATGACTTGATTTTTTGGTTTATTTTTGTTGTTTTTGTGGACTGGATGGTTGATTTTTGATAGATTTTGAATGATGTTTAGTTGTTTTGGGAGTATTTGAGAGTGTTTTGAATGAGGTTGATTGGGTTTGGAAGCTCATAATGGTTTATAATGAAGATATGATGTTCTAACATGTTATGTTGATGCTTGTTAGTATCTGATTGGTTCTTTTTGAGTCTATTGACCTTTTGTTTTGCTTTATTTCTTTCTGTAGGAGGGGTTAGAATAATTATTGATGAAGTTTGAGAGTGTTTGGAAGCTTATTGATTGATTCTTGATGGTTTGGAATGATTTAAGTAAGCTCAAGGATTTTTGATGACCTTCTGTATGGTTCTATAGACCCTTTGTTGAGCTTCTATTTTTGTACCGTTCTCTTCTGTATGCCTTTGTAAGTGTGATGTTGGATGAACGTGTAGCTTGGGAAAGTTTTCCAAATTTGGAGAAGAGATGAATATAAGTTCAAAATCGCTCAAAGAAGTTGAAGAAGTAGTTGCTTAAGACTTGAAGTAAAGATTTAAGTGATAGTGATAGTAGCGAGATTTCAAGAGACACTATAGTGGCTCTGGTGACCTTTCATATCAGACATACCTATTGGGAAGGGTATACACAACCTAAGAAGGATTATGAATGATTATTCTTGATTATCTCATTGTAAAATGGAGAGAGAATGTATGAGAGGGAGAGTGTGTATGAGAGATAGCCAAATCTATGCAAAACAATGTATCTATGAGTGACATTGTGAGAGAAAGCTATGTAACCTTTGAAGAAGAATACTATGTGATGATTTCCATTCAAAAGTGGTGTATTATTTTGTGTCTTTGTGGTATCTTGATGAATTCAATGAAGAATATGAAAGATATAATCAATTTGGTTCAAGTTAAAGCCGTGGGTGTTTCTATAACACCACGTAGTCTAGGACAAGTGAATTACTAACAGAACTCTTCTAGAAGAAGTTTTCGAGGTGCCTCCCTTGGTGCACTGAATTTTGCAACCCCATCGATGCTTCTGACTCTTACAACAGATAATATTTCCAATATGCAATCCAAGTACTTGACTTGTGGGCTATCTCCCTAGGTACGCCTCTTCATCAATTGATACAAGTTGATATCATCAACCAGATGAAGCCGATCTTCATTGATAGCCATGAGCGATGAGAGCTTTCATCCTAATCGGATGGGAATGTGAGTATGGGCTGCCCTCTGTATTCATTAATAGAGCGAGAGACAAAGGGTGGGGTGAGTGACCAGTCCTTGCCCTTTATATCCTACAAAGAGGTGAGATGTATGAATGGAGTGTTCGACGCACAGGATGGGCCTCTCAAAGCAGAAAGCACGAATTGTTCCTGTGCACATCACTATAAGGCTCCCTCGCCTTCCTTCTCGTACCGTATGTTGGCACAGGGTAGGATGTACTATTGCACCATCAATTGTGCACAAGGCATACAACCTTTGCACAAGTGGTAGTGAGGATTCAATCCATGGGGTGTAAGGAATAAGTTGCCCTCTTGTAATCATCAACAGAGCGTGAGCTAGAGGGGGGGGGCTGAGAGTGATTGATTTCCCCTTCAACTGAGAGGTGAGGATTAAGGGACGTTCCAACAATTGGAGATAGGTATGTTCTTGTTTTCCTATGCACACACAGGATGACCGGACCTCTCCTCCACTATCATGATACACCTCATTCTGTTTGGCGCACTGTATGATAAGGTTCCCTAGCCTTCCTTCTTGCACTTATGCTAAATGGGTGGGGACACATTGATGCACCATCCACTGTGCACATTAGCATAATCTCTCCTTTGAACCATTCTTATTACAGATTTCTCAATCGGATGTGAGTTATGGATTTCAATCATTATTTTTTGAGTGATGGAAGTCATGGGGTGAGCGACTGATCTATCATTTCGACAAGAGTAACTATTGAGATCACGTGATGGATACCTTGCCACCAACAACCTACCCAATGCTTCACCAACAAAGCTACCTCCCTAGGTACTGCTGCGTGGTTACTACCTTGCTAGAGGAGTGTGATGTGGTGAGTTGTGGTACCTCCTACCGATGACTACAATCCTTGATGTGACAGTGACAGTTTCCCTTGACCATTGGCAAATTGGGCCAAGTTTTTCTAACCCTACCCGTTTTGATTGCAAGAAGTAGTCATGTTTTAAGTGCAGGGATGTAAGTGTACAAGTTGTGATCAAGTGTCAGGTCCTTGTTGCTCAAGTCAATCCGATCTATTATGGTTTTAAGTGTGGGGACGTGTCCATGCGCGTCCGCTTTGCATACCCTCATGGACACATCCCTATCGGACGATTAAGCATACCAAGTCCCGATCTTGCCCTAATGGGGTCCCTTCCCTACCCACCTGTCTTTTTGACCCGTCTTGCGGTTGTTCCTTGTCCGTTTGTCTTTCACTTTTATTTGACGTGTTTTCATGTGAACGCACCCTATGTTCACCAAAATTACAATATGACCTTACAACCCTGTTTGTCCCTTTGAAAAGCCATTTTTTCTTTTTATTGCCCTCTGTTTCAAGCCACGGATCATGAGTTATTAATTTTTAACGAATGTTTTGCCACTTTCACGTGTTTCCATGCGAATGCATCTTTTTCGCTTCGAAACTGTAATATGATAATACTGCCTTAACCTTACATTCCCTTTGATGTTTTTTCTTTTTACTGTCCATCATTCCAATGTCCGATTTGTTTGTTATTATTTTTCCGTCCTTTCAAGAATTTTCGTGTGCGTTTTTGACTCTTTTTCCATGTGAACCTATCCTAACCACATCAGAATTGACTTTTGATTTGATAGCACTATCCGGCTTGCTCCCTTTCACGCTTTTGCTTTTTTTCCTCCTGTTTTGGCCCATCAATTTTTATTTATTAATTTTTTTGTAAATTTTTATGCTCAATTTTTCTATTTTTTTCATGTGAACGCTCCTTAATACTATTAGAAATGTGTTTTGACCTAACAACCCTATTCCACAAGTTTCCTTGACACTTTTTCTTTTTGTTGCGCTTCATTCTGAAGTACGAATTTTCTCGTATTAAGTTTCGACTTTGTTTTTATTTGTGTTTTTATCGCTTTTTTCATGCGAATGGGACTTATTCGTGTCAGAACCATGTTTTGATGAGCCAGGCCTGGTCCATCACATGCTCCTAGATCTTTTTCCTTTTGGCTACCCTTCTCGTTTTGATAGATAGATTTATCGATATTAATTTCTGTGTGTGTTTTCACTCGCGATTTTTGCCTTTTTTCATGCGAATGTCCTGAATTATCCTCGGATGGATCCTTGTGAGCCCGGAACTCTTCCGTGGCGCGATCCGGCGTCTCCAAGCGCCAAGTTTCCCTTGTGCGAGTTAGAAAAACGCGTTACGCGTGTTGTGAGCAAACCGCGACGCGGGAGGGATATCATGGGGCGTGATGGCCCAAAACGCGACGCGACGCGACGGGGTCATGCTGTGACGCGAAGGCGTGTTTTCTTGACTTGTCTTGCGAGTTGGCTTCTGCTGCGTTTTCTAGACGCGACGCGGTGCTGGGAGGCCGCGGACCATGTTTCTTGTGCGGGATTCGAGTGCGGACCCGTGGGACCAGATATGCAGCGTCACACTTGGTATCAGACCCATTCCATTTTTTCGATCTCTTCCTCTTGTCTGTCGGCATATTTTTCCTTTTTTGCAATTTGTCTATCTAGTTCTCGATTTAATTGTTATTAATTTTTCCATAATTTACATTTTTCTGTCTTTCATGTTTCTCTGCAAATGCCACTGTTTTGCGATTTTTTGCATGTGGTTGTGTCTGTGTCGCTATCCTTTTCCTACATGCCCACTCCAATTGCGGTGATGCTTTTGCCATTGCAAATTTTTTAAACCCCTCGCTTGTGTTCGTACACAAGACATGGGGATTTTTCATTTTTTAAAATGAACGAAAAAAAACACAAGATATACACCCCACTCTTTTTATTTAAAAAAAATAAAAGAAAAAAAACACAATATGAAATTAAAAAATACAAAACTAAATAAACACAAGACAAAAAAAAAAACACAACAACAACACAACCAATAAACCCCACACATGACTCCCCCCTCCTATGCCCCACCTATGCCCATTTCCCCCCTTTGGTGCCCCCTTCCCCTCTCTCCCCCCCTCACTTGCGTGCCCTACTCTCCTCCCCTCTCCCCCTCTCTATGGCCCGTGCTGCCGGTCCCACTGAGGCCACCTGCAGTAGCCATCGTCAACGCCGCAGTCGCCGCAATCCCGCGGCCATGTGCTGAAGTCGCATGCGCCCTCGTGCGCCACCGGGAACCCTACCCACCACCCTCCATTACCCGCCACCCTCTCTGGCCCCCCCTACCCGCCCACTCTCGCCTCCGCCTAACCTAAACCGCCCCCGGCCCACCCCCCATCAGGTCACCCCTCAGTTTTTTTAGAAAAAAGTACATTTACAATCAAAATTAACTTAAAAAAAAACATCACACACACATACACACATCTTCTTAAAAAAAAAAAAAGAAAACCAAAACAACAACACAACCACAAACACAACACCCCACATCCCATCCCGCACCTTTAAAAAGAAAAAAACAACAACAAACAACAAAACAAACAAACAAAGAAATGAAACAAGTAACCTACACCTTAACAAACACACACAACTTTCACCTTCCCTCCTCTATTTGTTTTACAACCCCTCCCCTCCTCTCTTTGTGTGTGACCACATGTCTCTCGTGTGTCCTTCATGTGTGTCCCTCTCCTTAAGTCTTCTTTGCTTGTGGGGTTTTGGACCTCATTACGCTGTTCATGATTGCGGTCGTTCTCACACGTGAGGACGAGAGTGAGGTTTTTTCCCTAGGGTGGCATGCTTGCTATTGTTCACATGCAACCCACTTTTGGGTACATTTTTTGAACTTTTTTAATCTTTTAAAATTGAAAAACACCAAAAAACACATTAAACACTACAAAAACCCATAAAAAACCAAAAAAATTCCACAAAAAAATTCTTAAATTTTTTGAATCAATTTTATACTTTCACACTTTCTAAAATTTTTCTCAGCCAAAAATGACAACATAAATTTAGAAAACAATTAAAAACCTTCAATTTCATGAAAATTTAAGCAAAAAAATGCTTGAAAATTTGCTTAATAATCAAGAAAAATTTCCAAAAAATCACACTAGCTTTGCTTTACAATTTGGATCATTCACATATGTTGAAACTATCAAAATTAATTGGAAACTAGTTAATTGAATAATACACCCTTATTAAACGTGTATATTTTTGAAAAATTCTTTTTCAATTTGGAAAATAGCTAGAAAATTTTTGAACAATCAATTGGACGTTTGTGCTTATGAACAATACATTAAAAAAATATTAATCCAACATCCATATCAAAATCAAATTTAAAAAAAAGAAAAAATTCATAGAAAAATCCTAAATTGACAAACCAACCACAACATACATAGTACAAACAAATTCAACACATTTCATGGACATAATTGAATAAAAATATGATAGAAAAACATATCACAATTTATTGAAAATTATTTTCCATGGTGTTTGGTTTGTTTCACTAATATTGATAAAAAATTTCAGCTCGTTGGCTTCATTTGTGGTTGCATCATCTTAGTTTACTGATAGCGCATCCAGATTGTACTTGCATACACACCCTCCTCTAGATACTCCATTATTTTCCTTTTTGCACAAACATCACAAATAATTATTAAAAACGAACCAGTTGATCACATTTTCCACTCACATTCACGCTAAACACACCTTTTAATTAATTAAAAAAGAACAAGTCGTTCATGAAGCATGTGCTTCATGCACCAAATATAGTTATTAATTTGTAATAAAATCAACATGCCATCACAAATGCATGCACTACATAAAAGTGTTCCACCCACATTAATTGATAAAAACAAACATGCATTTTGAGACCCAAAGTTGGGACGTAGTCCGGGCACGTTCCTAAGCACCGTTAACTTAATAAAAATTTAATGGATAAAATAAACTACCATTTTCTTATTAAGGTCTATCACCTAATAAAAAAATTGACCCTTTGATAATTTAATTGTAAAATGAACCCTATAATTCAATCCCCCTTTCCCCTCACATTGCAAATTTCCTCTTTTAATAAATGCGTTACGAGGGGTGGGTGACGTTGCAGTCAGTTGAAGTCCTTATTGGTAGTCTCGATCAGTTGAGTTTGGTTAACAGAGTCAATTTGAAATTTGGTTTGGTGGTTTCTATTAGCTATTTGATTAGAGTTGGGGATATGGTGTGTATTTCTTTTACTTTTCTGCCTGATATAGGGATATTGGATGCTTGTATAAATGCATTGCATGAAGCTTTTGGTTGCATAAGTGTAGAGGTCATGTCGAAATTTCTCTAGGATGTGGATTGTTTGGGGTGGTCAGTTAGTTGATCCAATCTGTGAGAGTTTTTGTGGTTGATATCTTATCTCTTGTTATTTTGGTTGTTTTGCATGCATTCTTTGTGATTGTTTGTGTGTGAGTGTGGAGTGTGTAAACCATCTAAATAGCACCTCATACTCCTCCCCCAGTTTAGTATGTTCCTTTGGTGTCTCATGACTACTCATTATTACTAGATTCGGATACTATCAGTAAGGGGGGCTTAGCCAAGGTTGTAGCACTTCCATTGCCTCTTATCCCAGAGGATACTGATATCTATGATCATTTTTTAGACTCTTACAATAAGAGGTATGGTCCCATGAGAGGAACAATTATACATATGATGCCTAAAGCTTGGGCAAGGCTGTCTTTACCCTATTAAGGAGACTCTTTCTCTACTTCTCGCCAATTTTTCCCTAATGAGGATATTCTCATGATCTCTAATCATGTCTGGAAGCAGTTATGCCAATTCCTTTAGGACCCTAAGAGGGTTATGTTGGACCCTAAGAGGGTTATTACTACTTCAGGCTTTAGTGTCTCTACGATCTCTAATCATGTCTGGAAGCAGTTATGCCAATTCCTTTAGGACAAGTTTATGCCTGCCAAAACACCTTCTAACTACCCTTTGAAGGAATTATTCACAGCTTCCTAAATGGTGTTGAAAGGAATTACTATTGATTGGAGTTCCTATCTCTTATCAAAGATGGATCCACATTTCATCAAAGCCACAAGGGGTAATGTGACTAATATCACATTTGGTTTCTATCTTTCTGTTTTCTTGGCATATGATGTCTCTCCAAAGGAAGTTCCTACGTTACCAGTTGATCCACTAGAGGTTCCTCCTCCTCCTATTGAAAGCACTGATGTTGTTATTGAGGATCTTGATCCTCTCCCACACCTGTCGTAATTTAGAGGAAGCACCTTAAACAAGTGGTTGAATCAAGCCCCACATCCTCCTCCATTCTCCATTCCTATTTAGTCTGGTAATCAATTGCTAGCTTTCCTCACAATGCCGAATCTTTTCAGAGCACATCGAGATAGCACTCTAGGGATTTCCACTCGCTCTATACACCGCTTGGTGGCAGGAGATGCAATTCCTTTCTTATGCAAAGATATCTAGAGTTCTATTGAACTCTCAGTGGCATGTATTCAATAACTCTATTCTTCTTGTTATGAAGAAGTTCAACAGACTAGAGAAGAGCTGAATAAAGTAAATGATGAGTTAGCTTTTGATCAAGAAAGGTTTTTGATATTTGTACCCAAATGGAGCAACAGACTAAGATTATTGATGCTTAAAAATTGGAGATTTCTGATTTGCAAACTTAGTTGGATGACACCAAAACCCAAGTGGTTACTGTAATTGAGAAGTGGGATAGATTACTACAAGAGTCTCAAGAACTTAAAGCTTTTGATAGTTGCCCAGACAGAAGATCTTAAATCAACTAATACCACCCTAGAACAAAGCAACATTCAGATTCAACAACTTAAGGAATAGTTGGTTCAATCACTTTCTACTTTACAAAGTCCTACTGTACAACCAGTTGCTTCCTTATCCCTTGTGGATTTTGCGATCCTTTAAAGAAATGCTACCTGATGTCCCTTGTTCCAAGCTAAGATGGAAAGAATTAAGTCCAGAATGGATTTATTGTGGTCTTCATTTGAGGAGTTTCAGGAGTTTGTTCCTCCAAACCACTCTTTCATTGTTCATTATCAGCAACATAAGTTGTCCTTTTATATCAAGCTTTCAATGATGGATTTTCCGCTTAGAGGATGGTTGGAGTGGAGCTTGGTCTGCTGATTTATTGAGTAAAGTGGTTAGAATGGTTTTGAAAGACTCTATGAATACACACACTATGTTGATGTCTTATATGTACTTGAGAGGTGATTTATTAATTCCAGATGATGAAGATTTAACTTGGTATGGAGGGGATATTGTATTACAAGCTACATTATATGTCAGATATTTGGAGTTGCAAATTGATCAAATGTTCCAGGTCTATTCTTCTAAAGTGGTTGATTTCGTTGAAACCTCTTAGCATACAATGGTTGTCTTTGTGATCCTGAATCAAAGACAAAACAAAGTCTCTATTCATGTGCAGAACACTAACCAACTGAGGGTGGACCTCTTAGCCTGCCATTCAAAACAACCATCATCGAAGGAAAGCGGGTGGGGTGACCCCGACGGGTCCGTCCAATGGTAGGGTGGTCCTAGCTAGCTGGGAGCTTTTCTAAATTGGCAATAGAAATAGGAAAGCAAGAAATTGATCAACTAGTTGCTAGGTAGAACCGACTTGCATTGTTTTTGGGGGGCTAGAATGGGATTTTGCCTTATGGGTAGGAGGGTTGATGTACTGCACTCCCCTTCATCTCCCATTCTCTTTGAATCAAGTTCAATGGCAAGTTTGCTTTAGTTCGAGTGATTTGTAAGAAGTGGGAACTCGAATTACTGACGATAGGTGGCTATTAGGAGACCTGATTGATTTTAGGAATGCGGAATTCAGGTCGATCCTAGTGGGTTCGATCAGAAATCTTCCGTTGCAATGTAGACTCTATAAGGTTTAAGTGACAAACCTTGTGATACTCCAAGGGAGCATCGAGTAGCATCATTTGGAAAACCTACTGATGGACTACTAAAGGTGCGCCTTGGAATGAGTTTGGCATGCACCTCACAAAATCAGAACACAAACTAAACAAAATAAGAAAACAAAAAATCGAAACAAAAATCATCACAGTCCCATAAATCCTCTAAAACCAACAATAAACATAACCCAAAATCATCTAAACGGTCAATATCAAATCCATTAGGGCAAATCACAACATGCAAGATAATCATGAAGAATCCCTAGTGCCCTCACATCAGATATATCAGAAGCATCGTCAGGCACATCACTAGAAATCTCCAGTATATACTGGAGTGGAGCTGAGGCATTATCATCATAATAGAGCATTGGTGCCACTGGTAAAAAATCTAAAGAATGACCCTTAGTCGTGTCCATATACCAACATAAAAAATCCCAACAAGGACAGTTAACACTAGTTTGCAGCAGGTCATAATATAATGGAGTAAGGTGATAGATTGTAGACCGATATCTAGCAAAATCTTGTTTCTCTCTATCCACCCTAGACTTAGCAATGCCATGCTCAGGAAAAGACACTAGCATAATCATGACATTGGTAAGTGTAACCTATAGTGTCCTACATGGTAGTGGTACCATAACATCAAAAATAAGTGCAACACTACCAACAAAGGAATCGAGCGCACACAAATTGATACCACTGTGACAAGATCAACAACCAAACAGTGGATGGTACTACAAACAAAAGACAACCACAAAAGATGTACCACAACAACATGCCTCACCTCGCAGAGCATACAAAAACTTGTTATGTGTGTGAAAACGATGAATGTTATAAGGGCTTGTTTGCATAGGATCAAAACTATCATAATCAAGATGAGGTTTGAGGGCATCCATCCACAAAATCTCCATAATTGTATCCCATAAAGAATATTCCCCTCAACAAACAAAACAAAACACCAAAATAAGCAAGAAAAATATTTTAATAATTTATCTACATCATTCAACCCAAACTTCTCAACTAAGTCACAAAAGGTTTCAAACGAAGACCATTAACTTAGAAAGGTGCATGAACTGCCTCTAAGTCTTGAATATCCATTGCATCGTTATCATACACTTCTTAAACTTGAAATGGACCTAACCATTGTACATGAAGTTTCCCTTGAAATTTATAGTAACAATTATCATACAATAAAACTAAATCATTCTTTTGAAATCTTTAAGCTTCAAGCACTTATCATGCTAGGCTTTCCTTTGTTTATAATGTGCTTTGATACAATAAAACTAAATCATTCTTTTGAAATATTTAAGCTTCAAGCACTTATCACGCCATGCGTTCCTTCATTTATAACTTGCTTTGATACATTGTAAAGCAAGCATACGATCCTCATCCAGCTTGATTAACTTACACAAGTGATTAGTAAGAGATTCCTGCTCACCAATGTGATTAGATAATGCAACACACAAAGTAGGAACTTTCAACTCAATAGGAAATACAGATTCAGTTCCATAAACCAAACTAAAAGGTATATTATTAGTTGTTACCTTGTAAGTAGTCCGATACACCCAAAGTGCTTCTAGTAAACACTCATCCCAATCACGTCTATTCTCAACTACTATTTTGGTTAAAATTTCCATCACAATATGATTAGTAACTTCGATGGCACCGTTGGCACAAGGATAATAAGAGGTAGACTTCCGATAATTAATTTTATAAAGATCCATCAATTTCAAAATTAAAATATTAAAAAAATGAGTTCCACGATTGCTAACCAATTCCAGTGGATAGCCAAAGCGAGTAATAATATTCTCGTAAAGAAATAAAGTGATATCCTTGCCCTGATCAGTCTTGAGTGCTTTAGCTTCCACCCATTTAGTTAAATAATCAATATATACCTATTAGAATGATATCATGTAGGTGGATCAATTGGACCGACAAAATTGATACCCCACTTCTCAAAAGGTACAAGTACTAATACGGGGGTTAATAGCATTGCAAAGAATTTAGTTATTCTCCTAGTACGTTGACATTTATTACACTTCCTACAATGTTCATATTCATACTTATATAATGTAGGCCACCAATAACCAGCAAAAAGCACTTTCTTTGTTGTAAAATCTCCTGCAAAATGGCCACCAAAAGGTTCATCATGTAATGTAGTTAAGATCGGTGGTACCTTATCTTCTTGAATACACCTTTGATAAATTTCCTCACGAGGAAAATACTTATATAGATAGCTTGACATCAAAACATAGGACCATGACTGCAATAAAATACGGTGGCATTCATGCTTTGTTGTAGTTGGTGGATATTTAGATGTGCTACAAAAATTAGCGATATCACCATACCACAATATTGTGATAGAAACTTAAAACAATTGAGCATAAGGTAAGTCATCATCTACACCTTTCTCTTATATCGTCAGTAATTAATTGAGACATACGGTTTGCAAGAACGTGTGATTGACCCACACGAGTAATGACTTCAAAATCAAATTCTTGAAAAAGTAACATCCATCTAGTAATGGGGCCACTAAGTTTGGGTTTATTTGATAAGTACTTTATTGCTTCATGATCCATATAAAAAATAAACATATTGTCCAACAAATAATGTCTAAACTTAGTAACAACAAACACTATTGATAAACATTCTTTCTCAATTGTTGTATAATTTTTCTCGACGTCACTTAAATTATGACTAGCATAATAAATTGGGTGATCGATATTCTTATCATCTACTTTGCATAGAACCACTCCCAATGTATCCATAGAATCATCAGCATGAGTATGAAACACTTTAGACCAGTCAAGTGAGACCAAATTTGGTCTTTCAACCAATCTAAGTTTGAATTTCTCAAATGCAGCTTGGCATGTTGAATCCCAATCATAAGGTTGATTCTTCTTAAGTAAGGTAGTTAAAGGTGCAGTTACTACTCCAAATGACTCAATAAAATGTCAATAGAAATTTAAATGACCAAGAAACCCTCGTAATTGCTTCAAATTTTGTGGTGCAGGTAAATCAACATTTTTTTTTGTATTTTTGCCATATCCATTACAATACCGTCACTAGAAACTATATGGACTAGTAATGTGCCCCGTGACACTCCAAAGACACACTTCTCTGGATTTAAGAAACTCATGTACTCTCACAACATTGGAATACTTCTTCCAATCAATCAGCCATATTTTCTTCATCACCATGCACACAAAAGTCATCTAACAAAACTTCCATCCATTGAATAAAAAAATCTTAAAAATTTGCAATCATTGCTCTCTAAAAAGTAGTTGGTGCATTACACAAACCAAATGGCATTACCTTATAGGCAAAATTCCCCCCTTTCTGTAGTGAAACTAATATTGGGCTGATATTCAAAATTTGATTATAACCACTAAATCCATCCATAAAAGAATATAATTGGTACCCCTGCCACCGATCTAATAATTGATTAGAGAAGGGAAAATAAAAGTGATCTTTATGATTGTACTTATTCAATGAGTGATAATTCACACATATACAAATTTTATTAGAGTACTTTTTAGGAACAATGACTATATGTGAAACCCAGTCATCACTGTATGCAACATGATAGATAAAACCCACATCTAACAGCTTAGTAATTTTTGTTGAGAAACATGCGGGATCTAGAGCATGGCAGTGAGTTATGGTGGATGAAAGGAGAAGTGTGGACTCATGATGGAGAAGACAAAGACACTGTTTGTTACACAAGTGAATTAGGTTCCAAGATTGAGACTTGGACTCATAAACACAACCTTGTGTATGTGGACAATGACATTGACACTTCACTGAAAAGAAAAGAGTACTATCATTGCATTAAGAAAAGGAAGCAAGTACAATGCTTTATAGGAAAGTAGGAAACTGCAATAGGCACCACTGTGCATATGGGATAAGTTAGCCTGCATGTCCTTGGCCCTGAAGCTCCATATAAAGAGGTTGTCAATGAGTGTGATTGCTGAATCTCAACAATTTTTGCATGCACTTTGTCTGAATAATTATGATTTGTGCGTTGTTGATGTTGGTGTACAGGTGTTTGACACTAGGTTCAATTACAATATAATGTTTGTACAATTCAAGTCTCATGTCTTTCAAATTTGCATAGCTCCAAGCAAACACATGAGAATATTTCTTACGAACCTTTTGCAATTTCTCCAAAGCGACACCTTGCAATTGACTACCCAATAATAGAACCTTATTAGCACCACTTTCAAAATGGGTTGTTTCAATTTCTAAATTGCACACATAAGCTGTTTGAACCCTGTTAGGTTTGATAATTGGTATCTCAACATATTTCTTCATAGGTACATGACCTAGCCAATTACTCACTCTCATAGGTTGCCCATCATTAATGTCAAATAATAAATCTTGAGATGGAGATTTAAAAGACGTTTGATACACAACTAATGCCTTGGAAGACCCTTTTGATTGTGAGAACTCAATAATCTCAACCATATAATGATCGAACACATCTTGCTTCCCCATGGACACTTGCAAGTCCTTTAAATAATACTATGTACTTGTATATTTATTTTTACTTTTGTCATGCAAATTTTGATGATAACATCGTAAAATTTGTTTATGATACCCAAGACATTGTTGATCTTGGTAAGCCCACCTCCATTTCTTCTATTTCAGTTTGAGTATCAACAAATGAAGATTTTCATTTGCTTCACCCTATGTACGACAACCTAGATAATGAATAATCCTCTTAAGCTCTATGAAACTGGTTTGGAGCTGATGGTTTGTGCCATAAAAGACATGGTTCAATCCCATCACCATAAATTGTAAAATCCATAACCTTTTCAACATGATGTGGTAAAATCATTTTTATACCACACTCACCACTTACACGTGCAGATAAACTTCCCATCCTTGATTGTAAGGACACTCCTTGATTGAGATGATTTTTTGGACGCAATTGATGATAAAGCCAAGGGACGTTTGTAGCTCCCTGCCCCCATTAGTGGGTACCATGGCTCTTCTATGTTTTAATGTTAAATTTGTTCCTACTTGCAAAGCACTGATCATTTCATCCTTCATAGCTAATTGATCCATCAATGTGATTGTACATAAAGAAAAAAATGAACTCACAAATGGGACTTTTAGTCCCCCCTCTCTCCTCCTTAAAACAAGGAAAAGAGGAGAGAAGAATAGTAAAATAATCCTCTTCTCTCTCCACTTTTGCAATCTCATTTTTCCTTTTTCATATTATCTACAAAGATATACTCAGATTCCTTCTCTCTTCTCAATCAAGAAGTTTTTTTCAACCAAATTTTATACTAAAAAAGGAGTCGGTTACGAGAGTGTAGTGCTTTGTTTTCAATGCAAAATGATTAGTAGATATGAGGTAATTGATTTTTTAATCGAGAACAAGGAAAATAAAAATTTGGAAGTTCCTTTTAAGATATTTTGGGGATTTTTTATATTCTAGCTTTTGACTAGGAAAAAATCAACTAGTCAAAATTCGTGTTTTTTGAAAATGTTTTGGGAGGTAAAATAGACATTTTTAAAATACGAAAAGTCTTGAACATCCCTACTCTCTAAGCTATTTTCCTCCATATCTATACTCTCTCATGGCTTTATTGTGATCTCTTCCCTGTGTTTATGCAACCTTCATTAATAGAGTGAATTACTTACAACTTCCTTTCCCTTGGCACCTTTATGTGCCTCTCTATGCATCTCCACTCTACCTCCTGTGACAACCAAGTAGGCTCCTCATTTCTATTAATAAGTAAAATGAATACATGAAAGAAGGAGCTACATATTGAGGTAGAGATTGAATACTCTCCATTATTCAAAAGAACCTAGTGTACCATTGTCAACCCTCAGGTTCTGCAGAGTTACAAGAAAATGGGATTGAAACATGTGGACTTGTGGGTTGACGGGGGAATCTACCCAATTGATCCCTTAAACAATAGACCTCCAACTTTCTCAGGAATTACAAATTTGTTGAAGTATGTGTGAGAGGGTGAAAATAGGTTGCTTGCTTACACTAGGCGACTCAATGATTAGCCATTCAAAGTATTTACAACTTACCAAGCAACCATAAAAAATCATCATGATGTGATCGCTGCACATCAACTTCATATATAATAGCCCATAGGATAAGTGGTACAATTGAATGACACTATAATTCAACAAAACAATTAAATTATTACAGTGCAGGATCCATGACATTGGTATCTCATATGAGATGGAAAATGCACAATTGGACGGCCTGAGAAAGATAAAAAATAGGCTAAGACATGAGCACAAAACAAAGAAGAAGCCAATCAATAAGTTAATTGTAAATAGCGGCTAGTGGAAGCAACATATCAAAGCATGCAAGGTAGCTCAGAATGAGAACCTAGGTGAGGGTGAGGTTGGATCATGTATTAGTAGATTGCTGAAGGAAAGTACATTGGAAAACACTTTGAGAAATCCTAAGTTTAAGGATGTGAAGTAAAAGGTGATTGAGTGCACATTAAAGGATGTGTCAAATGAGTTATCAGTTGCGGATACATAATCCATTTGTGAGAAGGCTGGTATTAGCACAGTGACTTACTCAAAGATATACAAAGGTGTGAAGGCTGAGTTTGGTTATGTGCTGAAGAGAAATAGAATCGTGTCTCTTCCTCAACCTTCAAAGTTAATAGAGGCCTGTCGACAACTTAATGCAAAGGTTTTGGACCTGATAGGAGATCCCATGCATGTTCAATGCCCTGGAAACACTAAAGGTTGGGACCAAAAATGCATATGAGATGAAGTTCACCGAACTCAACAATTATGCTTTAGATTTGTACAAGGTGCAATCGGAAATGGTAATGCACTACAATATGTTTGTTGAGCAATGTGATAGTAAATTGCAATTTGTTATAAAATTGGATGAAAGTGAGGTCGTCAAAGGAGTAAAGCTTGAAAGAGTTAGTGTAACTTTGATGAATAGAGCTTTACAATTTGACAAGAACAACCAAGGGAACTTTAGTGTTCAATCCAAGCACCATGTGGGGTGGCTCGTTGCATTTGAAGTTCCTAAGGAAAAATTTGAGGTGCTGCAATTGTTCTTTACACACACAAGCATTCCAAACATCATCGATTGTCTTAAGAACATGGTGAGATGCTCTCGATTGAAGGGTATGGTCGATAGCTGGTTGAATGACATCTTGCAGGAGACTTGAAAACTTTAAAATGCATGTGTGGAATCTCCAATGGTGCAAATACAAAGAATCCATGCCTATATTGCTTGAAAGAGAGGGTGTAAAGAAAGGACGAAAAGAAGAATTGGCAAAGGGTGACAAGTGCAGCACTGACGCGCAATAGAGAAGATCCCATTGGAAGCCCATCTTCAACATTCCATTGGATCGTATTCATATTTTTTCATTGCATACTTTTATCAAAATCATGGAGAAAAATTTATATAAATACATTTTATTTTATTATGGGATACAACCAGAAAAATAAGCCATTGCAATGTGTGTAGGAATGTGGAGTGAGTGCTATCAAAAATTGGGCTACACAAGCATCAAGTGACGATTGAAAAAGATGAGAAGAGATCAAGAAAATGTGGTAACTTGCCAAAAAAACCTTGCTTTGGAGGAGCAAAGGCTAGGAAGTTTCTCTCAGTACCCATCAATGAGGAAGGGAATGTCATGGTTCATAGGTTGCAGGACTACAAAGGGTGGAAAAAGTTGCATTTGGAGTTCTTGATCGAAGTAATGGAGGAAAAATTGGATGAGAGATGGATAAAAAAATTCAAGGGAGCGAGAGTCAAGCTCGAACCAGTTTCAACGAGGCCATCAAGGTAAAATTGGAATTTACCAGATGAGCGGAGTTTAACACTTACAATAGGGATAGGTCCACCACCTTCAAGTTGGTTTAGAAAAAGAGCATGCACAGAATGTTTATAAGAAGTTGCTTGGATAGGGTTGATGGGATTTACTTCTGAAGGATAAGAAGTTGTGAGTTCTCTCAATACCTCAGTTGTGGATTGAGCAATATGTTTTTGTGCTTTGATTGACTTTTTCAAACTTTCACACAAAGATTGGAGTTCTATCTGCATTCCTTGAAACACATTCACCATTTCAGTGATTTCACTAGAAGTAGAAGTAGTGGTTTGTGTAAGTTCATCAACAAATTGTTGCACAATCCCGGGGCTATGTATCTTTTCCAATTTGTGAGGAGTGAACATATTAGCCTTCTTGAGAGTATATGTGCTGAGAGTCCCATGTCTTGGGAAGTCATGTGGATTGAGAATAGTTCAGCTTTTAACTTTTCCTTTTGTTTCTTCTTGTTTTTGGAAGAAGAAGTTTTTGTTTTTGAAGAGGAAGAAGCACTATGTGTTTTGTCTTCATTAGACAAAGAATCTTTGCAGTGCTCATGTCTTTTAGATTTATGAGCTTTAGAAGTGGAAGGAGAAAAAAAGAAATTTTATTTTCCTTTGGAGGAAAATGATGACATACGATGAGAATTAATTGTCTAACTCTATGATATAGATTCCTTCGAATGACTAGGACTTGTTGGAGTAGTTTCGTGTTCATCATCTAAAGTCAAATCATCATAAGAGGAAACAGAGTTATACCATTCATGGCATGAAGCACTACTAGAATCATCCAAGAGGGTAGATTCGGTGTCATCATAAGAGGATTTAGTAACAAAATCATAGCAATCCTCAGAGTAGCTCGAGGAAGAACTGGAAGTAGTAGAAGAGTCATAAGAGTCTGACAAATAATGGTGAAAATTGGCCACTTTGGGTTTCTCATCCTTCTTGTTTGATTTGGTGTTGTCTTTTTCCTTTTGTAGAAATTTGTTGGTCAAGTGAAAATTTTTCCCACATATAGAGCATTTCAAAATCTTTTTGTTTTCTTGAGACGAAGAGATTTTATACTTGTTGTATTTGGCTGGATCATTTGACTCAAATTTGGACTGATTAAAATATCTATTTTGATGATGATGTTGTAATCTGGAAGATCTATGATGAGACCTATAGGGAGCTCTTGAAGAGGATCTCCAAGAAGAGTTGTTCCATGGGGAACAACTGCATTTATCACAACCAAAATCTTATAGAATTTCTTACTATGTTTGCATACCTCTCAAGGGAATTTTTGTTGAAGAGTAATGAGTTTCTGTTGATGGCACACTTCTTTGACACTTTACTCAATGGTCTGGATAATTTTACCTACACTATCATTGAACTCTCTTTTCTCCTATTGCATCTTTTGTTTGCAAAAGAAAGGGATAGGTTCTGGGAAAGAACACACAAGATGTTCTGTCATAGAGGCATCATGTGCACCCATGCCTTCATACAATAAATCATGCATGTAAATAAGATAATCCTTATATTGCATTGGAACACATAATTTTCTTTTGAAGAAAGCCTCACCGGCCTCTACAACTTCATCTAACTTGTTCCCAACAATGAGTTTACCAAGTAATAACTCAAATAATAAACTAACTGGATCAAGTTGTCGAGCAATGTCCAGTTTTATCTGGGGATGTATAGACATCCACCATTGTCTTAAGCCACCAACAAATCCATGTGTCATGGCATTGAGCACATCCACACGGTTAGCATTGGGCTTATCCAATAACTTTTGTTCTACATATACATACATCATATGCATACATCATGTAGATCAAAAGCTAAATTTCCTTAGGTGTCTTACCATCTATTGATCAAATAGGAAAATTTCAACTTTCTTTGGAACACCGAGTTTCTTGCTTTTTATCTAAGTCTTTAGAAGATTTGGAGGAGGAGGTATGAGCATTAAGAGATTCATTATGATTTCCTTGATGGGGATTGATGCATTGGAAGGAATCATCCACCACATCATCGTTTATGATACTATCACCATCTTCATCTATGGAGGAGATAGTGTAGATGTGATGATTGTATGCATTGGCATCTATATAGTACCATGTGGGCAAGCTTTGTGTAGTTGTGAATTACACAGACTCACCCATAATTTTGGAATCCATTTTTTTGTTAATATAGTGGATAACATCATCCATGTTAGTTGTTTGGGGATCCACCTTAAGGTGCATTGCTCTAAGGATATAAGGAACAGCTTTATAGACATGTCCTTCATAGTCGAATTCAGTGACAACATTTACTATATGCATAACATCCTTTTCAAACAACTTTTTACAATGAGCACACACACCATTTATGATTTGGGAATGCAAACATTGTTGTGTTAAGAACTTTGAGTTAGCCCATTGTGAAGGGGAAACCCTTAGAGTAGGTTGGGCCGAATGAGCAACAATGTTATGTTCTTTGATAGGTTCAACATCTCCAATAGGGAGCATCAAATTTTTGCCCTTGATGTTTCTTACAGAAATCTTCTTTGGAGACACAAGCTCTTTCTTCTGAATGGAGGAAATATCTAACTGCCATTCAATGGGAAGTTGAATCTCAGACCAATTAATACATTTTTACAAAAGCCTTTGGGTTGTTTCATCATCTTTCATTATAATAGTGTGGCCCTTATCCTTATCACTATTCACACCTTCTAAAATTGTAGGTATGGCTAAAGACATAGATATGAAAAAAATTCTATACTCTATAGCAAGATGGGCTATAGAGTATGGGTAAAGACATAGATCTGAAAAAAATTCTATACTCTATAGCAAGATGAGCTAAAGAAGCTTTCATGTTCAAACTAGAAGTACAGATATGGAGAAGTAATAGATCAAGAAGATAAGGATCATCAACTGAGATGACATAATTAGGACACATTTCGAAGAAGATTGATTCATTGTATAGTGGAGATACTACAACTCCAACTATCATCTCCATCAGTTCGTGATGTCTAGTATCCAGTACTGTAGCCATGCAGCTTACAGGTAACATAGATGATGGTGTGGTGGATGATTCCTTCCAATCCATCAATCCTTATTGAGGAAATCATAATGAAGCTCTTAATGCTCATAATTCCTCCTCCAAATCTTCTAAAGACTTAGATAAAAAGCTTGAGAAACTCGGTATTCCAAAGAAAGTTGGAAACTTTCCTATTTGGTCAATAGATGGTAAGACACTTGAGGAAATTAAGATTTTTATCTACATGATGCATGCGTATGTAGGAAAAAAGTTATTGGATAAGCCCAATGCTAACCGTGTGGATGTGCTCAATGCCATGCATGACACATGGATTTGTTGGTGGTTTAAGATGGTGGTGGATGTCTATACATCCCCAGATAAAACTAGCCATTGCTTAACAACTGGATCCAATTAGTTTATTATTTGAGTTATACTTTGGTAAAATCATTGGGAACAAGTTAGAAAAACTTGTAGAGGCCCATGAGGCTTTCTTCAAAGCAAAATTATGTGACCTAAGGCAATATAAGGATGATCTTATTTACATGCGTGATTTATTGTATGAAGGCATGGGTGCACATGATGCTTCTATGAGAGAACATCTTGTGTGTTCTTTCCCGAAGCCTATCCCTTTCTTTTGCAAACAAAAGATGCAACATGAGAAAAGTGAATTCGATGATAATGTAGGTCAAATTATCCAAACCATTGGGCAAATTGTCAAAGAAGTGTGCCACCAACAGAAACTCATTACTCTTCAACAAAAATTCCCCTGAGAGGTATGCAAATATAGTTAGAAATTCTATAAGATTTTGGTTGTGATAAATGCAATTGTTCCCCATGGAACAACTCTTCTTGGAAATCCTCTTCAAGATCTTCCTATAGATCTCATCAGAGATCTTCCAGATCACATTGATATCATCGTCAAAATAGATATTTTAATCAGTCTAGATTTGAGTCAAATGATCTAGCCAAATACAACAAGTATAAAAGCTCTTGGTCTTAGAAAACAAAAAGATTTTGAAATGCTATATATGTAGAAACAAGAATCACTTGGCCAACAAATGTTTGGAAAAGGACAAAGACAATACCAAAGAAACCAAGAAGGATGATAAACCCAAAGTGGCCAATTTGCACCATTATTTGTCAGACTCTGATGGCTCTTCTACTTCTTCTAGTTCTTCCTTGAGCTAGTTTGAGGACTCCTATGATTCTATTAGTGATATTGAATCCTCTTATGATGACACTGAATCTACCGTATCGAATGATTCTAGTAGTGTTTCATGCCATGAATGGTATAACTTTGTTTCCTCTTATGATGATTTGACTTCAGATGATGAATAGGAAACTACTCCAACAAGACCTAGTCATTCGAAGGAATCTATCTCTCACAAATGTAGACAATTAATGCTCATCATATGTCATCATTTTCCTCTAAAGGAAAATAAAAATTGTTTTCTGCTCCTTCCACATCTAAAGCCCATAAATCTAAAAGACATGAGCACCACAAAGATTCTTCGTTTGATGAAGACAAAACACACAATGCTTCTTCCTCTTCAGAAATAGAAACTTCTTCTTCGAAAAATAAGAAGAAACAAAAGGAAAAATTAAAAGTTGAACTATTCTCCAATCCACATGACTTCCCAAGATATGGGACTCTCATCACACTGATACTCTCAAGAAGGCTAATCTATTCATTCCTCACAAATTGGAAAAGATACATAACCCAAGGATTGTGCAACAATTTGTTGATGAACTTACACAGACCACTACTTCTACTTCTGGTGAAATCACTGAAATGGTGAATGTGTTTCAAGCAATGCAGGTACAACTCCAATCTTTGTGTAAAAGTTTGAAAAAGTCTATCAAAGCATAGAAACATATTGCTCAAGCCACAACAGAGGTATTGAGAGAACTCATGACTTCTTCTCCTTCAGAAGCAAATCCCATCAACCCTATCTAGACGACTTCTTCTAAACATTCTATGCATGTTCATTTTTTGAACCAACTTGAAGGTGGTGGACCTATCCCTATTGTAAGTGTTAAACTCCACTCATCTGGTAAATTCCAATTTTACCTTGATGCCCTCATTGATATTGGTTCGAGCTTGACTCTTGCTCCCTATGAATTGTTTGATCAATCTCTCATCCAAGAGAGTAGCCCTATCACTGTGGAACTATCAAACAACAAGCGGCTGAATCTGACTTAAATAGTGGAAGCATTTCTATATTTGGGTGAAATTAAGCTCCCTATTGAGATTCAGCTCATGTGCCATATGCGCTATGATCTTTTAATTGGGACTGACATTCTTCAACATCTCACTCCCTATACCTTATGGAAAGATCATGTTGTATTTTCCTACAAGGATCAAACCTTCTAGGTTCCTCTTTTGGCAAAATTTGACTGTAGTATTTATTCTCTTACTTCCTCTACTCTAGAACAAAAAATACAACATACTGATGCTTGGCTTCAAGTGGAGATGATGAAATATGAAAAAGAGATTCAAGAGATAATAGCTAAGGTACACCAATTTATGCATAATGACCCTTGAGTGTTTCAAGAGAAACGACAAGGCTATGCTATTGGACTCGCACTCAAAGAGAATGCTATTCCCTCTAAAGTTGTTCATAAAGATATGAGGGATGAAGATTTGGCTCTTTGCAAAACTGAGATTGAAGAACTCCTCCAAAAGCAATTGATTGAACCAACCACTTCAAAATGGGCATACCAAACATTTTATGTAAAAAAAATATTTGAACAAAAAAGAGGTAAAAAAGGCTAGTAATTAACTACAATCCTTTGAAGAAATATCCAATTGGACATGGTCATCTGGTTCCTCTCAAGGACCTCTTAATCAAGAGGATTAAAAAATCCAAAGTGTTAAGTAAGTTTGATCTAAAATCTGGCTTTTGGCAACTACCTATCAAGCCTGTTGATCAACACAAAACTACCTTCTATGTACCATATGGTAATTACCAATGGACTGTTCTTCTCTTTAGTATTAAGACCACTCCAACTTATTTCCAGGGTTGGACAGATATGGTTTTTTCAAAGTTTCCATTTTTCTTAGTGTATATAGATGATATTTTAGTGTTTTCTGAAACAATAAAGGAACACTTAGATAATCTCATTCAGTTCATGCTTGTTGTTGAACAAGTTGGATTGGTGCTCTTCCTTACAAAATTGAGCGGTGATTTTTGACTCTGAGAAGTGCTCAAAAATAGCCAAAAAATTCTAATTTTAAGGGAAAAATAGACTTTGTTGAAGGCGATAGCTACAATCAATACAATTTTAAGTGGCAAGCCCCTAAAGTGCTTTAAAGACCTATCGAGTGACGATTGGGGAATTTTCATAAAATTTTCAACTATTGGATGAGACTTCAGGAGATGCCCGGCAGTGGGGGACTTTGAGACAAATGTGTTGGATTTTTTCAGATCGCAATTCCAATGCCAGAAAATCAAATGGGGGTTCTCCAAGGTGCAAAGCCCAAAAGGAACTTAAGTAAAAAAGGACTTAAGGGGCTTAAGGGGTAAGAAGGGGTGTGAAACTTGGGGCCACCCCCCCAAAATTTTCGCATAAAGGGGGGGGGGGACCATTTTTTTTAGCGCAGGCATGAAAAAAAAACGCCACGGCTTCTTGGGTGACAATTTTTTTTGGAGTGAGGGGAATGCTACGGAGCCCCAATGTAACCCCATAAACCAATTGCATCACTGATCTTCTTGCTTCCCACGCTCTTCATTGCCAGTCTTCGCACAAGCAATGGCTGCTTGGACATGAAGAATCAAGAATCAAGAAGAGAATGCGATGACTGTTCAGCATGAATCAGATTGCTCCACGATCAAGAGGAGGCTGAGGGGAGATGTTCAGAATTGAAGATTTATTGTTGGTTGGTCCGTTGGCAACCCGAAAAAATAATAAAAAAACTTGCAACACACAAGTAAGCAGTATGTGTCATTTTTACAAAGGAAATTTGCTTCTTTTTTATGTTTGATGGTTGAAATGGAATTCATATGGAACAAAAATTTGTTTGGATCTTGTTTGAATTATGATAGAGGGTTGTGCATAAAAGGAATGCAGATCTGTAATGATAAATAGTCGTAATAATTAAATTATAGCCTAAAAAGTGCATTTTTAGAGTGGAAACAAAGATTTTGTTGGTTTCAAGTGGGGAAAAGAGATGCACATGGGATAAAATTCTGATAGAAACCATTATTTAGCTGTCATAATAAGTCACTAATCATAGATAAAAAAAATCTATTTTATGAACAAATAAATAGAGAAAAATAGTAAAAATAGAAAAAAATAGGATTTTCGCATTATAAAAATCTAGAAAATTATGATTCGTGGTTATGGCCGTATAAAAAAATTGAGGCATGAAGTTCGGCTTCAATTTAGTTTTGTTTATGTGTCATAGCTCATGGTTTCTTCTGTTTTATGCGAAAAATACATACGAAACAAGACCCTACACCTATGCAACACAACACAATCTAAACGTTAGAGGGAAAGGGTGAGGTTAAGAGATTAAGAGGGCTGAGAGGTTGTGAATCTTTGAAATATTTAATTGTGCATTTCATTTAGAATTGCGATATTCCTATTTAAGGGGCTAGTAGCACGAGAAATCAATGCTAGTCTCCATACATTGAAGCATACATTTAGTGAAAATCATGAAAGGGTTGTTTTTCCACATCACAAAGTGCTCATTTGATGAATATTGTTTGTGCACTAGGATCATATGCACTATGCATGACGCATGCCATGGTATCGATCCTGGATTGCGTAGCAATTGTCTTCCTAGGACATGACTGTTAGAAATCAAGCTCCACCCCTGTCAGTTTGTCTTGGTGTGTAACTGACATCTGTGACAGCTGTCTCCATGTGACTACATTAAATAAGTCGGGTTAGTAGTTAGTCAGTGACTTGACTAGAGTTAGTTAGTCTCTAGTTTTACTTTACATTGTATTGTGTGGTGGTGTGTCATTCTGAAGAATGAAGAAAAGACTTTGAGAGCCTGAAGGCTCATGGATATGGTGTTTCCTTGTCTCTCTCTCTCTCTCATCTTTGAACATGGTATTAGAGCATCCACAAGACTGGCTCTGTGGAGTAGAGCACTGCAGAAGAAGACTTCAAGACTGACCTGAAGGGCTGGAAAAAGAAGAGGACTGACTGTCATTTTCACTATTTTGGTCACACAGAGGTATGCATTGTTGAAGGAGAGTAGCCATTGGTCAAGAGGCTGTTGGAGACCCTGTTGGAGCATTTGAAAGGCTCTATTGAGCCTATGCAAGCCTTGTATAGGCTCAAATCAGCCATTATATACACTAGCAATCCCTGCTGAATCAACGTGAACTGCACCTGTTGAGCTGGATGGACTGCAACCTGTCAAACATCAAATGAGCACTTGGACAAGACTCATAAGGCATGTATGCTCACTCTTGAAGGTATCTGAAGAGTACAAGAGGTAAATGCTTGTGTGGGAGCTCTGTTATGAGCTGGAGTAAGAGACACAGATCTATAATCAGTTCTAAACTATTGTGAATGAATGGACAGCATGCATTCAGTCATTATTGACATATAGAAGCCTTGTACTACACTCAAAAGGCATCTTTGAAGCACAAGAATGTGTCAAAGCATGTATACATTGGATCAAATGTCTTAGAGCTGAGATTTCTTGCTCATAACACTCAGATTTGAAAATCATTGACAGACTGAAAACTATCATACACAGTGAATAGCAAGCATTGTATCTTGCTGAAGTAATACATGTCACCTTGGAGCTTTTATCACCTATATGAACTGACATATGCATGCTGAATGTATGGAGGATTGTGGAAAGCATTGGATGTTGCTGAATACTCAGATTTGGACCTGAAATAATTGCTTTGATAGTGCTTGGGTTGGTTATGAACAGTCATGTATTCCTTGACAGTGATTAATGAAGACATGTTGTCTATGCCTACCCAAATGCTCATGTATTGAATCCATCACTTCAAAGTGAATGTATGACATGATTTGAAGACTTTTTGGAGCTGCTTAAAGCTTGTTATGCTGATTTTTGGTTGATTGCAACCTGCAACCAAACTAGTTGACATTTGTACTTGTTGGTTACGCACTACTTTGTGCTTCTATGCATATGTATGGCTTGACACATGTACTAGCAGCCATCTAGGAAGTTTTGGGACATGTATGACATGTATGCATGTTTTTTTTGGACTTGAAATTGTTGCTAGTCATACACAGTTTACAGTTTTCAGACTCCATCTTTGGTCCCTGGCAGTGAGGTTGTAGGAGTTTAAACTGAAGCAAATACATAGCATATGTATTGACCATTTTACCTACGGGTTAGATAATTTGTTTTGGGACCTTTTTGGGTTATCAATGGGCTGAAATACCCTGGTTTTTTACTACAATTAGTTGCAGAAAATTGCCATAAACTGTTGTTAAACATTATTGTTTGCAGGTAGTTAAACATCTAACAGACAGTCTATTGCATCATGGCTAATGCACATGGGACTGATAATATCACTCAGATAGTTGGAGAGAAGTTAGACAACAAGAACTTTGCATTATGGAAATTCAGAATGAAGAGCTTTTTAGTTGTCAGGGGTTATTGGGATCTATGTATAGGAGATCAGGCTGCTCTTGAATTTCCTACAATGAATCCAATTAACGAACAGAAAAGAGCTCATAGGCTATGGAATGAGAGAGCATGCAAGGTGCTACATTGGTTTTCTCTATGTATATCTGATGCTATGGTAATTCAAATTACTGGATGTGAGACTCCGAAGGATGCTTGGGACATACTAATGAATAATTATGGAATAATGACATATGCACGAAAGATCCAGTTGAAACAACAGTTCAATAACATGTCTAAAAATTGTAGGAGTATCTAGGTGTATACCACGGAGATTAAGACCATAGCTGATCAACTTGCTACCATTGGCTCAAGTGTATCAGAAGATGATATGATTGCTATTGCCTTGAATGGATTAGGGAAAGAGTACAAAGCTTTTGACACATCCATTTCTGTTAGAGAAGAGCCCCCTACCTGGGAAGAGCTAGTTGCTTTGTTGCTGCATGAGGAGGTCAAGCTTGGTTTGAATACAGGTTCCAGTGTATCTTAGAGTAGAGACACTATGTTATACTCTAGCCAGCGTGCCAAAGGATTTAGAGGTCGTGGTGACACTCATAATGCTTATGGACAGCAACAACAGTAGGGTAATTGGCATGGTGGAAATACCTGGCGGGTTTAGAGGCAGGGGAGATCACACCGAGGTAGAGGTGGTGGATCTGGTTCATGGCAGACAGTCCAATAGGGATAAGGATTGCCATTATTGTGGCAAGTATGGGCACATTGCAAAGGATTACTGCAAGAAGCAGGGAGATATGAAAGCAAAGGGCAGATAGCATGGGCACTATGCATCGTCCAGTGGTGCTCATGATGAGAAAGTTGATAGACTATTTGCCATGTAGCATGTATCCAAAAATGCATCGAGACATAATAGAGATGATAGATGGTACATTGACTCTGGAGCATCAGACCACATGACACCACATGGAGAGTGGTTTGATGAGATGGTTGCAGGTACACTTGGTCATGTATGTACTGGGGATGACACCCAACATGACATAAAGCATAAAGGGATTGTTCCTCTCATGATGCCTGATGGCAAGAAGAAAGGCCTGCATGATGTATTACATGTACCGACCATAACAAAGAATCTTTTGTCTGTGGGTCAAATGGCAGAACAAAATTTGCAAGTGAGATTTAACAAAGATGGATGTTTCATTGAGGAGTATGGAAATGGCTGCAAGCTAATTGCCAAGGGCAAAAGGGATGGCAGGATGTTTACTTTGGATGCGACCATTCCGGGAATTAAGGCAGCCATGTTTGCTCATGATGAGAGTGCCATTTGGGATGTAGAGATTTGGCACAAGCGGATTGGACATGTCAATGTACAAAAGATGAAATCTATCCAGCAGAAGGAAGTAGTACTTGGATTGCCTAAATTCAAGTATAATGACTTTGGTCATGTATGCCCTACATGTCAGTTTGGGAAGCAGGCACGGTTTCCGTTCATGAGACATGTAAAAAACAGCACTAGGCCTTTACGGTTGGTGCACTTTGATGTCTGGGGTCCTTCACATAATGCTTCATTTGGAGGTGCACGGTATTATGTCTCATTTATCGATGATTTCAGCAGGTACACTTGGCTTTATATTTTGAAGCATAAAGATGATGTGTTTGATGCATTCAAAGATTTCAAGAAGCATGCAGAGAATGAGTTGGGTTACTACATATCATGTTTGAGATCAGATGGAGGAGGTGAATATGTCTCTAATTACTTCGATAGGTATCTTGCTAAATATGGGATTAGAAGATAGCTTACTTGCAGCTATACACCACATCAAAACGGTGTTGTAGAGAGAAAAAACAGGGTCTTGATGGAATCAACTAGACCTATGCTGAATGAGAAATGTCTATCGAATAGGGTTGAAGCAATGATGACTGCTGTCTATGTACTGAATCGAACCCCTACAACAGGGATTCATGATGTCACTCCATATGAGAGGCTGTATGGTCATAAACCTAATGTTTCTCACTTGAAGGTATTTGGTAGCATTGCATATGTGCATATACCAGATGAAAAGAGGAAGAAATTGGATCCTAAGGCAATGAAGAATGTGTTTCTGGGATATGCACACGAACGAAAAGCTTATAAGTGTTATGTACCTTCTATGCATGAGACACTCATAAGCAGAGATGTAGTATTTGATGAGTTAGCAACCTGGTATGGGAATCCTGTTGCAGTGCCTACTAATGGCTCATCCAATATGAGTCATGCTGAAAATACTCTTGCAGAGAGTACTTCCATGAGTGGTCAAACAGGTGATGTATCATCTTCAGTGAGTCCTTGGACAGGACGGTTGCGTAGTCACACTACTGCATCCACTGACACGGATATGTCAGTGAGGGGGAGAACAGATAAGGGAAAAGAAAAGGTTTTTGAAGATGTAACAGGTCCACTCACTGTAGGTTATGAGTTATCTAGTAGTGACAGCTTAGACAGTGAATTGGGGATTCCGTCTATTATGACGCCAGGTGCTAGGCAGAGTCGTTATGTGCCGCCTCATGAGAGGCAAGCTCATAGTGAGCCACAGCTCAGGAGATCAGAGAGGGTCAGATGACCTGCTGATAGATACACTTACACTGGATATTCAGCCCATCATTATGCTTATATGATGAAAGTAATAGGTTTTAGAGAACCAAGTAAGTTTGATGAGGCAGTTGCAGATGAGGATTGGCGTGCTGCTATGGATGAGGAATATTCAGCTCTGGCTGAAAATGGCACATGGGATTTATTATAGTTTCCTGAAGGCAAAACACCTATTGGCTGCAAGTGGGTGTATAAGGTAAAATGTAAATCAGATGGGTCTTTGGAAAGATACAAGGCCAGGCTGGTTGCAAAAGGGTATGCGCAGCAGTATGGTCTTGATTATGAGGAGACTTTCAGCCCTGTAGCAAATATTGCTATAGTTAGAACTGTGATTGCTTTGGCAGCAGCTAGAGGTTGGAAACCATGGCAGATGGACGTAAAGAACGCCTTTCTAAATGGAGAGTTACAGAAAGAAGTTTACATGGAACAGCCTAAAGGCTATGTGCATCCAGAATTTCCAGCACATGTATGCGGGTTGAAAAAGGCATTATATGGGCTGAAACAGGCACCCAGCGCATGGAATGCTTGCATCAATAGTTATTTACAGCAACATGGTTTCCGATTGGGTGATGCCGATCATAGTTTGTTTGTGAAGAAGACAGATCGTGGCTGCGTATTCCTAGTTGTCTATGTTGATGATTTGATCATTACAGGAGATGATGAAAGTGGGATTGCTGAGGTGAAGACATCTCCTGTAATGATCAAATCTCGCTTTCATGTAATGATGAAAGCGAGATTGAGGTAAAGACATCACATGTAATATTTTTTGGGGATTGAGGTTGTCTCTACACTTCAAGGCATATGGCTACTATAGAAGCAGTATGATCAGGACATGTTACAAAAATACGGTATGGCTGATTGCAAGCATGTGGATACGCCTTTAGAGCAGAATGTCAAGCTGTAGATTGATGTTGGGACAGAGATTGAAAATATTACCATGTACAGACAGATGGTAGGTAGCTTGATCTATCTCACGATCACTAGACCTGACTTGAGTTATGCTGTGGGGCTGATCAGTCAGTTCATGCAGAAGCCTTACAAACCACATTTGGATACAGTCAGGAGAATTCTGAGATATGTAAAGAGTACCATAGATCATGGGCTATTTTATGCATATGGGAAACCCCTTGACTTGATGGGTTATACTGATGCTGACTCGGCTGGTTGCACTTATGATAGGAGGTCAACTAGCGACTATGCATTTGGATTGGGTAGTAGCATGATCAATTGGCAGAGTACGAAACAACCTACAGTTGCACTGTCTAGTACAGAAGCAGAGTATCGTGGTGCGACCTTAGTGACCTATGAAGCTATGTGGTTACAGAAGTTGCTGAATGACTTGGGAATACACTTGGATAGCAAAGTAAGGTTGTACTGTGACAATTTAAGCAGTGTCATGTTAGCAAGCAATCCTGTTTATCATGCAAGATCGAAACACATTGAGGTCCACTACCATTTCATCAAGGAAATGGTTTTAGCAGATCAGATTGACTTGGAGCATGTGAAGACTGAAGACCAGGTAGTAGATATATTTACCAAATCACTTGGTAAAGATAAGTTCATTCACTTAGACAGCTACTTGGAGTGATGCAGATAATTTGAGTTTTTGGTTTGAGCTTGAGGGGGAGTGTTAGAAATCAAGCTCCACCCGTCAGTTTGTCTTGGTGTGTAACCGACATCTGTGACAGCTACTGTGTACATCTATCTCCATGTGACTACATTAAATAAGTTGGGTTAGTAGTTAGTCAGTGACTTGACTAGAGTTAGTTAGTCTCTAGTTTTACTTTACATTGTATTGTGTGGTGGTGTGTCATTCTGAAGAATGAAGAAAAGACTTTGAGAGCTTGAAGGCTCATGGATATGGTGTTTCCCTATCTCTCTCTCTCTTATCTTTGAACATGACTTATACATGGAGTGGAAAGGAACCTAAGCTCTAGGTTAGTCATTCGTTTTTTAAGGGAATTATTTGGTAAGGACACATGGTATCTACTATAATATGTTCAAAATGAAAGAGTGGAGTTTGTATCATGTGTACTTTTTGTTGAAGCGACACATATTGGGGCCAATTCACGAGGTGTAGGAGAGTCGCAGCGGAGCCGCAACAATTAGTTGAGGGGAGATTCCTTATGTTTGTGTTTTGAGGCACTATGCCTATATGTTATGGGATCTCCCTCTGAGGAGAAGGGAAGGTAAACGTTGGACTACATATGAGCTACAAATGCATAATTAAGTCTATCTAGTGTACATCAGTGTATTATAGATGCTCTTGACCTGCGAGGCCGTGTGGTGGGGTTGTCTGTTGTGTGCATGAGGTTCTGCTAGTGCCATTGCCAATGTCGGCCCATTTTGGGTCCCATTAGTGGTGCATCTGTCAATAATATGTTCAAAATGAAAGAGTGGAGTTTGTATTGTGTGTACTTTTTGTTGAAGTGACACATATTGGGGCCAATTCACGAGGTATAGGAGAGTCATAGCGGAGCCGCAACAATCAGCTAAGGGGAGATTCCTTATGTTTGTGTTTTGAGGCACTATGCCTATATGTTATGGGATCTCCCTCTGAGGAGAAGGGAAGGTAAACATTGGACTACATATGAGCTACAAACGCATAATTAAGTCTATCTAGTGTACATCGATGTATTATAGATGCTCCTGGCTGTGAGGCCGCGTGGTGAGGTTGTTTGTTGTATGTATGAGGTTCAACTAGTGCCATTGCCAGTGCCGGCCCATTTTGGGTCCCATCAGTGGTGCATCTATCGGGAGCCACCAATAAGTGGTGGTTTTTGAATATAGGGTTTTTTAGGGACAAAATAGTTGGCTTATGTCCTCTGACAAGAATTGTCAAGCTAAAATACAAAAAGTTGAATGTGTTGAGAGGGCTAGATGGAAGTTGGAGATTTTAAGGCGTTACTCTCCTCAAAGGAGCAGCCCATTACGCATAAGTGGTAATGGTTCGAATAATCTAAGTTACATAAATAGCCCTTTGAGTGCAAATGGAAGTCTTAGTACTTCCCCGCTTCCACTCAATCAACCCATTTTAAGTGGGAGTGTAGCATAGGGGATTCACTAGTATTTGGCCCTCAACCACTTTTCACATTCGGTCCTCAATTCAAGTGCCTCGGCCCGTCCGAATCACCTTGTTCGAATTTGCCATTCGGCCCGTCCGAATCACCTTGTCTGAATTTGCCATTCGGCCTATCTGAATCAAAACCGTCCGAGTCAAACCTTGAAATTCGGCCCTCGGTCCTGTGCCTCGACCTGTCCGAGTGACCTACTCGGACCCTGCAATTCGGACCAGTTTGGTCATAGTGTAAATTTTTATCAAAATTTTTAGAAATTTGACCTGACCCGGCTAAAACACAGCAGCGCAAATTGTCGAAACCCTTTGGGCACTCAGAACTTGATTCTAGCACACGTAATAGGAAAAAATCGTAGTGCGTAGCCGCTTAGAAGCTAGAAGTAGGTAGTTGCGAGACCCAAGGACTTAGACACGA
This sequence comes from Lygodium microphyllum, assembly GCF_053477565.2. NCBI lineage: Eukaryota > Viridiplantae > Streptophyta > Polypodiopsida > Schizaeales > Lygodiaceae > Lygodium > Lygodium microphyllum. The sequence goes on along the minus strand of NC_141149.1, from coordinate 16,021,270 downwards.
ACCGCTGAGCTGTAAAACCTGACTGACAAAAAATGAACAAGGCAACATATGAGAAAAACCCTAAACCTTGACAAAACGGCCAGAAAATTGATCTACAAGCCTATCAGGCCCGAAATAAGCGAGAGTGCATAAGACGCTTAGGAATTGCTTGGTGCCTCACATTGAATTTCCGCACTTGAAGTACACTTAAGAAAGCTGAAAGCTTGATTGAGCACAAGTATACGAGAAATGACACATGCACTGAGTGATCATAAATTGAGGTTTGGATTCAATAACTAAATGAACTCACTCAGATAAACCACTCAAGGAACCCACCAATAGGAGAGGACCCAAGACATAGACAAACCATCAAAGTGCAGATTAGGACCAAGCAAGGGGCACCGATGACGTGGATTTAACAAGTCTACTGAACCTGTTCGACAGCTTGGTGGAGCAAGACAACTCGACAATGGCAGAGGAAAGCTCAGACCGTAGCTCTAATGAGGAACTCAATTTGAACGTCTTCCCAGATGCCATTCAGCAGTGGTAAGCAGTTACGACACACATGCCCGGTATGAGCACCGAGGTAGGACAGCAGATGCTATCATCGCATATCTAGAAGAGGAGAGAAAGCTAGCCCGCAAAGCATTGCAAAGCATAGCAAAGCATAGCCGAATACAATAGGGATCAGTAGGCTAGAAGGCAAAGGCAAAGTACGGAGTTGCATGAGGTGTTGAACTTAGCAGGTAGGAACCGAATAGATCATGAGAGAGCCCTAGAGGGGGGCTTGACATTGAGCGAGCTTCTCATGAAGTGACTACTAGATAACATGGCTGCAGAGCAAAGTGCGGTGGCACTAGCGACATCGCTGCTTGCAGGACTAAGGGCGAACCAAGGCTCAAAGAGCCAGTCCAAAATACTGATCTTTGCCAAGCAACTCGACAAGTACCAACCCCATGATGACCCATATAGCTTTGTTGAGCAGTTTAAGCAAGTTTGCAAAGCCAATGGCCTCAACAACCTAACTCAACGCTCGCAAGTGTTCAGGCTTTGCCTAGGTGACAAGGGTAGGACGTGGTATACGAGCCTAGACGCTGTAGAGCGAGCGAACTTCAATGGCCTCAAGGATCTCTTCATTAAGAGATTCGCCAAGCCCGGATACTCTGATAACCTACTAATACACTTGATGAATGTCAAGCAGAAAGAGAAGGAGGACATTCACGACTACGTAACCCATGTGAGGAGTCTCTTCAAGAGAATCCCTTTGGGCGAGCGATCGACGGAAAGAGCAGTTTCGATTGTATTCATCAGTGGAATTCGAGATGAGGAGTTATATAAGGCTTTGATAGGCAATTCAAGCTTGCAGTGAGACGCGATAGCTAGAGTTTTTGAGGAAGCCATTAGAGTCGATGATCAGCTGAAAGAGCAAAGCTCCAGGAGCTTGAACGTAGAGGAGACCAACTCGCGAGGTTCAGAGAGAGCGTCAGCCTCTAGTGAGCGATCAATCCCGTCATCCCAAGATAAGGGGAAGGCCACCGAGACAGACCAAGGCTTAGCTAATGTCAAGATGAAATTAGCCAAGTTGCAAGACATGTTGAGATGACCAACGCGTCCGCACGTCCAATGCGTGTATTGTGGTGGAAACCACTTACCGGTCGAGTGTCAAGACCCTAGGTCAAGACCTTGTGCTTACTGCGGTAGGTTTGGTCATGACATTGCGCATTGTAGATTACCAAGAAGACTTCTGTACTCACAACCCTACGACCAGTCTTACCTACGAACAGGCCGTAGCCATTTTTTGGAAGGGGAGACCCATTGGCCCTTCCCGTGCCTAACGATATGAAGCCAGCTGTTCTTAGGATGGAAATAAATCCTACGGGCATCCCTAGACTACCTGGTTCTTACGTGACCCATCCACCAAGCAATACTTGAGTCCATTACGTGGAAAAGCAAAGTGAGGAAGAAAATTACATATACCCTTACGTCTCGCATGATGACGAGGGCAACGCTGTCCTCATGGACTATCGACCCGTGCTGGTGATGGCATTAGGAAGAGGAAAAGATAGAGGCCTAGGAGGGCAGACACAAGATCCAATCATCTCTTGGACTTGTGGTCACCCTGGTGATGTCTCATCATGTTGCCCTGAAAGAGAGCAGTAAAACAAAGACAAGGCTGACCAAAGATGTGCAGAGTGCGGAATCACCCATCTCTTCATAGATTTCCCAAAGGGAAAGCCATCTTCTAGCTTAGCCAATGTACCATCTGTCCCATTGGGGCTGTTTAGTGTCAAAAACCTCAATGGGGAGGCCACACCTATCCCATTGCAGGTCATTGTCAAGATTTTGGGAGAGAAGGAAGGAGTCTCACTTGTAGCTTTCTTGCTTGCAGAATGGGGGAATACACACAGAGGTGGAGGCTGAAAATAGTTTTCCTCTTCTTAGTTGTGTAAGACAAAAGAACTCTCATACAAAGAAATAGAAGAACCCTATATATGGGTCTCAAACCAAACTCAACTAACTAAGGTGGCATACTAACAGAGCCACGAACTAGAGTAGATAAGGATAGCTGTCATGTAGCTATTATTCATGGGCGGTGTACCAACCGTATCTGCAAGTGACACGTCGGTGACATAAATGCACAACGGTCACCCTGGCATATCACGAGTGGAGCTCAATATCTCAACACTCCCCCTCGAGCTCAATCCCAATTCCTGCACACCAAGCAGGTCTGTGAGCTTGCGTAGCTTCTCTGCGTCCAATGCCTTCGTGAATATGTCAGCTACTTGATTCTCCGTGCTGACATAAACTAGATCAATAAGACCTAGTAAAACCCTCTCCCGCACATAGTGATAATGCACCTCAATGTGCTTTGTTCTAGCATGATCGATTGGGTTATTTGCCAATTGTATACTACTCATGTTGTCACAATAAATGACAACTGGCCCATTTGTAGGCTGATGCATATCATAAAGTAGCTTATGCAACCAAGCTACCTCACATGCAGCCATTGCTGCACCCCTGTACTCAGCCTCTGTCCTCGACAAGGCAACTATAGGCTGTTTCTTACTGCTCCAAGTGACTGCAGCACTCCCGAAAGAGAATACATATCCACTGGTAGATCCTCTATCAGAAATACTACCAGCCCAATTAGCATCACTGTATCCATGCAACTGTATCTGAACCCCAGTCACATAAAATAGTCCATACTGCAATGTGGACTTCACATACCTGAGTATGCGTCTAGCCGCATCCAAATGTGGTTTCCTTGGAGCGTGCATAAACTAACTTACCAGTCCAACAACATAGCTCAAATCTGTCCTGGTAATAGTCATATAAATCAAGCTTCCTACTATGCGTCTGTACATAGTAGGATCTTCCAAAAGCTCACCTGCATCTGCGCTCAGCTTCACATTCTGCTACAAAGGAACTGAAATATGTTTATAGCCTGTCATCCCATATTTGGACAGCATGTCCAATCCATACTACCTCTACAAGAGCTATATCCCACTTGGTGATCTAATCACCTCAATGCCCAAGAAATAACGCAGCTCTCCCAAATCCTTCATCTCAAACTTTTGCTTCAATAGCATTTTTGCATGAAGAATATCTTCATCACTGTCACCTGTGATAATTAAATCATCAACATAAATGACAAGCAACATAATACATTTCTCTGTTTTTCTCACATAAAGTGAGAAATCTGCCTTGGAAATCTAAAAGCCAATAGTGACAAGATACTGTCCTATCTTGTCAGACCATGCTCTAGGTGCTTGCTTCAAGCCATACAATGCTTTCTTCAACCTGCAAACAAACTCATGATGAACATCATGCACATAACCTGGTGACTGCTCCATATAGACCTCTTCTTGCAAATCACCATGCAAGAAGGCATTCTTTACATCTATCTAATGTAAAGACCATCCCTTTGATGCAGCCATAGCAATGACTGCTCTTACAGTTGCCATCCTTGCAACCGGACTGAATGTTTCTTCATAGTCAATGCCATATGTTTGTGCATACCCCTTGACTACTAATCTTGCCTTGTATCTGTTCACAGAACCATCTGCATTGTGCTTCACCTTATATACCCACTTACAGCCAATTGCATTTTTACCTTTAGGCAAAGATACCAACTTCCATGTAGAATTTTCTTCCAAGGCATCCATTTCTTCATCCATGGCTTTCTCCCATTTTTCTTTTCCCATGGCTTGCTCAAAAGAAGTGGGTTCTGGTTCCTGTATCACTTTAACCATATATGCATAGTGAATGGCTGTAAATCCATCATATTTCAACCTATCCACAGGATACCTAGCTCTGGTAGACCTGCGCAAAGTAGGTTCACTCCCAGGTGCTCTCAAAATATTGCTGGTCTTCCTTACTCCAGGTGTAACAATAGAAGGAATACCCAACTCATCATCAATGCTCTGGTCTGAGCCACTGGATTCACCATCCACATAAGATTGACCTCCATTCACATCCAACATGGGCTGATCTACCTTCTCTTTTCCTTTTCGTGATACCTGAATACCACTATCTGCATTGTTTTAAGAAGATTCTCCTGATCTCAATTTGCCTGTCCATGGCAAAGAATGTGAACCACTGTTGGAGGACGCTCCAGATCCACTAATATCTTGTGAGACTGCTGCTGTGAATTCTATGCAGCATTACCATTTTGTGCATCTACATTATCAATCGCATTTACTGGTTTATACGAGCTACTCATCTCATAAAAAACAACATCTCTACTCACTGTAAACTTACGAGTAGAAGGGTTATAGCATCTATACCCTTTCTGCCTGCAGAGAGTAACCAATAAAGATGCACTTCTTAGCTTTTGGATCCAACTTGGATCTCAACTCATCTGGCACATGAACATAGGAAATGCAACCAAAAATCTTCGAATGAGAAATATCTGGTTTCCTACTAGTATACCTCTCCTCTGGAGTCATCCCATGTATTGCTGCAGTGGGAGTCCTGTTCATTATGTAGACTGCTGTAGCAACTGCTTCAGCCCAATAAAAATCTGGCAAGTCTTTTTCATTGAGCATGGCACGAGGTACCTCTCCAATATGCCTGTTTTTCCTTTCTGCAATTCCATTTTGTTGTGGGGTATGACTACATGAATATTGCTGCTTTATGCCATGCTCCTGCAGGAACCTTGCAAACTCATTTGAGAGGTACTCTCCCCCTCCATCTGACCTTAGGCATTTTATTTGCAGGCCTGTTTCTTTTTCAACCATAGCTTTAAGAGTTTTGAAATGCCCAAAAACTTCACTTTTCTTTTTCATAAAATACACCCAAACTTTTCTGCTATAGTCATCAATAAAAGTGACAAAATAATGACAGCCTCCAAGAGATGCAGCTTTAGTAGTCCACACATCAGAGTGGATTAATTCCAATGGCTTCTCACTCTCTTGAACATGTCTAGGAAATGGTTTCCTTGCCTGTTTTCCAAACTGACAGGCTTCACATACCTTATGCATTTCTGCAACCTTGAATTTGGGCAATCCTGCAACAATATTTTGGGCATGCATTGATTTAAGTCGCTGTACATTAACATGATCAATGCGTTTATGCCAGATATCAATATCTGCAACTACACTGGTCCCATGTGCAAACATTGCTGCACTCAATTCAGGCATGTCTGTATCCAACGTAAACATTTTGCCCTTCTTCTTTCCTTTTGCTATCAATCGACCTTTATTTTTCATATCCTCAACAAAGCATCCATGAGGATTAAATCTGACCTGCAACCCCTGCTCAACCATTTGACCAACAGAAACCAGATTCTTGGTGATATTCGGGACATGAAATACATCGGACATGTATTTCTTTTTCCCATCCTGCACAGAGAAAGGAATTTTTCCAATCTGCGCAATAGGATGTGCAGTATCATCACCAGTCTCCACAAATCCTGGTTTTTCCATTTTCCTTGCATCCTCCATCCATTCTGCATGACCTGTCATGGGGTTTGATGCACCTATGTCAACATACCATACATCGTTGCTTTCTTCTGCACTTGTCACAGAATTATTCATGTGCTGCACCATAAATAAATGCTCATTTCTGTCATCACCCTGTATACTAGAAGATGCATAATTCCCTTGTTGCAGTTTTCCATTCATGATGTCATTCTGCTTTTTATAGCAGTCTTTAGCCATATGACCCATTTTACCACAGTAGTAGCATTCAACATTACTGTTTGCATTTTGGCCTCTTTGCCATCCACCACGACCTCTTTGGCTCCCCCTGCCTCTAGAGTTACCATGTCCTCCTCCATAGGACTGGTTTTCTTGAGTTTGCTGCATATTCTGATTTCTACCACGGCCTCCAAATCGGCCTCCTCTACCTTTGCCTCTACCTCTTCCAGCATTTGAGTAGAAGACAGCTTCTTTTGAAGTTCCTCCTGAAGAAGATGCACTACCATTTCTCTACTCCTCAGAAATTAGAAGAGCAATCAACTCCTCAAAATCAGAAAATCTTTTACGGATGGAAATGGATGTTCAGAACTGTGCATAATCCTTTCCTAGACCATTCAAGGTCACAGAGACTAAATCATCATCTTCCACTGGTGACCCAATGGAAGCAAGTGCATCTGCAATCTTCTTCACCTTCATGTGGTAGTCATTGATGCTCATATTTTCTCTTTGCACATTATGCAACTCTTGCTTGAGTTGCATTTTCTTGGCTTGCATATTTGTGCTATACATTTTTGAAAAAGTATCCCATGCCTCCTTTGGCGTACTTGCATCCTGAATATGCACAATCATAGAGTCTGAAATGCTAATAGACAGCCAATACATAACTTTCCTGGCTCTCTCATGCCATGCTTTAAATGCCTGCATTTGTTGTTGATTGGGAACATCGGGAAGAACTAGTTCTTCTTCATTTCCTGCAACAAATTCCCAATATCCTTTTCCCATAAGGAAATTCGTCATTCTAAACTTCCATGCTTGGAAGTTGTTCTTGTCAAGCTTTTCAGTGACAATCTGTGAAAGAGAATCAAACGCCATTACAGAACATTGCAAAAAATTCTGTCACTGCAAAAAACACAGCTTCACCCTCACAAGGGAAAATCTGCAAAACTGGCAAAAAAAAGCTACAGGCGGAAAAAGAGATCGGAAGCTAAAGTCGCACTAAAAACCGAAAGTGCTACGACTTTGCCTGCTGGAAAGAAGGTTTGAGATGCAGAGGCAGAGACTTCAGCCCCTAAGATGGCCGAAAAGGAAAGTGCTAAGGTAGGGGAATACCTACATCCAAAGCGACAGTTAGAGGCCATAGAAAAGGTGAAGGAATGGGTGAAAGAGGCTCAAGAGCATCTCAAGGACGTTGAGCCCATCATAGAGGACGAGATTGATGATCTCTCTAGTGTAAGCGCGCCAATATCACTGCCTCAACGTAAGTCGGCAGAAGCAACCGCACCACAAGTAGTGCTGCTAAGACCAAGCCTTGATGCTACAAAGCCGCAGATTAGTCACGGCCATTGGCCAGGACAATCCAGGTTAGGGGAGAGATGAGTATCCAACGATCTCTTGACCACGCTAGTGACTACCCTTGTAACACTTAGCGTGGGAGATCTGCTTAGGTAGCATCCTACCCTATGGCAAGATCTTAAGCAGTGGGTCGAAGGATCACGAGAGCAGGTCACGGCAGACCCTCCAGACCATGACGCAAAAACGCAAATACTGAGTTTGATGCTGCACTCTGTGCCTAAATCCTTGCGCGTCAATGCCTTCTGGGAAGGTTTTGATATGCACGCAGTCTTATCAGTCCTAGCCCTAGGCGACACAACAAGAAAGGGAATCGTAGACACGGGAGCTCGGGTTAGTGTGCTTAGCTATGCAGTGCTTCAGACTTGGGGAAACCCGCCTGTCGAAACTGCTAGGTTTAATGTCACACTAGCAAACAGTATGAGAGTAAAGCCATTCAGGGTACTTAAGAATTGGCTAGTGAAGATTGGAGGCATCCAGTTTTCTGTTGACTTTATAGTCATGAAGGGAGTGGACTATGATATCCTATTAGGCCGACCCTAGATGCGCAACGCTAGAGTCATCGAAGATTGGGGTAACAGCTTGATCTTTCTTGGCAATAGAACGGATACCGTAAGGATAGAGATGGATACTTGGAAGACCTCACTAGTCGACCTAGACGCCATCTCTGCTATGATCTACTCAGGTCAAGGAGTCCTATGGGCCCTTGACCAAGTATATCCCATGCCCAGAGGATGAGCGGGATTGGATGCACGTTCTTGCTACAATCAACTTGCCATTCTCAGATCATGAGGCGTATGAGCAAACCATCAAAACGATCGCCAAGCCTAGCGACACACTCTCTGTACCAGTTTGCATGAACCCTTGGAGGAAAGCCTAAGCCTGTCAACTTCTAAGTCCCAACTAACAAAAGGAAACTCTAGGAGATGCTGGAATACTTGACAGATAAGCTAGCTGGCAATTCAGCTGCAAACTTCAAACCACTCCAGGATCTCTTAGGTGAATCCAAGTGGCAATGGACCAGAGTGCATGACTTAAACCTCATGTATAACTGGACCCTACTCCCTGACCAACAACAAGAGGTGTACCAAGCCCTAGGAGATGATGAGCAGTCTGATGAAGGGGATTCTAATGACGAATACAAAGATTGCCAATCCTTCAGTGATGGAATTGAGGGTGAAGTAGATACAGTAGAATACGACATTGAAGGACAAGAAATAGAGCAAATACAAGCAGCCTCCAAGCTGTAGAAAAGAAATATCTTTAGGATAGAGCGAGGGGTCATGCGCATGGAATGTGACCACACCTGGTTGGAACACGTAGGAGCCATAGACCTTGAACAAGCAGGCTTAGCCCAGCTAGGGACGACACTAGTCCTTAGGACAGAATCACCATCTGAACTACGTCCACCAGGGGAGACTACCTCTTCTAGCGAGGACGGGGAGTTCGACTCTAAGTTGGAGGTTAGTCTGGATAGTGATCTAGAAATCCCTAGGCCGCCCATGACTAGACGCACGAAGGCAGACCTACCCATCCACTTGAGGCGCAGACAGTTAAGGCAAGAAAAGCTAAAACAACCCAGGGATATGCGAACGGAAGAACAACGAAAACTGTAGGACCTCCCTAAGCACTTCATGAAATTCAAAAAAGGGGATAGGGTAGTAATTCTATTAGGTGCCAAACATCAAGGACAAACCAACGAACCAATTGAGGGACTAGCCAAGGTCAAGGAGGTGAATCTGGACTACAAAGGGGAAACACCCGGACCAGTCTTCATTGCCGATGACTTGACTGAGGAAGAAGAAACTAGTCTTGTCGCTCTCTTGCAAGAGTACATAGACGTATTTGCCTAGTCCTTGGAAGAGCTTAAGGGGGTAGATCCAAGTGTCGTGACTCACAACATACCCATGACACCAGACGCAACGCCGGTCAAGTAGCAATCGTACCCTATGAATCCAAAACATGCTCATGCTGTCAAAGAGGAAATTGACAAGCTGATAAGAGCGGGATTCATTTACGAAATTGAGCACACAAACTGGGTATCACCCATAGTCATCGTGATAAAAAAGAATGGAAAAATCTGAGTGTGTGTCAATTACAAGAAGGTGAATGCTGTTACAAAGAGGGAAAACTATCCATTGCCATACATCGAGCACATGCTTGAGAGGGTGGCAGCCAAGGAAGCCTACAATTTTTTGGACGACTTCTCAAGGTACAACCAGGTGCAAGTGCATCCTGTGGACAGGCACAAGACCGCCTTCGCCACTGAGTGGGACGTCTTTGCTTACATAGTCATGCCCTTCAGGTTGACTAACGCCCCTGTCACTTTCCAATGCCTCATGTGCACCATCTTTAAGGACATGCTTCGTAAGGAGTTAGAAGTCTTTGTCGACGACCTGTGTGTCCATTCGACCTTGATCAAACAATTAGACAAACTCTGCGTAGCCTTTGAATGGTGTCACTTATATCGTCTCTCCTTGAACCCCTTAAAGTGCCAGTTTTGGGTAAAGCACGGATGCATCTTAGGGCACGTGGTGTCGAAGAACGGAATTGCCACTGACTTCTCGAAAGTCAAGGTTATTGTTGACCTTTCACCCCTAATTAATTACAAGGGAGTTCAATGCTTGTTAGGCCATACGAGGTACTATCGGCGGTTTGTACTGAACTATGCGTTGATCACTAGACCATTGTACAAGCTGCTGATTGTCTTCAAGTGGACCGAGGCATGCCAACGAGCATATGAAGAGTTGAAAAAGGTTCTAACCACAACACCAATTCTACGAGCCCCAGATTGGACCATTACCTTCCACGTGCACATCGATGCTTCTAAGTTTGCCATGGGGGCAGTGTTGTGCCAACCTGGTGAGCACAACTTAGATTATCCAGTGAGCTTTGCTAGCAGACAATTCACTGAGACGGAAATGAACTACTCGACAATAGAAAGAGAGGGATTAGCCATGGTGTTTGCTGTGTGAAGAAATTCCGGCATTATCTATTGGCCACACCCTTCATCTTTTTCGTGGACCATCAAGCCCTGCTCTATCTAGTAAACAAACCTTGTGCTACAAGACGCATAGCTCGATGGCTCCTTCTGCTCTTGGAATTCGATTTCTCTGTGGTTGTGCGGAAAGGAAAACAGCACTATATGGCTGACCATATGTCACGCATTCCCACGGGAGAAGCTGCTGGACAAGGCATCGTTGATGAATTACCTGACACCCATCTATTCCACCTTTCCAGTGAGAGTGATTTATTTAAGGCTGATCTAACGCCATATTGGGTAGATGACATAGTCCAAGTGCTTGAGCATGGACTACTTGAGCGACCAATAGAAAAAGCCCGACTTAGGCACTTAATCCTTAAGATCGAGCCCTATCAGTTGATTGCAGGCCAACTCTATAGGCTGGGACAATACAGATTGCTGCGTAGATACGTATGTGAGTATGAGATGCATGATGTGCTCTCGGAGGCACACAGTGGCATTGCGGGAGGACACTTTAGCAAAGACACGACAGCACGGAAGGTGCTGCAGTCTCAACTATGGTGACCCATGCTTTTCTACAATGCCACGCAATTCGTCAAGTATTGTGACAAGTGCCAATGGACAAAAGTCCCGATTTGCAAGGATCAGATGGATTTGACCCCAATTATTGCTCGACAACCCTTCGAAAAATGGGGAATCGACTTCATAGGACCCATCAGTCCCGCGGCGCAGTACTCACAAGCTAAGTACATCATTGTGGCCACAGATTACCTCACGAAATGGGTAGAGGCAAGAGCCACACATAAAAACGATGCTAGGACGACTGCCAAGTTCTTATGGGAGAAAGTGATCTCACGATTCGGTTGCCCCATCGAACTGGTTAGTGACCAAGGCACGCACTTCATCAACAAAGTGATAGCGCATCTCCTGTCCACCTTTCTCATTATCCATCGCAAATCATTGCCATACTACCCTCAGGACAACGGTCAGGCAGAAACCATGAATAAGATTCTCGTCAATGTCCTGACCAAAGTAGTCTTAGCCTCACGTAGCGACTAGGACAACAAGCTTATGGCAGCTTTGTGGGCTTACCGTACAGCTTATAAAACAGCTGTTGATCAAATCTCGTTCAGGCTGGCCTATGAAACAGAAGCAATCCTACCCTTATAATTCTTTGTTCCTAGCCTAAGAATAGCCCTTAAAGAATGATGGGAAGGGAAGGAGGCATGGACGCAATGCTTGCTCGAGCTTGAACACCTATTAGAAACCCGTCTTTTAGCCACCCATGCACTTATATGTGAGAAGGCCTGTCGCAAGAGTTGGTTTGACAAGCATGTCAAGTAGAGCAACTTAGTGCTCCTCTACTCCGTTAAGGGACATAAACAAAAAATGAAATTTCGAGGCCTTGCACCCTTCAAAGTTCATGCGATCAGCCGCACAGGCAATGTTGAACTTGAAACCTTAGACGGTGAGGGAATAGGCTTCTTCAATTGCAGTTGTGTCAAGAAGTACTACCCTCCCACCCATCCTTTGTACAAGCCCCCGATGTTAGAACCGCCTGTCAAAGTACGAGTGGCCACAATCACTGAGATTGATGACGAGGATGAGGAAGCCGTAGAGCTGGCATACCTCCATATAACGGTCATTGCAAAACAAACCTACACTTTCAACTCTTTGATCAACAAGGGAGCAGACTTCAATGTCCTAACTCACGATCATTTGACCAAACTTGGCAGACCACCACTTCAGCCCACGAATGCTAAATTAAGCCCATATGGGGTCCATTCCTACGCACTCCTTGGCAAGTGCAAAGTAGCCATTTCTATCAAGTCTGAGACTATTGCAATGATTTTTTACATGTTGCCAAATGCTAAAGACGCAGGCATGGAGTTGCTGCTAGGGCGCACTTTCAAAAAGCAGACTCATTGCAATGTTGATTATGAGTCGCAGCACATCCATCTTGCAATAGGCAACGTTCTCATTGTCACAGCTTTTAGCAATGGGTGCGCGACTTCATCACTGTCCACAAAGACACCAATAGAATTCTCCATAACCAAATCTAAGGAGGGGGTAGTGCATGGCCGCCACCTCCGAGAATTCAGGAATCACAGTCCACAGTAGCAAAACATAAGGCTCAATAGCCTAGATTTCAATGGAAGCCTAAGTAGCCACAACCGCCGCCTAGGAGTTGATGCTCCTATCCTCATAAGACAAAAAACTCTAAACCTAGGAGGCCAAGATGCAGTCACAGAAAGCGCTGCATGATCAAGCAAAGATGGGTCCCTAAAGCCCTCTTACGTGCACAAGGCTACTACAAGGGAAATACTTGGCTGTGGATCCCTAAGGCCCACATGGCCAAAGGCACCATTCATACATCACCCTCAAGCTTGATCAAACCACATTCCATAAACCCTCAAAACCACAAGCCGCAGTCCTCTCCTAAACCATAACCATCCGCCTCATTCACACCTAGGCCCAAGAGAGACCCACAAGCCTATCGGCCCAAACCGCAGGCTTTGTCACAAGAGTCATCACCCGCCTACATCAATCCGCCTCCCCAACTCCAACCTAAATGCAGTAGCCCGTCCGTCGTGGCTGCTCCTAATCGACTAAACATCCAAGCGGTCCAACCACAAACTCACGAACCCTCCCAACCGCCCATCTTCGTTGTCAAAAGCTCTTGTTCTATCAAACCTCAACCACCTGTTGGCCTTACGCCCTCCTATGAACGAAAATCCTTTTTAGCTCTAGCCGGTGACCTCGCTGAGGACACCGGGGATGATGTGGTGGATTGTATTAAAAGACTAGATGTCACTTTCATGTCACTCACGCTAAGCTATGACCACTTGGACTTAGGTCTATTAGAAGAACCCTTTGCAACTGAAGTGCAAAATATGCCTTGCTCTTGGAAAACCTTTGAATTCGCATTCGCAAAAGCTTCTTGCTCTGCTGCTGAGTTGTTTAACAGTGCAATCTCCAAGGAGCAAGCCATCAAACAACGCCTTATCACATCATATGATCCACGAACCACTTCTGCTATCACTGACCAAGACATCGTGGAGTTATCACAACTCATTGATACTGGATCACCTTTCTTGAGGCAGTGGTACGCTCTTAGGTTGCAATGGGAAGTTGAAGGATGTCGCATAATGACCAACGCTGAGTAATGCCATGCCATCAAAACATTAGAGTATGATCCCACTTACGTCGTGCCCACCTCGTATAGAGTGTTAACCACTCTTCAGGGCCGACCCATGGAAGAACACATCAAAGGACACCCCTACCTTGATCGCTTGTTAACTGAGGAAGAGCTACACATTGCTAGCCATGTTGACTCTGGTGACTTCCTCACAGATGTTTTCACATACATCACGCACGTGGGAATTCGACCCTTTGATTTGGACCACGAAGCTCAATTGGAATACAATCGAAATTTCTATACTTGGATCCTTCACAAGTAACTCCTACACCAACATGCTGAAAGCCCTTGACCTTTTGACCCTCAATCCTAGGAAGGATTCTTCTCAAGATGGAAGGCGAGGGGGTAAGGTGAAATAAATCAGATGAGAAATGAATCAAAGGGGGTAAATCAAAGAAAAATAAGTGAAAAATATAAACATATATTATGAAAAAACGGATGGGGTAGGAAAATGGGCATGAAAACTTTGAAGTAAAGGTCAAAAAGTCCAAGTCTGAAAAGGAAAATCTACATTGCTTCTTAATGAATTCATTCAAAAAGCATAGAGTTTTTCTTTTCCAGCAATCAATGAATTAATATGTGGAAATCACTAATAAAAGTTACGATTTATGGCATGAACATAAAATGTCGCAGCAAGACCGCGCCCACCGACTCCCGTTCACAGACGAGGAAAGAGAGCAATACCGCATCTACCTAGAGAACCGCGCCTTCAGCCAGCTTAAGTTTCGAACCATCCACAACGTAGAAGTTGTGGTGGCCAAGGAGGAAGCAGCTAGGAGGGTGGTTGAACAATGCAACCTCATGAAGTATCTTGAAAAGTTCTCGCAGGAGCCGGACCACCTGGAGTGCATGGAGTTCCTTAGAACATACAACCCAGATCAAGAATGTGGCACTGTGATGGTGGGTAGAGGAGAAAATGCAAAGTAGGTATAGGTCTGCTTAGACCCAGCCTTGGTGGAGAAGGATTTGGGGTTGGAGCCAAAGACAGAGACGAAACAGAAAAGGGATGTTTATGCCATGCTTAAAATGAAGAGGGAATATGTGCTCACAAATGACGGCATAAGCATCCAACATATCCCCGACGCAGAAGCCAAGATGCAAGCAAAGTTGATACATGTGCTCTTCTCCAGCCAGTGCTTCAACTCAATGATGCATCAAATTAGCGTACCTATGCTGGAGAATGTAGTAGCCCATACCCTAGATGAAGTGGATTGGAATGGGTATGTGTGAAAAACGATCGATCAGGTAGCCAAATCATTGGCCCTAGGAAGTGTGCCAGCAAGAGGAGAATCTCCAGCCTCTAAAGCTACAGAAAGAAAGAAAGCCTCCTCTAAAGCCTCCTTCATCGGGTATGGAGGTGTCTTGACTGCGCTCATCTAGGAGGCAGTGAAGGAAGCACAGGATGCAGAAGAAGTTGAAGGAGAAACGCCAGAAAGGTCGCCTCCTCACTAGGACAAGGATAGGTCCACTGATAGAACTGAGATAGAGGAAGAAGGGGAAGAACAGACAAGCAAAAAGACAACCAAGAAGCCCAAAAAGAAGACAACGTAGAGAAAGAAGAAGGATGACGAAGGCAGAAAGAAGGAGAGGGAAGACTTGGAAAGGGCAAAGAAAGAGTCCCTAAAAGAGGCCAAGGAGAGAGAGAGGAAGAAGAGACAGGAGGAAGAGAAGGATAAAGAAGAATTACAGAAAGCAAAGAAGGCATCAAAACAGGAAGTAGAGGAGAAGAAAAGAAAGTAAAAAGAAGAAAAAGAGAAAAAGAAGGAAGAGCAGAGAAAAGAAGAGGAGGAAAGGAGAAGAAAGACTGATGCGGAGGAGGAAGAACTAAGAAGGAAGGAGGAAGAAGACCTAGTTGAATCCACACACCGGTCCATCAAGCAACAAAGCCGAGCTTATGAATTGGGAAACTTGAGCCCACATAGAGAAGAAGGGCCATGGTCTAGCACACAGGTGCCAGAGATCGTGCCAACTACAGTCACTGAGGGCAAGGGCAAGGCCCCAATTCATCCAATTCCTGCCCTCCTGGTGCCTTCCACTAGACCCATCACCATCACCCCTAGCATCCCGATCAGTTCCGACGTGTCAAATTTCATGGCATGGATGCAATACTTTATCAACAAAGAGATGGCCTAGGGACAAAGCACAGAAACCACGGCCATAGGACAAAAAAGGCCAGCTACTAATGCGGAATCCAGACAAGATCCTAAACGGTAGAAGGTGGAAGCCTCAACCTCACCCATCCACACAACGATGATGCCGTCGGTTAACTACAATGAGTACGTTGCTGAGCTGCTCTCCCAATTGGAGAAAGCCAAGGAGGAACTCAATATAGCCGTGGCTGAGTTGGCAGTTGAGAAGGAATCAGGCCACCTTCCAGCTGGATAAAACAAGCATGATAGCCATGCAGCAAAGGGAGATCGCAGATCTCAAAAAAGCAGTCCAGGCTAAGGATGATAGGGAGGAGCACTGGAGACAACAACTCGAGAACAAAACACAGGAGCTAGTGAAGATGCAAAGAGCGCACAAGCTCCTGATAGTGCAATACTAGGAGCTCATTATGAAATCCGCTCAGGTTGACGCGCTTGTGGCTGAGATGAATGCTAGAGATGAGGAGAGAAAACAAGACATAGAGGAGAAGTAAGAAGAGATTGAGTGCCTGACAGATCAACTAAACTTTGAAAAGGAAGAGCAAGAGAGACTGGTTAGGGAGTTGGAGGACCAAGAGCAAAGGCTCATGATACTAACCCTAAAGCAAGGAGAGAGCATGGAGGAAATGAATAAAAGAGTAGAGGAGTGGGCTATGCATAATGAAAAGAGGGTGAAGACACTGGCACGGTGCCTTACTCTAGTAGAGAAGGAGAAAATCATTGCAGAGAGCAAGGCGGAAGCCGCCCAAGTGGCCTTCGGTGCCCAACAAAAAGCCTTCCTCGACACCATCATGGACACCACCAGCTCAAAGCAAGGAGAGTCATTGGAGGTGACACAAAGAAAGCTCAACATCGCATGCAGAGCCTTATATGCTGGATTGCAGATGCCACCCCAACCTGTGGAGGTTAGGCTGAGGTTGGACGAGTAATGAAAATACCTATTGTTGGCCAGCCTAACCCCCCAGGAAATTGACGCCCTTCGATTCGAAGAGGAAGCACCACAGGGAGAATGGTAGGGGGAGGAAGCAGAACTTAAGATCGACATGAACCAATTCAGGGAGGATGTAGTCCCACAACCCCCCTCGCCGCAGTCTCAAGAGCTACCACAGGAGGACCCATCTACGGAAAGACAAGCCGCATCTAGGGAAAGACGCAAAAAGCTAGTAGAGGAAGTCAGGAAACAGCTGAGAGCCAAACCAGCCATGCTGTCGTCCGCACCTCTCCCACCTTGCCCTGATGATATCCCTGCTGGATTCCACACAGAACTGGTGCTGTGGGAGAGACAAGAACAAGAAAAGGATCCATTCACCTTTAGTTTTCTCCTATCCAATAGTCTGCGGAGGGTCTTGCCACTCAAGGTGATGGATGAGGTGATTGCGATTGGTGGCCAGTTAGGGCAAAGATGGCTAGAAGAGCGAGAAAAAACCCCAACCTCTTGGGGAACAGAAGCAGCTGATTACTGGCAAAACAAAGTTTTTGAAGTCCCACACACTGTACACGGCTACAAAAGCCAACCCCTGTGGAGGAGGTGAGTATGCGACATCAGTATGCTTGCCTGGATGGCGTTTTGTAACACCTATCATTCGAGTGGAACAACCCCACCTACATGGTATACCCTTGAAGGGTAGGTGTGGATTTTGATGCCACCCTCCACGGGCGGTACGACTTCCCTATTATTTATAACTTCAATGTAGTATCCTTCGAGCATGCCCTTCTCTTTAACTCCGAAAGCCTAGATGATTCTATGCTTTCTTGCAGATTTCTCCTCATGCCCTAACCCCGCCTTTGTAACAACCTATAATTACCTTAGGTTACTTAAGCTACTCCTTAATCAGGACCCGACTCCACAAGAGCACAGCCTACCTCCCCTCTTCTTTGACCCTAACTCTATTGACAGCTCCGCCATGGCTCGTCTTATGATGAGGGCTAGTCTCCTCCCCTCTTTTTGCCTAGCCCTCCTAGAAGATATGAATGACAGCTAATTCACTAGGTGCAATCACCCTTTCCTCTCCACCACTTCTCTCCACATCTGCATGAATATGAAAGGATACATGCAAAGCTACCAATTTTTGAACAAATCCATCCGATCCCCTTCCCCTCCTCATTCATATGAAGAAAATTAGGCCTGGCTGTCATTTCACAACTACAACAAAAAGAAAAAGAAAAAGAAAAAAAAAAGGAAAGTCAAAGCAAAAAAAAGAATAACATGAAAGGAAAAGCACACAAGCACTCAATTGTTGCAAAAGCACTTAAACACCAAATAGAGCACTATCAGTGCACTTAGGGGTTCTCAAGTTAGGCGTGCTCTGTGGCTTTGGTCAGGCGGCTTCACTCCTTACCCCCTAGCCCTTTTTGCTTTCCCACTTCATGCTTAGGGCACATCAAGGGCAGGACATACCTGGGGAGCTAACACTCGCCTATGGTTAGACCTATCACCCTAAGCCACTTGCACCGCACCTCCCTTAACACAAATGGGATCCTCAAGTGTGGGACATCACCCACGCCTGCTTGTGGTTAGACCCATCTTCCCATTCCACTAGCACGAGCACACTGCACTAACATAGTAAGGTAGACACTCCCCTTAGGAAGAGCATCGCAGCTTCTCCTTTCAAGCATCACACAAGCGGCAAACCACCAACTTTGAAGGCCCCTGCCAACCACTCGCTATCCATCTGGCTTCCCTAACAAACATCAACTTCCACATGTACCTGAATCTACATGTGGCCCTTCCCTTTACACCATCATTTCCCAAGTGCCTACCACCCTACAACAACACAGAAGTTCCATGGGACTGGCACCTGTCTCGGAGGGGGGTAATGTTAACCCCAAGTCGAGATGGTGGAAAACGGCGAAAAATAAAGGAAAAAGCGAAAAAAGCATGGAAGAAGAGCAAAGACACGCAGGCGACCTCTAAAAGCTAAGCTGAGACCAAAGGCGCAATTTTAAATGAAAGGCGCCTTTAAAAACTTGAAAAACTCTTGTAAAAGAGCGCCACGCTCCCTCTTGTGCCAATTGTAAAATATTAGACGGGCATAGGCTAGAGGCATAAGGCTAGAAGAGGAAAATGGAAAAAGGACCTCGCCACAATGGCCGGTCATGTAAAAAAGGGGATGGGTGCCCATGGGATTTTAGGGCTTGTATATAAAGTTCAAAAAGTGAATGGAAGCTCATTCTTTGGTGTGTGGCTAACAAGAGTCCTCTTCTTCTTCTCTTCTTCTCTTCTTCTTGCTTGTGTATGCTCTTGAGAGAGGGAATGTGAGAGTGTGAGGGAGTGAGTGTGTGGGAGTGAGGGATCAAGAGGGTGAAGCTCTTCACCATCTCCTCTTCTCTTTTCTCGTGCATGCAGCTATGGAGGATGGAGCTTGGAGATGGAGGAGGCTTGAGGATGCTTGAGCTAGCATCAAGAATCATGGAGCTACCGAGGTGTGCGAGGGAGGAGGCTACTCACATCGGCATCAAGGTAAGCTCACTACACTCGTAGGATCGACGGCGCGTTGGCTAGGTGAGAGATAACCATTAGAGCTTGCTTGAAACGCTTGAAGCAATAAGCGGTCCGTGGGTCTTGGCAGTTGAGCGTGAGCTCCCACTACAGTCCAGTTGTCATTTATTATGACAACATGAGCAGTATACACTTGGCTAGGAACCCTATGTTCCATGCCAGGACAAAATATATTGAGGTACACTACCACTTTGTGAGAGAGAAGGTACTAGCAAGTGAGATTGACTTGGTGTATGTCAGCACAGAGGATTAGATAGCTGACATCTTCATGAAGGCATTGGGTATAGAGACGCTTCAAAAGTTTCGAAGCTTACTTGGAGTTGCAGAGATGCAGTTGAGCTTGAGGGGGAGTGTTGAGATGACAAGCTCAACACATGCGGACATTGATGATGGACCGCCTAGTTAGATGGGTCCACACATCTACACTTAGCACGTTGGTGGTCATTATGACTATCACATGGCCACTGACTCATTACTTATTATATTTAGGTTGTTACACCTATTTACAGCTGGCATAGTTATAGCGTCAGTCGACTAGTGTAGTCGGTTATGCATTGTTTGACTTAGTAGGCCACTTTCCTTTATGTTGTATCTTATCTATAATTTGTGTACATTGTAAAGAGTGTGGAAGAAGAAGAAGAAACCAGCAAGACAACGTTTTGGCCTCCATCTCTCTTCTTGTCTCTTGAGTGAGCTTCCCCTTGTGCATTCTATGTGTGTTTGGCGCAACATCTTGAGCATGTCTCCCCACCACGTGATACTTGACATTATCTACCCCCTATTTATGGGACCTTACCTTATAAAATGTACATTCCTTTCCTTAAATAACCCCCCTCCCTTACACTCACGTGGTACCATACAGTAAACCCTAGTGGACCCCCCGGGGGTGTAGCTTTACCTACACAAACTCTTGTTGTCAATTTGGTTGTAGCCATGGCACAACCCATCGCAATTCCAATAGGGACACCGGATTTACCGGCATTAGGAGCACCTTTGCCCATCTTCCATGTGTTAGTAGAAGAAGATGGAGAACTCCATATTAAGGAGTTTCAAACGCTCATGTTCAACTATTGAATCCAAGATGAAGGACACCTAATGATATTCTTCAATATGACGTTAAAAGGAAGGGCAGTAGTATGGTATCATGGTCTAGAGGCCGGAACCATAACTAGCACTGACCAATTCTTCACGGCCTTTCATAGAGAGTTTGCTCCTGAGAGGGGTGGACAGTATTGGTTGCGTGTCTTGAATGTAACATACCAAGAGCTAAATGAGAATGTCCAGGCTTATGCCAAGAAGCTAAAGCAAGTTCTTCGCAAACTTAATACTTATATCCCCATTCCATTGGCTGCACAGTTGCAATATTTCCTACATGGATTAGATTTCAATATCCAGGTGTAGCTGAGTAGTGTCACTTTGGCTGACATTGACATTGCTATTACCCCAGTAGAAGGAGTAGAGTTGCGATTGCAAGTGGCTTATTCAGCAAGGGTAAATTGGAATGGTAATAATTTGGCATTGACCAATGGGAGTCAAGGGGACCCATGTCAAATGCAAATGACAGAGGGAGTATCATACCGAATTTTCTTATGTTACCAACTCCTCCCAGTAGTATGACTATGCCTATGGCTAGTTAGACAGGCCCACTAAATGGTGTAGGCCAAATAACAAATCCTAATGTTTTCCCAGTAGGTCAACGGCCAATTCGTAATCAAGTGGTTAGGCCGATGGGAATGATGATCGCAGCTATGAGTCAAGTGCCTCTAATTTCCTTGGCGAAGTTAAGGACATGATGAAGCACTACACTGATATGATTTTTGAACAATATAGACAAATAGATGTGGATATTAATTTTCTTAAGAAGCAACATAATTTGATAGGGAGTCAATATCCTAAAGAGGGTGCCCCCTCAAGATTCAGCTATAAGTGGTGTGGTGGCTAACATTTCCCTAGGAATTATCCAAATGTCAAATGTGATATTTGTGAAAAGTCTGGACACTTAGCTGCTACCTATTGGAGTAAGATTAGTTTTCTCCAACAAGGGAGTAAACTGCCAGGTCTAATTAACCGTCGCACACAAGGAAATAGTCTCTAGCAAGATTAGGGACCAAGACAAATACTGTAACGAGGAAAGACTAATTTAGAGGAGTTGCCTCATGGCAGTGGAGTTAGTCTTATGGAGGCCATATGTGTCAATGATGCTGAAACTTCTAATCTATGAGCCGTAACAAGAGGTCAAAAGGTTAAAGAGGGTGACAAAGGAACTGTAAAACCTATTGAGGGAAACCCTAAGCAAGATGCTAGGGGAAAGCAAGTTCTGAATCCGGATATGGAAGGTGGACCTCTAAGGTTGTTGATAGTAAAGTTGATCCCGAGAAGGATAAAGGATTGCCAAGAAAGAAGGCAAAAGTTAAAAAAAAGGCACCAAAGCCGGTCCAAAGACCAAAGGAGAGAATGGTTTGGCGTGAAAAGAGAACTTTGGCTAACTACCACGACTTTGATCTAGCAAGTTCTCTTTGCGAAGTTAAACTAGATGTGAATCTCTTGCAGTTGATTAAAATTTCTTCAAGAGTATGCAAGGAATTCAAGAAAATCCTGTGTATTGGGTATATTGTAGAACCTTTGGGCATAGCACGAGTGGGAGAAGATTGGTTCGATCATGTTGAAAAGCATACGTGGATGGAATATTAGTAGAGCATGCTGTCGTGGACACTGGATCCTCCGCCAATATTATGAGTTTAGAATTGATGGAGAGGCTAGGTCTTGAAATTCAAAAAGACATCTCCACACTTCTTAGGATGGCGGATGACAGTCTAAGACAACCAGAAAGTTGCATCACTAAAGTCCACGTTACTATTGCAAGCATGGAATGCTATCTGTACTTTAGGGTGATAAGATTTGCAGGACGTCCTAGCTATTGAGTTTTTCTAGGTAGGCCATGGATCTTACAGACGGACTGTCAAGTTGATATACCCACTGATCAAGTGATTCTAGGTAGAGGCGCCAATCATGTAATAGCGGATGCTTACCCCGAGTCTCCTCGGAGTGAGAGAGCTCTATTGAACTAGAAATAATAGATGATCCATCTAGTAGTGAGACATCATTGAGTAATGAATCTAAAGAAGAATCCACTATAGAGGACATTTATCAAATAACATTCTGAGCCGAGAGAGCCTCAATATCAAATAAGAGATGTGGACGTTATTGAGTTTGACCTTGGTACGCCTTATGATTCACGGCCAATTAAATTAGGATCCATGTTCAGTTTGGAAGAGAGAGAGGACTATGTGTCCTTGATTCAGGAGTTCCATGGCATCTTTGCTTGGAGCTATGACAAACTTAGGGGCATTCCCCCTAGTCTGGCTGTGCATACTATTCACGTAAAGGAAGGTATTCGTCCTGTACGTCAAAAAGTAAGGTGCATGCCTTTTGAATTAAGGGACAGGCTATTTGAGGAGCTTCAGAAGTTGCAAAAAGTGGGTTTGATCTTCTCTATTCAACACACTGAATGGTGTTCACTAGTTGTGATTAGAAAGAAGAAGAATAATCAAATCTGATTGTGTAGACTTTAGAGAGTTGAACAAGTAGATTGTTAAAGACTACTACATGTTGCCCTTTATTGACCAAATTTTGGATCAATTAGTGGGTAGGAAAATATATTCGTTCATGGATTGCTTTGCAAAGTATAACCAAATGGCGATTGTTGAGCAAGACAAGCTTAAAACAACATTCATTACTGTTTTCAGTACCTTTGTGTACCATACGATGGCATTTGGTTTATGTAATGTATCTGGTTCGTGGCAAAGAACAACCGACAAGACCTTTGGTGACATCTCCCTAGAGGAGTTGAAAGTATTCATTGATGACCTGGGGACAACCACCACAAGAGAAAGGCAATTGATTATTTTGCGAAAGTGTTTTGAGTGATGTAGACAATTTTGCATAGCTCTTAATCCACGAAAGTGTGTCTTTGGAGTGCCTTATAGGGTATTGTTAGGTCAAATGGTCAGTTCAATAGGAATTGCGACTAACTGTGAAAAGATCAAGGTCATAGTCGCCATGAGTCCGCCGCGTACTCCAAAGGAAGTACATAGCTTTCTGTCATCGATAGGGTATTATCAGAGGTTTATCAATGCCCTGGCAGAAAGAACGTTGCCATTGACGAACCTATTGTCCTTTAACTGCCAGTTTGCATGGAGTGATGCTTGCAAAGTATCTTTTGATGTGAAGTAGGAGCTTGCCAAAGCACCTAAAAGGGGCGAAATGTTCTATATATTTTCAGTAGCCACCATGTATAGTATCAGTTGCTGCTTATCCCAAATTTGGGAGGAAAAGTGGTACCATTCGATAGCCTTTGCTAGTCTGAAGTGGGCATATCAAAAATTAACTATATCTATATGGAGAAGTTGTGCCTTGCGATGGTATTTGCGACTAAAAATTTTAGGTACTACATTTTTAATGAGAAGGTAGTTTTTTAATACAAAGACGAAGGGCTTTGATTGTTGTTGAACAAGTTATAGCCACATTATCATTTAGCAAAGTGGTTAATCACTTTGCAGGAGTTTGATTACGAGATCAAAAGTAAGCCACAAAAGCTATAGGGCATTGTAGAATGTCTTGTGGATTTCAGAGAGCCAAAAGAGCTCTTGGTTGAAGGAAGTGATATGGAAACATTGTTTAAGATTGACACGGCATCTATTCTCTCCTGATATACTACTATAACACACTATTTATCCACGGGAGAGACTGGAGCTACTTTATCCAAATTTGAGAAGAGGAAAATTAAACAGTAGGCATTGAAATTTTCCTTGATCGTAGGAACACTATATTGGCAAGATCTTGATGATATCTATTACCGATGTGTGATGCCTGATGAGGTTCCATTTATCTTGGAGGAGTGCCATGACTCCACTTGTGGAAGGAACTTTGCTGGGCAGTTGATGACACAAAAGGATTTAAGAGCTGGTTATTGGTGGCCATCCATCTTCCAGGATTCATTTGAGTATGTTAAGAGATGCGAAAACTATCATGTCAAAGACATGATAGTAGAGAGAATAGGAAGCGACCACTTACGCCTATTATGGCCATCCTTCCATTTGAGAAGTGGGGCATCGACTTTGTGGGTCCTATTACCCTGTTGTCTACTACTCAGAAGAGATAAATTATAGTAGCCATTGATTACTTTACAAAGTGGTCAGAAGCATGGGTGACAAGGCAGGACAATGCAAAGGAAATTTTGACAGTTTCCTACCTGAGCAGATCATTTTCCGTTTCAGTTTGCCAAAGGAAATAATATCAGACTGTGGAACCCATTTTTTAAGCAAGGTGATTAAAAGTCTAACTAAAACTTGGAAAATTAAGCACAATAAGATGGCTTCCTATAATCCATAGGCAAATGAACAAGTTGAAGTTACCAATAAGTAGCTTGTGGGTATCCTATCTAAAATAGTCTTAGAAAAGAAACGAGACTAGGATACAAAATTATATGTGGCGGTTTGGGCATATAACACAATGTTTAAACGAGCCACTGGCCACACCCCATTTAAATTAGTTTATGGGGAGGAGTGTGTCTTTCCCTTAGAAATTGACTTTCCGACCATAAGATTTGCAATCAATCATTCTTTGGGTGATGAAGATGCCCTATTTGAGCGGTTTACGCCTATAGCCCACTTGGATGAGCTTAAATTGTAGAGTTTGTTGCACCATGAGGTAGCTAAATATCGGATGAAGCAGTTGCATGATTTGAAAGTGAAGAAATATACCTTTAAATAGGGGCAGTTAGTACTATACTACAATGCGCGTAGGGGGAATCCTATGGTGTAGTTGCTAACCCTCCATGTTCTACTAGAACAACCAATCAATGGTCCCTAACTTCCAACTGTCCAGAGTGTTTGTTTGTTTTTTAAAATAAATAGTAGTGGCTTTATTTCAATGCTAAAAGAGTATATACATTTATTCTCCTTCCCAAAGCTCCCATCCCAAAGAGATGCAAGGCATCGGATGTAGGGCACCCATCAAGGAAATCCCTACAGCCTACCAGGACCTCAGAGGCGATGGTCATCTTCTTTTGGTGTTTTTTTTCCTTGTTAACCTTGCAGTCTCAGGGCATTTTTTTCTTTATTTCTTTGATTCTAAAGAATAAATATATAGAATCTTCCAAACTTTTATTATGTGGATTAGATTTTAAGTTTTTTATAAAAGATCAACTAGAAGGCTAAGAATGCATTACTTAATTGAACGGTCAAACATTTCAACTCAACAACTTCACTCAAGGAATCAAATCTAGCACATAATACTAGTCACTCTGGCTAGGCAAATGATAAGCAAAGATACTCATCAACTTAGCATCTCTTGTCCATGCTACTCCTAGTCAAAATTTAATGGAGAGAACCTTGTTATTCAACTATCCCCACATCATTTAAAAAAAACGACAAAAAGTCAAGGAAAAACTCTATTCTTGGTGCTAAGTCCTATCCCATGTGGGTGGACTCTCATATAGACTACATTGTTTATGTATCTTTCAGTGTATGTGTGTTTTAAAAATACAGTTTTGTGTTTCCTCTGTAGGTATTTAGGTTTGGAAAACTCTAAATGATTTCAATCAAGTTATATTTTTTTACTTTCCCTTATTTCAAAAAAATATAAATAGATAGATTAGATATGAAACAACCTATTATGTACGTGGATATTGTAACTCCAAGATAATGCAAAGATAATCACATAGTGGTTCGCAAATTGCAATAATAATCAAACCTGCACAAAACTCAACTACTAACCACTAAACCATTAATATGTTAGATCAATAAAGACTGAAACTCCTTTAGAAACTGTCAATCTAGTCAAACTTCCTTATAATGAGCTCCCAGCACTAAAGGAGTATTCCAATTGTGCGTGCAACTAACTACCTAACCATGTGAAGACTAACTAAACTAAAGTGTGCTAAAACCTAAAATAAAAAGTCATACTTGGGAAGTTTTTTTCCAAGGTTTTTTTTTTGGAATATGGAAGAAAGTAAAAACCCAAAAGACTAAGCAAACAAAAGATCTAAACTAAAATATTAAAACTCCCTAAGATCTTCTACTGCAAACAATAACCCTGATCTAAAATCATCCACACTATCTAAGTCAAGCCTATCAACTAAACCATTAGATATAGGATGCTCATGAATAGCCTCCAACATAGACACATCAGATGTCATGTATCATGTGCATCACTAAAAACCTCCATCACATCATGGAGTAGGGCCGCAGTTGCATCATCATAAAAGGGCATAGGTGCCACTGGTAAACATCCTAAAGAGTAGCCCTTAATCGCATTCATATACCAATGGATATAATCCCAACAGGAACAACTAACATTTACTTGATCATCTGCTAATAAGTGTAACCTATAGCATCCTGCATGACAATGGTACCATAGCATCAAAAGTATGTGCGACACTGCCAACACAGGAGCAACGCATGCACATAAAGATGCCGCTGACATTGCCTAGAACCAAAGGGTGGATGGCATTGCAAACAAAAAATAATCACAAAAGAAGCATCGCAACATGCCTCTCCTCTCAGTGCATATAAGAACCTATCATGCGTTTGAAAATGCGGAATACTATAAGGTCCGACATGAATAGGATCAGAAATATCAGCATCAAGACAAAGGTAAAGCGCATCCATCCACAAACCATACCTGCATTCCATTAAAACCCCCCAAAAGAAAAGAAATCCAAATATAGATTAGTTAAAGGATTATTCTAACCACTAACCTAACTATACCTAACTAAACTAAGTCGCAAAATGTTTAAGGCAGAGGCCATTAACTCTAAAAATTTCATTTTCAGCATTAATATGTTTTACATCAAGAGAACCATTATCATAAACTTTAACAAAAAAGGTCATAACCAATGAATTTTAAGCTTCCTGGGAAATTTTTAGTATCGAATATCATACAATAAAACTAAATCGTCTTCTTTAAACTCTTGTACTTTAGTGTTCTAATCATGCCATGCTTTATGAAGTTTCTGCATTGCTTCTAAGCTCTGTAAAGCTAACAGTCTTTCCTCATCTAATCTCACCAATTGTAAAATCCTTTGCTTCAAAAATTTAACCTCACCTAATCATAATGACAGGGCAATTCATAGAGTAGGCAACTCTTGCTCAATTGGAAAAATAACATTAGTTCCATAAACTAAATTGAAGGGTGTATTTTGCACTATCACCTTATAAGTGGTTCTATAGGCCCACAATGCCTCATATAGATGCTCATCCCAATCTCGCCGATGAGAAGCAATTGTTTTAGTTAAAATCCTGCAAATAATGTGATTGGTTACTTCAACCTGGCCGTTAGTTCTAGGATAATAAGGTGTTGAATTACCGTGCTTAATTTTGTATATTTCCATTAGCTCGGTAATAAGACCATTCAAGAAATAGAAACCTCAGTCACTTACTAATTCCAGTGGGAAACCAAAACACGTAATGATATTCTTATACATAAACTTAGCCACATCAATGGCTTTATATGTCTTAAGTGCTTTTTCTTCCACCCACTTTGTAATATAGTCAGTACAGATCAAAATATAATGATTACTTCGATATCTGGTAGGCAGATCAATTGGGTCCACAAAGTCAATTCCCCACTTCTCAAAAGGTGCTAATGCCAACATAGGTGTCAAAGATGTAGCAAAACTCTTAGAAGACCGGTCAGTCCTTTGCCATACATCACATTTTGGACAATAATAATAAGCACCTTTAAATAGGGTAGGCCACCAATAACCAACTAATAGAACTTTCCTTGCAATTAATTCACCGACAAAATGGCCACCACACGGCTCATCATGCAATGCCTTAAGAACCAATGGGACTTTATCTTCCCTTACACATTGTCGATAGATACCCTCATGTGGAAAGAATTTATAAAGGTAACCCCCCAATAATCCATAGGAGCATGCTTGCATTAAAATTTATCGCTTTTGTCTTTTATCAACACTAGGTGGATAACAAGTTGTACTAAGAAAATTTGCAATATCGGCATATCATGGAACTTGTGTCTCCACAGTAAAAAGTGATGCATCTGGTAAACATCCTCCACACCTTCTTCCTTATCAGATGTTAATAATCGTGAAAGATGATTTGCTAGAACATGAGCTCTACCAGGACAAGTAACTATTTGAAAATCAAATTCTTGAAATAACAACATCCAACGAATCACAGGTCCCGAAAGTTCTGCTTTATTAAGCAAATACTTTAATGCTTCATGATCTTCATAAATGGCAATTTTTTTTCCTAATAAATAATGACGAAAATTTTCCACCGCAAATACCATTGATAGGCATTCTTTCTCAATGGTAGTATAATTTATCTCCGCATCACTTAAATTATGGCTTGTGCAATAAATTGGACGATCCACCTTATTATCATCTGCTTGGCATAAAACAGCTCCTACAACATACATAGATGCTTCGGTGTGAATATGGAATTCTTTTGTCCAAACCGGGGATGCCAATACTGATCCTTCAATTAATTTTTGCTTAAGAAATTCAAATGCTTCTTGACGAGCAATAAGCCAATCAAAAGGAGTATCTTTTCGTAGCAAATTTGTTAAGGTTGATGCCACCTTTGAAAAATCGGAAATGAATCATCGATAATAATTTAGATACCCCAAAAATCCATGTAATTGCTTAAGATTGGTTGGAGGAGGAAGTGCAAAAATCTTAGAAATTTTAGCCAGATCCATAGGAATGCCTTCTTTAGAAACGATGTGCCCCAACAACGTTCCTTTTTGGCACTCCAAAAACACATTTATTAGGGTTCAAGGAGAAACCTACTTTGTCACTACGTTCAAACACTTACGCCAATTGATCAAGTATTTCTTTTGTCATCCCATAGACACAAAAATCATCTAGAAAAACTTCCATCCATTGTCGTAGAAAATCTTAATAGGCTGCAATGATAACTCTTCGAAATGTTGTGGGTGCATTACATAAACCAAAATGCTTTACTTTATAAGCGAATATACCCCCTTTAGCAGTAAAGATAGTTTTGGATTGATCTTCTAGATGAATTAGCACTTGATTGTAGCCACTAAATCCATCCATGAAAGAATATATGTAGCTCATGGCATGCAACTTTATCAAGTACCTGATCTGTAAATGGCAAAGGAAAATGATCTTTACATGGCTTGCTATTTAGCTTTCTATAATCAATACAAAAGCAAATCTTTTTACTTTTTTTCTTGGGTACTACCACAATAGGGGAGACCCATTTACTATATGCAATAGGATAAATAAATCCCGCATCTAGAAGCTTAGTAATCTTAGCTTTGACTAGTTCTACATACACAAGATTTGTTCGTCGTTGGCGTTGACATACGGGTTTTGTACCTAGGTCTAGATCAATATAATGCTGACAAAGTTCAGCTTTAATACCTTTAAGATCAGTATAAGACCAAGAAAATTCTCTAATATGTGCTTGTAATACCTCCTGAAACCTTTCTCGTTCTTGGGGTTCCAATTGAGCTCCTAGATTTAAATATTTCCCTTCTATCATTTCTATTTTAACTACTTCCACTTCAAGCTCTTCGAGAAACAAAGAGGCTATTTTTTGAGGCTTGATTGTAGGTACATCCTCAGATATCCCCATTGATACATTTTTAAGAAAACTATTCCTGGCACTCGATTCTAGTTCTTCTTCCCTTGCATTCATAGAATGTACCAAGGCTAAAGCCCTATAAGGAATAATAGCAAGATTACATTGAGTAGCACCATCAACTCTATTCTATAAACATTTGCTATCTCAGAAAAGGATTTTGCAATATATCTTTGCCAGTTTTTATCCAAGCAACCATTTGTGGTGTTTAAATCCTTATTAGACTTCATTATAAATGAGGATTTGATTGAATTAATTACACTAGGTATTTGCTTTGAATCACATGGATATTGAGCATGTAACTTACGATGATATTGACGTAAGATTTTATTGTTCTTTTCTAAACATTCTTGATCATCTAAACTCCAAGACCATTGGGTATGTAAGGAACCATGGAGGGAGGTGGACAAAGGCTAGTCCAAGGTAGCAATCATGCTCCTTGTTCAATCCATTATCATTCACACAATCCAGTCAACTGTAGTACTACACGCTCATACAAAAAACAAGTAACCTAGATCTAAATATGGTTAAGTCAATATGACTTAACCTTATTCAACTAAGGTAGACAACTAACCAAAGACTAATGCACCACCTTTATACTTTGCCTCAATACTAGAGAAAGCAACTATAGGTTTCTTCTTACTGCTCCAACTGGCCATACTAATACCAAGAGAAAATGCATACTCACACGTAGATCTCCTATCATAGGTACTTCCTGTCTAGTCAACATCTGTATATACTATAAGATCCAAAGGCTTACCATGCTCATAGAATAGACCAGGGTCCTAATGTAGCCTTCACATATCTCAAGATCCTCCTTACTGCATCCAAGTGAGACTTCATAGGCTTCTGCGTGCATGAATTGGTTAATCAATCCAACTAAATAGCTAAAATCCAATCTGGTAATGGTAAGGTAAATTAGGCTACCCACCATTTGTCTATACATAGTGACATTCTCAATCTCATGTCCAACATCTGCAAGTAGCTTAATATTTTGCTCCAATGGAGTGCTCAAAGACTTGCAATCCAGCATACCATACTTGGCTAACATGTCTTGTGCATACTTATTTTGCAACAACCAAGTACCATGAGGTGTAGAGACAACCTCAATCCCAAGGAAATACTTTAGTTCACCCAAATCTTTGACTTGAAATTCAGCATGTAAAATTTCCTTGATCTCTCCAATTTCTGTGACATCATCACCTGTAATGATCAAGCCATCCACATAGATGACTAATATCACATAACTAGCCCTTGTCTTCTTTGTGAATAGGCTATGATTAGCCTTGCCCATAGTGAAACCAAGCTTCTGTAAGAATGCACTTATCTTAGCATTCCAAGCTCTAGGTGCTTGCTTCAGCCCATATAATGCTTTCTTCAATCTACACACATGTGTATGAAAATCTGGATATACATAGCCTTCGGGTTGATCCATGTATACTTCCTCAACCAAATCACCATTGAGAAAAGCATTCTTCACATCCATTTGATACATACTCCATCCTCTAGATGCTACCAAAGCAATCATTGTTCTCATGGTTTCCATTTTAGCAACAATGGGATTGAATGTCTCCTCATAATCAAGACCATATTGTTGTGCATACCCTTTTGCCACAAGTCTTGCCTTGTATTTTTCCAATGTGCCATTTGATTTGCACTTCACTTTGTATACCCATTTGCAACCAATAGCCATTTTGCCTCTTCAAGAAAATCAACCAAATCCCAAGTGTCATTTTTAGCCAATGCTCAATATTCCTCATCCATTTCCTTACATCAATGATCATCCAAAATTACTTCAAAAAAATTTGTGGGTTCCTTGAAGCTAGTGACTTTTTCCATATATGCATAGTGCCTCACTATATAACCACTGTACGATAGCCTATCCACAGGCTTTCTAACTCTTTTTGATCTCCTCAACTGAGGTGCAGTATGAGACTCTCCTCTCTCATGAGGTGGTACATACCTATGTCTCACACTAGTAGTTGCAACTGATGGAATACCAAACTCACTATCCAAGCTGTTAGTGCCAGGTGAATCATAACCACAAGTGAGTGGCCCTATAACATCATCAAGTTTGCCTTTTCCTTTATCTACATTTATCCCCCTCACTGACATACCCATGTTAATGGACAAAGATGCTAAAGTCCTCAATCTACCTAGCAGATGTAACAACATCTTTAGAAGGCCCAGAAATTTCTGCACTCTCATTTGTACCTACATGCACATATGTCTCTTGACAAGCATCATCATCATTCATTAAGATGGTCTTCTTCTCATGCCATGATTTCAGCTCATCAAATACTACATCTCTTGAGACCAATGTCTCATGAGTAGAAGGATTGTAGCATTTGTACGCTTTCCTATCTTGTGCGTACCCAATAAAGATGGCCTTTTTTGCCTTTGGATCAAGCTTCTTCCTCTTTTCATTTGGAACATGTACATATGCCAAGCATTCAAAAACCTTAAGATGGCTAAAGTCTAGCTTTATCCCATAAAGCCTCTCATTAGGAGTCACCTCATGTATCCCTGCTGTTGGTGTACGATTCATGATATACACAACAATCATTACAGCCTCTGCCCAATATACATTTGGTAGGCTCTTCTCATTCAACATGGCTATATCACCCTATTTTTCCTTTCTGCCATACCATTTTGTTGTTGTGTGTACTTGCATGTCAATTGCCTTTTTATCCCATGGGTTGCCAAGAAGTGATCAAAGTCTTTAGAGACATATTCTCCACCACTATTAGATCTCAAGAATGAGATGTAGCAAGCCAATTCTTTCTCCACATGTCTCTTGAAGTTTTGAAAGGCATACATGACATCACTCTTATACTTCAGCACATACAACCATGTGTACCTACTATAGTCACCTATGAATGACACATAGTAATGTGATCGCCCAAGAGATGCATTCTGTGAAGGTCCCCATACATCAAAATGTACAAGCTGTAATAGTCTGGTAGTAGTGCTTACATGCCTCATAAATGGAAGCCTTGATTGCTTCCCAAATTGACACGACTGACATACATGTCCCAATTCCACATGCTTGAACTTAGGGAGTCCAATTACAACTTGCTTATGTTGCATATTCTTTAGCTTTTAAACATTTACATGAACAATCCTCCTATGCCATATCTCAATGTCCCTTATTGTTGCATTGTCATGTGAGTACATAGTTGCATTCAATGTTGGAATTTTTGTATCCAATGTAAACATCCTGCCATTTCTTTTGCCTTTAGCAATGAGTTTGCATCCTTGACCATACTCTTCAATGTAGCATCCATCTCTATTGAATCTAACTTGTAGATTCTATTTAGCCATTTGTCCCATAGAAAGCAAGTTTTTAGTTATGGAAGGCACATGTAACACATCATAGAGATTCTTGTTCCTGTCACCATGCATCATCAAGGGAACAGTACCTGTATGCATAATATCATGCTGTGTATTATCCCCTATGCAAACATATCCATGAGCACCTTCTACCAATGTGTCAAACCACTCTCCATGAGGAGTCATGTGGTTAGATGCCCCTGAGTCTATATACCATACATCATCTGCTTTGACTTGTGTAGGCAACCCTTTCTTTACATGTTGCATAGCAAACAACCTGTCATCCTCCTGCATACCACTAGAAGAAGCATAATTACCATGCTGCCTCCCTCTTGCTCTATGATCATTCAGCTTCTTGTAGCAATCATTAGCTACATGCCCGTATTTGCCACAATAATGACAATCCTTATTTGCATTTGATTGCTATCCATGACCCATTTGGGGTTGATGCCAAGTGCCTCTTCCTCTAGATGAGTAACCCCCTCTTACATGAGCATTTGAGGCACCTCTATTTGCTTGAGACTGCCTATTTTTCCATCTAGTAATTTGTTGTCCATGGGTTGCATATGCATTTCTAGCACCTCTTCCTCTAAAGTTTGGCATTCCTCTTCCACCTTTACTCATTTGATTTGAGTAGAAGACATTTTCCACGTTGTTTTTAGATCCATTGGCACTTGTATTGAGTCCAAGTTTCACTTCTTCATGCAATACAAGTGCCACAAGTTCATCAAAGCTAGGCTATGCCTAAGTATTGATATGGAAGTGTCAAATTGCTTATATTCCTCTCCAACTCCATGGAGGGTAGTTGCCACCAAATCATCATCCTTAACTTCAGCTCCAATTAGTTGTTCTGCAATGGTTCTTACCTCACTCACACAATCTTCAATAGACCTTCCATTCCTGGATATATGACTGAATTTTTACTTTAGTTGTGTCTTTCTTGCATGAGTGACATGCCCATAATTCTTCATCAATAAGTCCCAAGCAGCTTTTGGGCAAGTAAAATTTTCAATTTACATAGCTTTTGTGTCTAACACACATAAGGACATCCAATGCAAGACCTTGCTAGCCTTTTCCAACCATGTCCTATGTACCTTTAATTGATCCTGTGTTGGAGGTCTATTCTTTGGTAGCTTGGGCTCATCTTCAAGACCTGTGACTAGGTCTCAATAGCCTCTTCCAATTAAGAAAATTAACATCCTGAATTTCCATAGAACAAAATTGTTGTAGTCTAGCTTCTCACCTACTATCTGGGTGATAGTATCCTTCTCTCCCATGTTTGCCATTCCAAAGTCTTCAGCTTTACAAAACAATTTTGAATATAGAGCACCAATTTTACAAAATGCCAACAGACAATGTACTTTAATGACCTGTAGTGCAATATATTTTTACTATAAAACTGCAGCAATAACCACTATTGCATTCTCAGCCAGTACATGTCTTTTGTTCCCATTCAACCGCAGTTACAATGCATCAAGCTCCTCAAGTTGAGGGTAGGCTTTAGAAATATGATATATGGAATGGTCTGTGATTCCACTTGATGTGCCTCCTGAATAGAAACTCCAACGCTTTTGTGCAGTTCACTAGTGAACCAACCGACCTTTACAATCTGAATAACTTCAAGTATTCAGGGCTTGCAACCAGAAGACTATGTCCATTAGAGGAGCTAAAAACCTTTCTATAGAGATAGCATCAATATCTTTGATTGGATTTGGAGCATTTTCAGCAATGTAAACTTACATTTTCTTTGTTCCTTCAAATGCCAAATTTGCTAATGAATGCACTTTATTACCATGGTCTATTAGTTGACGTGCATACCATTTCAAGAAAAAATATTCTTAGTAATTGTCTCAATCACCTCCATCACGAAATAATTCTGTGTCTTGAGGTTTAGAATTGTAATGCCCAGAGTTAATTGGGCCCTTGCCCCATGCTAGATGCCCACAAGCTTCAGCAGCTTTCCTAAGATTCTTCTGAAGATACTTATCATAGCACTGGAACTCTCCAATACTAGGATACTTCCAGCCATGCCTTTTCGGGTAAGAAGGATATCGAAGTTCTCCGCATGCACCAAGACATGGCAATGACTAGTAGTAGTAGATGTAATTATACTCTAGTGATCATAAACATTGATAATACATTGAGACAAGTCCGTTTGTACAATGGCATCATCATCATCATCCCTTCTAAATGTAGAGACTGATGTTGAAATGGCTATTGGAATTGATGTCAAAGCACCTGTTGAAGAAAAAGCGACAGTGGATGTAGGGATAATATACATGATGCTACCTTTTGCAACCTTTGTTCGACATAGGATCTAGAAACCCATAGGCTATTCAACAACTATTTCATCTCCCTTCTCATCAACTCTGCGTCAGTCAGCACGTCTTCAACTGATTGTTGCACCATAACATATACTCCTTGACCTCATTTTTGGCTATGCAAATTCCAAAGACCCATAGCAAGCCCTGTAGAACCACTGCTTCATTCAAAAACAACCTTGTGCATCGATTGGATCTTCTGTGTTTTGATATAGCTATTAGCTATGGCTGTTGGATTAGTGCAGGTGGCCGAGCTCAATAATGGAGTATTGATTTGAAGCTCTAATACCATGTCAGGAGCTACGGAGAGAGATGGACAAAGGCCAGTCCAAAGTAGCAATCATGCTCCCTGTTCAATCCATTATCATTCACACAATCTAGTCAACTGTAGTACTTCACACTCATACAAAAAACAAGTGACCTAGATCTAAAAATGGTTAAGTCAGTATGACTTAACCTTATTCAACTAAGGTAGAAAACTAACCAAAGACTATGAGCTTGACTCTCAACAGTTTATCCTTAAGCTTAAGAATTAACGAATGCAGGTCGTTATTTTTCTCACCTTGAATTTTTCAAGAATTGCGTGATGGGGGGACTTACTCACAATGTTGCGCCGAACACACACAGAATGCACAAGGAGAAGCTCACTCAAGAGACAAGAAGAGAGATGAAGGCCAAAACATTTTCTTGTTGGTTTCTTCTTCTTCTTCCACACTCTTTACAATGTACACAAAGTATAGATAAGATACAACATAAAGGAAAGTGGCCTACTAAGTCAAACAATGCATAATTGACTACACTAGTCTACTGGCGCTATAACTATGCCAGCTGTAAATAGGTGTAACAACCTGAATATAATAAGTAATGAGTTAGTGGCCATGTGAGAGTCATAATGACCATCCACGTGCTAATTGTAGACGTGTGGACCCATCTAACCAAGCGGTCCATAATTAATGTCCGCATGTGTTGAGCTTGTTATCTCAACACTCCCCCTCAAGCTCAACTGCATCTCTGCAACTCCAAGTAAGCTTCGAAACTTTTGAAGCTTCTCTGTACCCAATGCCTTTGTGAAGATGTCAGCTATCTGATCCTGTGTGTTGACATACACCAAGTCAATCTCACCTATTAGTACCTTCTCTCTCACAAAGTGGTAGTGTACCTCAATATGTTTTGTCCTGGCATGGAACACAGGGCTCTTAGCCAACTGTATATTGCTCATTTTGTCACAATAAATGACAACTGGACCTTCCACATACACATCCAAATCAGCCAATAACTTTTGCAGCCATATTACCTCACATGCTGCAAGAGCAGCACCTCTATACTCAGCCTCTGTACTTGACAAAGCAACTGTAGATTGCTTTTTGCTGCTCCAAGCAACAGCTGCACTACCAAGAGAGAACATGTATCCACTCGTAGATCTTCTATTAGACATACTACCAACCCAATCTGCATCTGTGTATCCAAACACCTGTACATCTGTACCTGCCTCATAGAAAAGTCCATAACGTAATGTGGACTTCACATATCTCAATATGCGTCTGACTGCATCCAAGTGTGGATTTCTAGGTACTTGCATAAAGTGACTCACAAGACCAACAGCGTAGCTCAAGGCTGGCCTTGTAATGGTCATGTAGATCAAATTCCCCACTATCTTCCTGAACATAGTAGGGTCTTCTATCTCATCCCCAACATCAATACTCAACTTTACATTCTGCTCCAACGGAACTGAAAGTGGTTTGCATGCTATCATACCATACTTGGACAACATATCCAAGCCATACTGTCTTTGGGACAGCCATATACCATCATCACATCTGATCACCTCAATGCCAAGGAAGTACCTTAGCTCACCTAAATCCTTTATCTCAAACTTCATCTTCAAACAACCCTTGACTTCAGCAATCCCACTATCACTATCAAGAGAGAACATGTAACTGCTGCTCCAAGCAATTGCTGCACTACCAAGAGAGAACATGTATCAGCTGGTAGATCTTCTATCATACATACTACTAGCCCAATATGCATTTGTGTATCCAAACACCTGTAAATCTGTACCCGCCTCATAGAAAAGTCCATAATGTAATGTGGACTTCACATATCTCAATATGTGTTTGACTACATCCAAATGTGGCTTTCTAGGTACTTGCATAAACTGACTCACAAGACCAACAACGTAGCTCAAGTCTGGCCTTGTAGTGGTCATGTAGATCAAACTTCCCACTATCCTCCTAAACATAGTAGGGTCTTCTATCTCATCCCCATTATCAACACTTAATTTTACATTCTGTTCCAAGGGGACTGAAAGTGGTTTGGATGCTGTCATACCATACTTGGATAACATATCCAAGCCATACTATCTTTGGGACACCCATATACCATCATCACATCTGATCATCTCAATGCCAAGGAAGTACCTTAGCTCATCTAAATCCTTCATCTCAAACTTCTTCTTCAAAAAATCCTTGACTTTAGCAATCCCACTATCACTATTACCTGTAATAATCAAGTCATCCACGTAGATTACTATGATGACCAAACCTGCATCTCCCTTTCTCACATAAAGTGAGTGATTAGCATCAGAAACATAAAAGCCAATATTGACAAGATGCTCTTTGATCTTGTCAGACCATGCTCTAGGTGCTTGCTTGAGCCCATAGAGCGCCTTCTTCAACCTACACACATACGTGGGATGCTCTAAATCTTCATAACCTACTAGTTGATCCGTATACACTTTTTCCTGCAAATCACCATGCAAGAAGGCCTTCTTCACATACATTTGCTGCAGCCTCCAACCTTTAGCTACTGCAAAAGAAATCACACATTTGACAGTTGCCATACTAGCAACTGGACTGAAGGTTTCTTCATAATCTATGCCATATATCTGGGTATAGCCTTTTGCAACCAGCCTAGCTTTGTACCTACTAATAGAACCATCTACATTGTTCTTAATCTTATAAACCCACTTACATTCAATAGCTTTCTTGCCTTTTGGCAATGATACTAGATCCCAAGTCTTATTGGCCTCTATTGCAGCCATCTAATCATCCATTGCTGCATCCCAATGAGCATGACCAACAGCCTCCTCAAAACATGTGGGCTCAACATCCTCAACTAGTTTCACCATATAAGTATAATGGTGAGCTGTATAACCTTCAAAACCAAATCTTTTTAATAAGGTATCTGACCCTGCTAGATCTACATACCACCAGATCACTCAATGGAGCCTTTACATTACTACGAGCTCTTTGTATACCTGGCGTCATGACAGAAGGAATACCAAGCTCATCATCCAAGCTCTCTGAGCCATTGGAGTCTCCATCAAGAACTACATCAATGCCATCTGACACATTATTCTTTCCTTTGTCTTTACCTGTAGTGCTACTAGATGCACCCGAAGATGTAGAGGTACTCCTTAGTCTCCCAGACCAAGGACTACCAGATGATGTCTCTGGTCCACCAAGAGTCCGTGATTCTTGCTTTTCAGCCTGCACATGAGTGTCATGATCATCATCATCATCCAATGCATCACCACTAGATGCATACTGCTCATTTCATCAAAGATGACATTCGTGCTCACTCTGAACTTACATGTGACATGGTTATAACAGCGATACCTTTCTGCTCTAAAGAGTATCCAATAAAAACACATTTTTCTGCCTTTGGATCAAGCTTCTTCCGTAGCTCATCTGGCACACGAACGTATGCAACACAACCAAATACCTTCAAGTGCGATACATCAGGCTTCTTGCCAGTAAAGCATTCTTCAGGAGTGATCCCATGAATTGCAGCCTATCATAATTACCATGATGTTCACTAGATGTTTGTGCAAACCTATGTAAGACCGAAGCTGAGTCATCCTCATCATCATAATTACCATAACTATCCTATCATAATTACCATGATGTTCACTAGATGTTTGTGCAAACCTATGTAGTAAGACTGAGGCTAAGTCGTCCTCATCATCATGCGATATTGGTCTTTGTAACAGTTTGCACCTATTTGTCCTTAGTTGTTTTTCTTTTGGAAGAATTTTATGCTTCCTTTAGAAGCATTAATCTCGATCCTCTTCCTTCGATGCCAAACCAATTTATGATAAAGCTGCTTTCAACATGTGGGCACTATTTCTAGCAATTGCTAAATGTTAATAATCAATTCTATTTCTTCTAATGGAGCCCAAAGATCATAGGTCTTGTTCATTGCTTTCACCTACTCTTTACTTCCTTCCTTAGAAGGTATTAGTCTTTTGGGAAAATGAGCTACTGTAATGTGCCCGCTCCTCAAATCACTGGACATGTCTTAGCAGTCCCTTGAGAGATATATCTAGAAGATGCCACCCGGCACTCCCAAGGAACGACACGGGGTTTGCCAACTAGGGTCTCTTGAGTTTGCCCTGCAACGGAACTTATCTGGCCATTCCCACTAGGATCGACCTGAAGTTCGGGTTCCTTGTAATCGGGTCTTCTAATAGCCTTCTAGCATCGGTCTACAACTGCTCCACTTTGCGTAGACACAACTGGGCCAAAGCAAACTCATACCGCACTTGGTTCAAAGAGAATGGGAAACGAGAGGGATGCATCACTCGACCTCTCTGCCCCTTAGAGCATAGTCCCATTCCGGTCCCCTAAAACGGCATGAATCAGGGTTCTAACCAACATTATCTAAGGTCATCGTACGACCTTTCCTAACATTTCTCGTTAAAATTTCCTTTGAGGAAAGCTCTCGTCCAATCGAGACCACCCTTCCGTAGGATAGACCCATTGGTCACATCCACCACACTTCCCTCGGGGGTTGTTTTAGTTATCTAATTACCTACCACATTATGTTTGAGACACAATAGAAGCTTCCTTAATTAACCCATTAATCACCGGTTCCTTTATGTAATTTAGGGCACTGACACGAAAACAAGATAAAACAAGATCAAACACTTCCTTAACTTATCTTCAAATTAATGTTTGTCTCTTGCCCATATAGGAGAATTAAGTGTTCCTTTATGCCTCTGTAGAAAAATCCTTCCGTCTCCTAACAACAAAACCCGAAGGTTTATCCTACCAATATTTCGCCTTGTAACTACTATCAAGGCCTTGAGATCCCATCTCGAGTCACGTAGAACACTTGTGTAGAGTCCAGAGGTATTGGGATTTACGACCAGAACCCCCACTGGCACCCAAGCATCCTCCTTCACCAAGTAATTTCCACGGAGAGACCTCTCGCGGCGGGTTTGGTCCATATTCCTGGCGCGGATTCATAACCCCCTTGGTTAGGGTTTGGCGGTTCGCAGGGGGGGTGTAGCTAGCACCATCCTTCCTTAATTATCCCTTTAGGAGATCAACCACAGCTGAAGCAACCAGCTTAAAAATAATTACTAGGGAAAACATCCCTTTTGTTCCCATGGCAATCAATCATCACAGATCCGGCCATGAAATCATCAACCACACCCCACTTGGGTTAACATCCAAAACCACATTAACAAACAGTTGAATGCACAACCTCTTGCTTCAAGGCATCGTAATCCCATTGCATGCACAACCATCATTTAACTTGGATGTATCAAAATACTTTTACAACCTTTTCAAATAACCAAGCATAACTTGGGTCAACAATCCATCTTTAACAAGATCGACCTTCCTTAGAAACCATTTCAACAGTTCCAAGAACATTCTTAGCATAAATCAATTACCCTAAAGTTCACTTTCCCCTTGGGTTAGTGCTTCGCAAGGTCAATTTAACAAATTCCTTCTCGATCCTTTAAATGATCTAAGTGATTTCACCTTGACCTTTATTAATCATGGCCACCTATTTAGGGTAGAAGATCAACCCAATTCCTAGAGTAGCTATCTAATATCATAGGTCACCAACTGCTAACCCATATTGCTAGTACATCACCAAGAGTACATTAACAAGATTTCAACCTGATTAGCCATAGGTTATCCAATCTTCATCTATCGGCTAGAGTTGACAAGGATCTCTAAATGGAATTTCTTTTAGAACTACTATTCTAACAATGTTTATCGTGCAATCCCATTGTGTGTGCAAGTTAACATATATCGACATGTGCATGATCTAACTGTTACTTTAATGTACTCTATCATCCTTGCGCATGAAAAACTGGTTTGCAATCTTAGGATGCTATTGCATTTCTTTGATAAGGGAGTATTTTTATCTCTTTCGATGCGAGGCTCCAATCCTTTTCATGAAAATAATGCAAGATTCTAGCTCTTTCTAAATGCAAACTAAGGTAATCCATTCAGTGTATAATACAAAAATATCTTCGATTATTAATAAGTAGAATGTTCTTCATGCAAGTGTTTGTGTCAGGCATTTTGGCATCTTATAATGCATTTTCCTTAATCAATTTTACCTATCATTTCATTGGCCATAGACATAAAATATCTTATGATTATTACAGCTATCATAACCAGATTCATGCGTAGGTTCTTTACCTGTCAAAACATGAAATATGAATTTTATTATGATCCCCTATCCTCATGAGATAAGCAAGACATCGAAGCAGTACCTAATTGTGGGGAGAAACTTTAGTGTTTACCCTTGGCAGTGTGTTTGCAAGGGTGGTGGCATCTTGACCCGAATCTCCATCCATGGTTGTGGGATTTCCATTCACTTGGGAAGATCTCCGCTTCAGGGCCATCCTCAATTATGAGACTCTTTGAGTCGTGGAGAGAAGAGACAATGCATGAATAGGGAGCGCCTATTGGGAGCCGTGTGCAGGAACTTCGGCAGAGAGATTTGATGGGATGCGTCTTCTTATGCGGGGATTGCAGAACTCTAGCACTCCAATGCCACTCGAGCATATCCTGATGATGAAGATATACTCCCAAAGGCACAAAAAGGGAGTCCATGCGTGAATTGGGCTTAGGGGGGAAAGGTTGGAAAAGTTCTAGAACCTTCTCTCTCTCTCTCTCTCTCTCTCTCTCTCCTCTTCCTCTTCTACCTCTTCTTCCTCTTCTTCTCCTTCTCTCTCCTCTCCTTCTCCTTCTCTCTTCTCTCTCTCCTTCTCTTCTTCTCCCTCTCTTCTTCTCTTCTTCTCTTCTTCTCTTCTTCTCTCTTCTCTCTTCTCTCTTCTCTCTTCTCTCTTCTCTCTTCTCTCTTCTCTCTTCTCTCTTCTCTCTTCTCTCTCTCCTTTTCTTCTCCCTCTTGTTCTCTTCTTCTCTCCCTCTCCTCTTCCTCTTCTCTCTCTCCTTCTCTTCTTCTCTCCCTCTCCTCTTCCTCTTCTTCTCCTTCTCTCCTTCTCCTCTTCCTCTTCTATCTCTTCTTCCTCTTCTTCTCCTTCTCTCTTCTCTCCTTCTCCTTCTCCTTCTCCTTCTCTCTTCTCTCTCTTCTCTCTCTCCTTCTCTTCTTCTCTCCCTCTCCTCTCCCTCTTCTACCTCTTCTTCTCCTTCACTTTTCTCTACTTCACCTTCTCTCTTCTCCCTCTCCTCTTCTTTCTTGATCACGGGGGCCCGCAGTGTGACTGGAGATCAAGGAGGGGGAGTTTCAGATGATGAAGAGGGGGGAGCGATGCTGTTTGAAGGGCACTGTGTTGACGGATGATGATGGAGGGGGTAGCTTGTGTACGTAGGCTAGGGAGGAGGGCCGCGTGTTGTGAGGTTGGAGAGGGGGCATTGTAGTCCAGGGAGGGGGGGAGATTTATAAGCTGGAGGGGGGAGGTGGTAAGGCGGTGCCACCTGCCATTTGGGGGGTTGCATGCCCCCCAACACACAACTCACTCCCTCTCTCTCTCTCCCCGCCATGCTCACGGCAAGGGGAGAGAGGAGGGTAAAAAAATGTAAAAATTTCTTTGGGGGGGGGGTTCTTATGGGAACATTACAGCTACCCCCACTTAAATTTTAGGATTTGCTAAAGGAATAAGTAATAATGGATGGTTAGAGGAATGTTGTGGAGAATCTAACTCAGGTAGCTCTACATTAGGATATATATCCTTATATTTATCCTTCGCTGCTCCCTTTAATTGTAGACTTTCTTCCTCCAGACCTTGCTCCTCTCTTTGCTTCTTTTGAACTCTAGTAACCACACCAATCATGGGGTTAGCCTTAAAGGTGACCCTACGGGGTATGAATTTATACCTAACTCCATTCACTTGCCTTGTTGTTTCTACTTCAACTAAGTTTGTGGATGAGGTTGAGGGTTCATTAGAAAATTGCTTACCCCTGTCATCAGTTTTATCACTTAGGGAAATTCTCTTCATGATGCCCTTCGCCACTACACCTCCTACAAAGAGGAGTAAAGTCTTGATTTTTACGCGCATTTACACAATATGGAGCTATGTGACCTTCTGTTGGCATCGATAACAAATTACTGGTCCCCTAGGCCTCTGTTGTTCCCCTTGACCCATTGGATTACAAAAAGTACCATTATTTCTCCTAAAAGGAGAATTCTTCCTCTATTTCCATCACTATCATAATTATTTTGGGTTACTAGGGGTCTACCTTGGGTTGGTAATCCTCTCAGCCTAAAAGGTTGATTAGGTGGTCCAATTGCATAATGACTC
Organism: Lygodium microphyllum; assembly: GCF_053477565.2. Classification (NCBI taxonomy): domain Eukaryota; kingdom Viridiplantae; phylum Streptophyta; class Polypodiopsida; order Schizaeales; family Lygodiaceae; genus Lygodium; species Lygodium microphyllum. The sequence continues at coordinate 15,977,173 of NC_141149.1, read as the reverse complement.
CATGTAATTGTAATTTGTTTGCATTGAATGAGCTTGTTGTTGCTCTTCACCTATCTTATGCCAACAATTTGTATTTAGATGCCCTATCTTAAGGCAAAAAGTGCAGAATGGTGGATGGTCAGGCATTAGTCTTGAAGGTGTTGGACACTTTGTAGCCACATGGCCATACCCATGACACTTACCACACCAGATATTGGATCTAGGTGGGTTTGGAGTTGAGCTACTTGAGGATTGTTGTGCACTAGAAGACTGTGAGGTTATTGAATAAATTTCTTTCAAAGGTTTTTGCATTGCACCCATGATTTCCTCCTTCAACTTTCTTAGGGATTTCACAATAATATTAGCTACTTTTGCTTCATCAAGAGGGGACTGATATTGCATCATAGAAGGCATTCCTGTTTGCATCATATAAGCTGGAATAGAAGTGTACACATGTAAAGGTACACTTGATACATTTGAACTTGCAGTTACCGATGGATTTAAAGGAACGGTCACATAAGACACGTTCTTGGATATCCTGCTTGAAGTGCTTGGATATTCCATTTGAGGTTCTGTAAATAAGTCCCTCCATTGTTGTTGGCTAAGTTGCACTTCTTCCCACCATCTAGCATGTGTTTTAGCATCTGCTAGTGTAGCTGGCCGTTGTAGGCTAACATGCTGATGAACTTCAAGATTAAGCCCATCAATACATTCATGCTTTTTCTTGGGCTCATTAGGAGCTGGATTCATCTTTCGAATAATTGTCTCCATACGTTCAATGTAATGTTCAACACTTTTTGTTGTTCCTTGGGACAAATAATCCAATTGAAGGGCTAGTCTATCTTGGAAACCTCGCCATCAAAATTTTTCTAGGAATGTTCTTGATAAGGCAGCATAAGTCACTTTATGTTGGGCATCTAGGTTCCCATACCACCTCACTGATTCATCTTTTAGTGTTGCAGGGAAAATATGAAGCTTTTGTTCATCGTCTACTATCTCATTGGCGACATAGGTCACCTCAAATCTTTGCAAATGCGCATCGAGATCCTCGTCCCATGGTCTCTTAAATTGCACGAAGTCAGCTAATATAATTGTGTTACAAGCCATTGCTTCTCTAAATAATATCTCTAACCCTAAATCTTGGATAATATCCAACCACACAAGTTCCTTAGGCTCCTAAAATAAACATCTTAAACCTAGATTAGGCATGTCTTGAATTGAATCTCCCTTGTGGGAAATTGTAAACAAAGATCGTAGTTCGAAATTCGCTACTTGCTCTAGCCACGGAACCTCTTTTGGCTCCTTAAATAATTGGCGCAATTCAAAATTCAACTCTAAATCCCAATCAAAGGGTGGTTCAATACTCCCTATTGTAGCATTAACTTCACTCCCCCTACTTCCACTATTTTGTCTACTCCTTTCCCCAGTGGCACTACTAGTGCTTGAGGCGACTTGATCCCATTGATATGAGTTTACTTCACTTCCCTTTGAGAGTGTTCTATCGAATGATATACTAGGCCTAAAAGGTTTTACCTTTGAGTTAGACACAGCATCTATCCCCAGATTCAATAATGCATTCACCCTCTCAAGCCTTTCTAATAACCAAGCCTCTTGTTGCACCACTCGTTCTCTAGCTCCTTGATCTCTAACTTCATTTTGTTGCCTCTGTCTCTCCTCTGAATTCATCCACTATTAATGAAATAGCTATTATTGTCATACTCCAAAATTTTGCATGTTTTGTTTGAAGTTATATTGTTAAATTTTTACATCCATGCACGCTTAGAAGGTTTAAAATGGTTGGTAACTCTAGGTCTATTTCTCCATAAGGCAACTTTTCTTCTTGCTCAAGGATTAGGCCTAAAATTTCAGTGACCTCTCTAATGTCTTTTGTGTCGAAAGTAACTTTTAAACCTCTGGATACACGTATCCAAAGCAACACATCATCCCATACCACTCTTCTAAAAGTTTGATAAGCATTATGATAATACCAATCTAAGTGGTACGATACACTAATTGTATTTATTTCTACTGCATCTATTAGCCCAAAGTGCACTGCTAATAAAACTATGGTTTGCGCATAATCGTTATAGCTCCAACTCTAGGAAGATAATTGTTCTACGTCCGCAGTTAATTGTGGGCCAAAATATTCACCTCCCTCTACTACTAATTTTGTGTCTCTTGCCCCATCCAATATTCTCCTTTGGCAATCTTGGGGAAAATTCAAAAAATAGTCCCTTAGAAAAGAAACCTCATGTTCACTCATAAATACATAGGATTTAATTATCCTAGTGAGATCAATCACCTGTTCGAGTGTACTTGACTTCCGACAAACACACCAAAAAATGACCAAGCCACTTTTGACCGGGTTGCCAAGCCAACACCTGCGAGTTATTGCATTGATTAGGTGATATTGGTAACTAATTCTTATGATTTATCTAGTGTTCCTTAATACTTACAATACTTATTAGTAGTAGTCCAACTAATCTGATGTCTAGAACTCAGTAGACTTGCTTAATCTTGAACTTCGTCTCTTAAATCTTCACGTCTAGGTCTCTACATGGGACACTAGGATACTAACCTAGGAAAACAATGGCTTCTCTCCATCTTTTAGGGACATTTCCCTATAAAATGCTCCTGCCATACTAGTAGCGGTTTATCCAAGAAGTTTTGTGTTTAACTTTAAAGAGATTGGTTTCAAGGTATAGATCCAATGGATCTATCTATACATCTCCATTTAAATTCTATTTAAATTATTTTTTCTCTATCTTTATATAATAAATTCCTTTTATTATTTATTGATAAGAAAATATTCAAAACAATCAATTAACATTCCACAAACCCATAAAATATAATTTCTCTTTTTAAACGTTTCCCTTGTCCCATATGGTATAACTTAATACTTTGTCAACACTCTTAATTTGTATAAAGTTGAAAATATCATATTTTATATTGATAGTGTTTCAAAGTAATAACACTAAATTAATTTTCTTTTTATTTAATCCAAAGGAAATTAAATAAAACATCTGAAATCGTATTTTCACTTTTTCCATAAAAGATATTAATTTTTGTTGAGTTAACAATATGATTTAATCAATAAATACTATAATTTTCATCCAAAATAATTGTTTTTTATTTTTAAAACATGTTAAATATCTTTAAAAAATTATGGAAATTTTTCAAAATACTTTCAATAGTATACATTTTATGAGAAAAATATTATATTTCACAATTATTTAACCAAATATTCTATAAAAATTTATCTTTACCACATTTTAAAGCCATTTTAAAGCATTTTTAGTTGTTTTTTATTTTTAAAATGTAAAATTAGACCTACAGAAATGTAAACAACTATTCAAAGTTGAAAATAAGGTTTTAAGTCATTAGAGAAAATATTTTAACCAAGAAAATTAGAAGTTCATACTACTTAGTTTTATTAAATGGATTAGGCACTTACTTGGAAACATACAAGTGGAGATTTTCTCTTGGAGGCATGCATCCCGCAGTGCCAGCCAAGGTCTACCTTTCACCTACTCATCTCAAATGCAAGCTCTTCACTTTTTTGCTTCCTCACAGCTCCTCACGCACTAATCACTTTATGACAATATGAATGGTCTTTAAAAGGTTTAAAGCTATTAAGCTTTAATCAAAATCTTAAAATCCATGGCTATGGCTAATTGGGAGGTAATGTCTATGTGTCAACCACTTTCTATTGTGCATCCCCATCGAATCTCTCATCTATTTTCAATATAAGATTGTACATTTAGGAAAGAATGGCTATACGGCCCTTTTAGTAGATTTGTAGGGGGTAGAGTTAAAGACTAAAGTTAACTTTAATAAGTTGAAGTCTTACTATGTGTAAGGGCTAACGTTGGGCTTGGTACCTGTGCAGATCCTTCAAGATTTAGCTTTAACGTGCAGTAGGTATCCAAGACAAATGGTGGGATGCATCATTCCCTATCTGGAGCATAGGTACCTTGAGCAACGTTATCACCAAGGTCAAATGATCTGCTGGAGCAAAGGTTGTGAGGTTACTGAGTGGCAAGACAAATCCTTTATGTGGGAAATCAAGGTATATTTCCACCATTTTCAACAACTTTTGACTAGCATTCCTATCGAGTTCAGCGAAGAAAGAGGGATTGTGCATGTTATACATCCTCTCTCTCGACTTGATTTTGATTATCATAAGTACGACTGAGCTAATTATTACGGCATGGCCTATCAATGAAGCCTTGGTTTATACTCTATATTTTGACGGAGCTTTCAAAGGGCCCGCTAAACATGCAAGCATTGGTGTGGTCATTAAAGATCCCCGATCATGAAGATGGGAGTCTATTTAGGACCCTCTTTTACTAACAATATGGGCAGAATACAAGGCCTTGATCATGGGGTTGAATGTAACCCACTGAATGTAGTCAGATGTGGTGGTATATGCCAATTATTGGTTAAAGGTGACTCGTAGTTAGTAATCAATCAACTAAATGGGACCTATGGTGTGCGGGATTCCATTTTACAGATGTGCCATCGTACAACCTTGGATATGTTGCATATCTTTGAGATGGTGACTTGTCAGTTAGTTCCTCGACAATGGAATCGCTTCGCGGATTCCTTGGCTAACTATGCTTTCGTGGAAGATGTATTTTTCAATTGTGGTCTTGGGGAGCCCTTACAATTACCTTCTAGTATTAGCCATGGACTACTTTGGGGTCTTCTTGTTGACACGTCATATTTTGGCCGTTGATGGTTAGTTTGGGTTATGAGTTAGGTAGCAAGTGAGCACCTTCCTACTCTATCATGGATGCATAGGATTGTGAATCATCATAATAGTCAGACACCCCTTGTTATTTATGTAGGAGGGTTAGCTAATAACATGATGCACTTAGTGTAGGGCCTAAGAGGCCTTATCCTTGGTCAGTTTTGTGCTTTAGTAGAGTAATGTTAAGACCAAGGGATTATTTCAACAATATGTTGTGTTGAATGGCATTGAAATGTTTTATTTCATTAGGCCAAGAGAATCATTCTATATTAAGTTCTAATGTTTTATTTCATTAGGAAAAGAGGGCTAGTTATGTTGGTTGTGAAATGTTATATCTCTTTAGGCCAAGAGGGCCATACATCTATTTGGTCCAGATATATTTAATGGTTTTCTATTTTAGTGGTTGCATCAAACAGGTTGGATGAAGTGCATGGAGGGAGCCTTTGCTACAGAGGAGCTTCTTGTGGCCGTTCCAAGTGGTATCGTTACCTTTCCCAGTTTTTCCCTTAAGCTGATAATGTTATATGTGTATGTGGGGGTTGTTTTCTTTTCGTTTGTGGGACCGATAATGAAGGCATGAAATCCTAGGGTTTGGTTAGGTATATCTGGGGGAGATTTGAGTAGTTGTCTACCTCCTTTTAGGGCATTATTAGGCATTAAAGACCTGTGATAGAGAGAAGTCCTTATGACCATGTCCTTCCTACTTGTTAGGCAGCTGTCCTAGGAGTCCCTGCTAGTGTGAGACAATTAGAGAAGCCTGCCAAAATAGCAAAGAAAAGCAAGTGCTGAATATATCTACAGATAAAAATTATAGAGGTATGTAAACAGGGGTTCTAAAGTCTCAATTAAAAAAGAAAAAAAATTCCTATAAGCAGTTGATTATTGCCTAATAGGTTCCTAGGGATGAGTCTAACCAATGCCTTGTCTTCTTAGGGGTAGCAGCTAGCCAAAAAAATAAAAAAAGGAAGGTTGGAGAGAAAATAAAAGTGAGCGAAAGAAAAGGATTAATTGTTGCCTCACAAGAGCTTGGTAGGTTCTTGGGTACCAAGTTAGGACCTGAGGTTGATGCCCTATTCTCCTTGGGTCACTCTATGCTTAGCTCCATCCTTTTTACATGCTCGAGTATGGAAACCTTGGGAGGTAAATGTGTCAAGAATCGCGTGGTGGGGAGAGTTGCTCAAGATGATGCGTCGAACACACACAGAATGCACAAGGAGAAGCTCACTCAAGAGACAAGAAGAGACATGGAGGCCAAAACGTTTTCTTGCTGATTTCTTCTTCTTCCTTCCACACTCTTTACAATGTACACAAAGTATAGATGAGATGTAACATAAAGGAAAGTGGCCTACTAAGTCAAACAATGCATAACCGACTACACTAGTCGACTGGCGCTATAACTATGCCAGCTGTAAATAGGTGTAACAACCTGAATATAATAAGTAATGAGTCAGTGGCCATGTGAGAGTCATAATGACCACCAATGTGCTAAGTGTAGACGTGTGGACCCATCTAACCTGGCGGTCCATCATCAATGTCCACATGTGTTGAGCTTGTCATCTCAACACTCCCCCTCAAGCTCAACTGCATCTCTGCAACTCCAAGTAAGCTTCGAAACTTTTGAAGCTTCTCTATACCCAATGCCTTCGTGAAGATATCAGCTATCTGATCTTGTGTGCTGACATACACCAAGTCAATCTCGCCTGCTAGTACCTTCTCTGCCACAAAGTGGTAGTGTACCTCAATATGTTTTGTCCTGGCATGGAACACAGGGTTCCTAGCCAACTATATATTGCTCATGTTGTCACAATAAATGACAACTGGACCTTCCACATGCACATCCAAATCAGCCAATAACTTTTGCAGCCATACTACCTCACATGCTGCAAGAGCAGCACCTCTATACTCAGCCTCTGTACTTGGCAAAGCAACTGTAGATTGCTTTTTGCTGCTCCAAGCAACAGCTGCACTACCAAGAGAGAACATGTATCCACTCGTAGATCTTCTATCAGACATACTACCAGCCCAATCTGCATCTGTGTATCCAAACACCTGTACATCTGTACCTGCCTCATAGAAAAGTCCATAACGTAATGTGGACTTCACATATCTCAATATGCGTCTGACTGCATCCAAGTGTGGATTTCTAGGTACTTGCATAAAGTGACTCACAAGACCAACAACGTAGCTCAAGTCTGGCCTTGTAATGGTCATGTAGATCAAACTCCCCACTATCCTCCTGAACATAGTGGGGTCTTCTATCTCATCCCCAACATCAGCACTCAACTTTACATTCTGCTCCAACGGAACTAAAAGTGGTTTGCATGCTGTCATACCATACTTGGATAACATATCCAAGCCATACTGTCTTTGGGACAGCCATATACCATCATCACATCTGATCACCTCAATGCCAAGGAAGTACCTTAGCTCACCTAAATCCTTCATCTCAAACTTCATCTTCAAACAGCCCTTGACTTCAGCAATCCCACTATCACTATCACCTGTAATAATCAAGTCATCCACATAGATGACTATGATGACCAAACTTGCATCTTCCTTTCTCACATAAAGTGAGTGATCAGCATCAGAAACATAAAAGCCAATATTGACAAGATACTCTCTGATCTTGTCAGACCATGCTCTAGGTGCTTGCTTGAGCCCATAGAGCGCCTTCTTCAACCTGCACACATACGTGGGATGCTCTAAATCTTCATAACCGGCTGGCTGATCCATATACACTTCTTCCTGCAAATCACCATGCAAAAAGTCATTCTTCACATCCATTTGCTGCAACCTCCAACCTTTGGCTGCTGCCAAAGCAATCACACATCTGACAGTTGTCATCCTAGCAACTGGACTAAAGGTTTCATCATAATCTATGCCATATGTCTGAGCATAGCCTTTTGCAATCAGCCTAGCTTTGTACCTGCTAATAGAACCATCTCCATTGTGCTTAATCTTATAAACCCACTTACATCCAATAGCTTTCTTTCCCTTTGGACATGATACTAGATCCCAAGTCTTATTGGCCGCTAATGCAGCCATCTCCTCATCCATTGCTGCATCCCAATTAGCATGACCAACAGCCTCCTCAAAACATGTAGGCTCAACATCCTCAACTAGTTTCACCATATAAGCATAATGGTGAGCTGCATAACCTTCAAAACCAAATCTTTTAACAGGGTATCTCACCCTGCTAGACCTGCATACCACTGGATCACTCAATGGAGTCTTTGCATTAACTTGTGCTCTCTGCACACCTGGAGTCCTCACTGAAGGAATGCCAAGCTCATCATCCAAGCTCTCTGAGCCACTGGAGTCTCCATCAAGAACTGCATCAATGCCTTCTGACACTTTACTCTTTCCTTTGTCTTTACCTGTAGTGCTACTAAATGTACTTGAAGATATAGAGGTACTCCTTAGTCTCCCAGACCAAGGACTACCAAATGATGTCTCTAGTCCACTAAGAGTTCGTGATTCTTGCTTTTCAACCTGCACATGAGTGTCATGATCATCATCATCATCCAATGTATCACCACTAGATGCATACCAACTGCTCATTTCATCAAAGATGACATCCCTGCTCACTCTGAACTTACATGTGACAGGGTTGTAACAGCGATACCCTTTCTGCTCTAAAGAGTATCCAATAAAGACACACTTTTTAGCCTTTGGATCCAGTTTCTTCCACAACTCATCTGGCACATGAAGATACGCAATGCAGCCAAACACTTTCAAGTGTGAAACATCAGGGTTCTTACCTATAAAACATTCTTCGGGGGTCATACCATGAACTGCAGCTGTGGGAGTTCTGTTCATAATATAAATAGCAGTATGAACATCCTCATACCAAAAATTCTTAGGCATATTCTTTTCAGCCATCAAGGCACGTGCAACTTCTGCAATATGCCTGTTTTTCCTTTCTGCAACCCCATTTTGCTGTGGGGTATACCTGCATGTGAACTGTCTCTTTATCCCATGAGACCTCAGAAAATCACTGAACTCATTTGAGAGGTACTTTTCCCCTCCATCTGACCTCAAGCACTTTACTTTCAAGCTTGTTTCTCTTTCAACTGCAGTCTTGAAAGTTCTAAAGTGCTCAAAAGCTTCACTCTTTTCCTTCATAAAATATACCCACAGTTTTCTAAAACAATCATCAATGAATGTGACAAAGTATGAACTGCCTCCAAGAGATACATTTTGTGTAGGCCCCCAAATGTCTGCATGCACAACATCAAGGATATTTCTGCTTACATCTCTGTCATGTGAAAAGGGTTTTCTTGCATGCTTACCAAATTGACATGCTTCACATACCTTATGAAATTTTGCAACTTTAAATATAGGCAAACCTGTAACCAACCCTTTGGATTGCATTAATTTCAGCCTTTGTACATTTGCATGTCCAATGCGTTTGTGCCAAATTTCAATGTCTGCAACAATACCTTTTCCCTTGGCATACATAGTAGCATTCATAGTAGGAATTCCAGTATCCAGAGTAAACATACGTCCAACTCTACTTCCCTTTGCTACCAACCTGCACTTGTCATTGAAATATTCTACAAAGCAGCCCTTTGCATTAAATCTGACTTGCAGCCCTTGCTCTACCATTTGACCGACTGACACCAAGTTCTTTGTAATAGATGGCACATGTAATACATCTGAAAGACTCTTTGTCTTACCATTATGAAAGGACAAGGGGACTTTTCCAATATGTGAAATTGGGTGGCATGAGTCATCACCCGTCTGCACATAACCTACATTCTGCAAATCTTGCATCTCTCCAAACCATTCTGCATGGCTGGTCATATGATTGGATGCACCTGAATCAACATACCAAACATCTTCATGTGTTCCCTTTCCTGTAACAGCATTCAGCATATGCTGCATAACAAACAAACGTTCATTTTTGTCTTCATTCTGTTGTGAAGACGATGCATAGTTTCCTTACTGCAACTTACCACTGCAAATATCATCTTTCTTAGCATAACATTGGGATGCAATATGACTTGTTTTGCCACAGTAGTGACACACAATACCAGAGTTGTTAGAACCTCTATCCTGCCATCCACCTCTTCCTCTAAAACTCCCCCTGCCTCTAAAGTTACCATGACCTCCTGAAACCTGCATATCACCAAATTGCTGATTCAATCTATTTTGCTAGTTGTCACTACCACGTCCTGTACCACGGCCTCTTGAAGAGAACCTGCCACGTCCCCTTCTTGAATTGGAGTAGAAAGCTTGGATCTGTTCACTACTTCTTTCAGATGTCTCACTTTGCATGTTGATCTCTTCAGTGATCATAAGGGAGACCAACTCATCAAAATCTGAAAATGGCTTTCTGACATATACGAAAGTTACAAAAGACTTCCAAGCCTTTTCATTGTTAAGTCCACCCAAGGTAGATGACACCAAATCATCATCATGGGGAATTGCATCAATCACTGCCAATGCATATGCAATACTCCTTACCTTCAGTGCATACTCATTGATAGACATCTTTCCTTTCTTCAATGTATTCAACTCTTGCTTGAGTTGAATCTTTCGTGCCTTTGTATTTACGGAAAACATACTTTCAAGTATGGTCCCAACATATTATTGTCAATTACTGCAGACAACCAATACATGACCTTCTTATCTTTTGCATTCCATTCTTTCCTTGCCTTTGTCTCTTCTGCCGTTGGAGGATCACTCATTTCAGGCTCCTTTTCTTCACCTGAAACAAACTCGTAGAGGCCTTTATCAATAAGGAAGTTCGTGACACGGAACTTCCATGAAGGGTAGTTGTTCTTGTCGAGCTTCTCAATGATGAGGCTTCCATTGTTCTCTGCCATTATCACAAAATTAATACCAACAGCAAGCCAATCTTCTGCAACCCTTGACCTATAGTGCACAACAATACACCAGACAGCCTTTTTCACTGTCTACTCAATAATATATGCAATCTGTAACCTGTTTGTAGATAAACCTTGTGTTTACTCACAGGAAAACACCTTTGAACTTATAGATCTAAAATCTATAACATGCGCACTCACTTTCGGTCAATACAGTCGAAGTCACAGCGTACCTTGAAACTGTTGTCCACAACCTTGCGGCTCTAAAATGGGCCCTGAAACGGCCTGAAATGCCCAAAATAATTGTAGGACAGCCCTAAAGGGCTAATCTGCAGAATGTACAATGCTCTTCGTGCACACCAAATCTCACTGCAATCTGAAATTTTTGCTCTGCCCTCCTTCCGGTGCCTCCACAGGCACTATCGAAAAGAAAGAGTGGAAGGATGGGATAGCTTCTTACCCGTGGCTTGCTTGCTCGAACCTTGCTTCTTCTCCTTTGCTTCAACCTTCGAAATCAGCCTCTCTCAATAGTGCGGCTCTGATAACATGTCAAGAATCGCGTGGTGGGGGGAGTTGCTCAAGATGATGTGCCGAACACACACAGAATGCACAAGGAGAAGCTCACTCAAGAGACAAGAAGAGAGATGGAGGCCAAAACGTTTTCTTGCTGATTTCTTCTTCTTCTTCCACACTCTTTACAATGTACACAAAGTATAGATAAGATGCAACATAAAGGAAAGTGACCTACTAAGTCAAACAATGCATAACGGACTACACTAGTCGACTGGCGCTATAACTATGCCAGCTGTAAATAGGTGTAACAACCTGAATATAATAAGTAATGAGTCAGTGGCCATGTGAGAGTCATAATGACCACCGATGTGCTAAGTGTAGACGTGTGGACCCATCTAACGTGGCAGTCCATCATCAATGTCCACATGTGTTGAGCTTGTCATCTCAACAAAATGTGCTATAAGAAAAAAATATGATGACCAGGCCATAAGAGTTCTTGCCTAATAGGAGGTCCTGGTCTAGTTGTCCTAAGTTAGGTAGGTAGTTCAGCCCACCACTAGGATGATCTCTTTGATAGGATTTTTAGCTAATCCGTATTAGAGCACTTGGTTATCAACTCGCTCTGGATTTATGCTAGATTATGCTAGGCCTTTCCCTTATGGATTCTCATGCCTTGATTCTATCAGGGGATAGGGTGAGAGCTATTCTTGTGCTTTGTAGAGTATATTTTTTGTGGCAACTTGATGCTTTCTTTGGTTGATGTTTATGCACATCAGTTCATGGGATTCAATAGGCTGAGCTGCCCTATCGCATGGTCTCCAATGAGAGCAGTACTTAAAAACCTGTGAAGTGCGGAGACGAAGCAGATTAGTGCAAATTTTAGGGAGTAATTTAAAGCCAACGGAAGTAGAACATGAAGATCCGATAATTTTAGAGACCAAGGAAATCAAAAGTACAAAACTTCGACTATTGCCATGGTTGTGGATTTTTAGAAAATTTTTTAATAGCCAAATTGAAGGGAGAGAGTTTCCTGGTTGTTCACAATGACGATTCAAACATGTAAAATTTTCCAGATTTGGATTTGGGTGCTAGACGGATGAGATGCGGGAGGCTGGATATTGCCAAGGATAAAATGGCCAAACTTTAAAAAAAACTTGGACATGGCCCTTTGTGGGGCCAATGACCCCTCCAAACTTTATAAAAAATCGTGGGGGGGGGCACATTTTGAAAGGAAGCCAAGAAAAAAATGTCGCCCCCCTTCTTGGTGACGATTTTGTGGTAGGGGGGCTATGATGGCTACAAGCAAGGCACCAATCAAAGTAGGGCAACCATCTTCTCGAATTTTTTACTTCCCGTCGCCAATCTCTGATGGAAGAAGAAAAAGGAATTGGATGCGAGATGATGATGGAATAATTGTACCGGAGTGGAGATCATAGATCAGAGTTGGAGTGAGCATCAGTGGCCATAAATGAGCGTCAACGGCTTTCAAACCATTAGATACATGTCTCCAAAACCGGGTTTCTATGCGTAAGCAATCATTTCATTCGTTTTATAAAAAAGGTTTGATGAAATTGTTCGTAACTGGATTCCTTTGATTACAAATATTGAAATTTATCAAAAATCTTAAAGAAAAATAGAAAATGTATTCATTTAACAATCTATATAAAAAACATGTAAAACCTACAATTATGCGATTTTCATGAAAATGATAAATTTTAGGGGTTTTGTTGTGATTTTGGGTTCATATGGAGTGGAAATGAATATAAAATCAATACTCAGTAATTGTGATCAGTCTCAACTCATAAATAAAAAATATCATGTGGAGTGGAAATGAATATAAAATCAATACTCGGTAATAGTCTCAACTCATAAATTAAAAGTATCAAAATTTTTATTTAAATAAATGAAAAAAACAATGAAAAAAGAGAAAATTTAGTTTTTTGCACTAGAAAATTAAGGAAAAATATTGTTTATGTCTGTGAATGTATGGCATGATTGTAGTAGCCGTGTCTTCATGTTAAAGTCTGTTTTTATTGTTTTTTTTACAAGACCACCTCTATCAAGGATGCATAACCTAAATGGTAGGGGAAAAGAGGGGTTTTGATGCTGATTAGTTGCTGAGAACATTTGAAATTTTGAGCTATTTGTTTGTGTATACCATATAGGATGTTTATAAAGTAAGTTAAAAGGGGTCAAGTAGCACGAGGATGCTCGTGGTTGACCCTTAGCAACAAAGCATGACGTGTAGGCTAAAATCATTAAAAGAAATGTTTTTCGCACTTCACAACACTGATTTATAAATCATAAAATGTTTGAGCACTATGGCATTCACAGTTGCATTGTGCATATCACATGGTAACTCCTGGATGCATTGCAATTGGCTTCTTATACGTGACCCATGCTGAGTTGTGAGACACCTAAGCTATAGGTTTAGGCGTTCAGGTTCCTTGGGAAACTATTAAGTGAGGAAATATCTTATCTCTTGGAACATTCTAAAATAAGAGTGGAGTTTGAGACACTTGTGTTATTTGTGTTAGCGGCACATCGAGGGACCAATCCCTGAGATGTAGGAGAGCCGCAATGGGGCCATGGCATTCAACTGAAGCAGTGCCTCCTTTTGTTTGTGCTTATGAGGTATTTTTTACCAATCTATGTGTAGGGACTCCCTCTAAGGAGTGTGGGGCTTAACCGTTGGACTACAATTTAAAACAAATTCGAGATTCATGATAGCAGCTAGAACAATGTGTCCCTTATACGCTCTTGGCCGCAAGGCCAAGAAGGTGTGGTTTTTTGAGTATAGTGCTTATGCCTTGTGTGGGGCCCATTATAGGTCTCAATATAAGGAGCCATGCCAGTTGTAACCTTGAAAGATGTCTGGAAAGCCCAAAGTGTGGAAGGAAGCTTGGTATTCAAATATTTTTGATGTTGATCTACCAATTTGGTAGAATCTTGTATAGAACTTTGTTGGTGGATTTTGCTAAACCATTGGCTTGAGAATAGTAAGGAGATGACTTTTTATGGACAATTAGAAAGAATGATGTGAGCTCTTTGATGACCTTATTTACAAAGTTTGAATCTCAATCATTGACCAATTCGATCGGCATGCCATACTTGGTGAAGATATCCTTGAATAGAAATTTGGCTATTGACTTGGCCATGTTGTTCAATAGAGTCCAGGCTTCCACCTACAATAGTTGTTTGCCATTAATATGTATTTGTTGCAGGTGTAGGTAGTAGTCAAAGAGATGGGTCGACAAAGTTCAATCCCCATTTATGGAAAGGTTCAAGGGGTAGGATTGGTTGGAGTGGTAAGTGATCTCTAGCATTGGTAGGGATCACAATGGTAGGATTGGTTGGAGTGATTAGGTGATTACTGTGGCACTGGGCTAGCCCATTCGTTGGAAGGAATCATAGTTTTGGATCCACTTGCAAACATTCCCTTGAATCATTGGCCACCATAGTCCAACTTGTTGGATTTTTTGGATTGTGACCTTAGAAGCAAAGTGACTGCTAGACTCCTTGGTGTGTGTCCTCTAGAATAGCGGGTTGCTCCATCGGGAGGACCACTCTCTATAGCACTCCAAAAAGAGTGTGACTGTACAATTGTCCCATGATGACCTCAAAATTCTAACTCTAGAGAGAGTGACATTTTTTTTTCCTTTTGGAGATGAGGTGGAGGTACACATGTTTCTAGGAAAGTCATCATCTCTTCATGATTAGAAAACTGTGACAAAGAGTTGTGCATTTGGGAATTTGTTATCAATACTTTTTTATCTTCATGATTAGCTCAAGGTTGATGTCATTTGCTACTAATGTGACAAAGAGTTGTGCATTTGGGAATTTGTTATCAATACTTGTTGGTGGTTCTTTGGAATCTAGGTAGGACAAAAAGTTCACAATATGACATGCGAGGCAATGCACCACTGTGTACTCAAATTCTTGCAGAAACATGATCCAATGAGTCAGTTGCCCTGTAACATTTTGTTTTTTGACCAAATAGACCAAGGTGGAATGATCCACATGCAAAGTAAATTCATGCCCTAGCAAATAGTATTGGAACTTTTTAGTCGAGTAGATCATACCCATATATTCTGTTTCAATGAGGGAGTATTTTTTCTCTACATTGGACAATCTCCTATGACTGGCATAGAGCTTGGGTCAAAACCATTGATTTTCATCTTGTTGCATCAACACACTTCCTATTGCTATGTCAAAAGCACCCATAAATACATGAAAGGGTTTTTCCCAATTGGATGGAATCACTATGGGAACCTTTGAGAGTAATAGCCAAAGGCCTTGGAATGCCACGTTAACATCTTCATTCCATTGGTAAGTTGCTTTAGGCACATGTGCCAATTTGTTGAGTGGGACAGATAGATACAATAAAAGATATAAGTGGCAGCCATGCCACTATAATTGGCCTTAAAAGCAGAGTAATATGGATGGAGAATCCGATATTGGATCTTGAATTATTACTGCCACCTTGGTTGGGTTGATAGCAATGCCATTTTGCAAAATGTTGTTGCCTAGCAAAATGCCATTGTGAATAGAAAAATACACATTTGAGGGGATTCAAACTTAAACTTACCTCGCAAGGTTTGGTGAGGTAGAGTTGGAGATGCATTAGGTGGAGCATGACTTTTCCAGAAACATTGAAATCAGCCAAGAAGACCCTTATAAAATTCATGAGGTAGGGCCCAAAGATCTTCTGCATGTGCTAGTAGAACTAGAGATCCAATTCCTTCATATCTAAATATTCCCATGTGAACACATCCTTGAACTCGGTTAGCAAACTAATAAGTTACTACCAAAAATCTAATTGCAGTTTGGTGTTGATTCAAATTGGTACTATCTTTATTGTGAGCCAAGATACATTGTGTCTTACTCATCCTCTTTGACCCTTGTGAATTTCTATATCTATGAATCAAAATCATGCTCTTGACTCATGATTTCACTCATTAAGGGAGTTTTGAGGTCTCAAAAATGCCTTTTAGGAGATAGAGAGAGTGCTCTAGACCAATAGGAGAAAAGCCTCAATAACAAAACTTCTATTTAAAAAAAGGTAAAAAATCATTTTACAAATATATATATATATATATATATATATAATTTTCTTATCAATATCTATTGTTAGTCTTTTATATTCATGATTATGACATTCTTTACATTAATGACATACAATCTTGGTCACTTTTATTCAATGATATATCTAGATTAATGATAATGATCGATTTAATCTAAATTTAAATAAGTAAAAAGCTTGACACTCATTTTTTTCCCTCCTTTCTTTTATCCCTCTCATGTTTTTCCCTCCTTTATGGTAGCCTAGTCCCTCTGTGTGTGTGTGTGTGTGTGTGTGTGCCATGGATATAGAAAATCGACCTTCAACAAGGCATCCAAACTCCCAAATCACATCCATATCAATGTTAAGTTATTCCAAATAGATGGAAGATAGATTCCTAATATCATTAGAAAAAGACAAGCAGATTACCATGTAGTAGGCAAAACGTGGGAAGAAACGAAGATATGAGAGCTCATTCATATTTGCTTGGAAGGTAGAATCCAAGATTTCAAGCTTAGAGTAAATAAGAAAAGCATAAAAGAGGTATTGGTGCAACATGTGTTTATGACACATAGAGAGCTATATTTGGAACATGGAACTTCAAATCTTCCAATGCATTGATGAAATTGTAAGAATTTAATTCTTAAAGTTTTTCTTTTCTTGAACTTGATTTAAGGGTTTTTATTATAACATTTATATGTCTTGTAGATGTCTACCCCTCTAATCTTGAGGAATGGCAACTAGTCGAGTCTATTGTTGATGTTATACATGGTTCGATTGGAGAAGAAATGTACAAAGGTAGAAAGAAGATAGAGCTTGTAGAGAATGGAATATTCTTTTATGACCATTCTTATATTGTCCCTATGCAGCACAACCAATGGGGATCAATAATCCCGCTTTGCCAAAATTTTCAAGCTTTGAGTGGCCTTTGCCAAGTCGAGATACTAGTGAGGACTATAGATGTAATATATTTTGTGAGATATAGATAACATTAAAACATAAAATCTCAAGTAGACTAAGCAAAGTTACTTTGTTTATGCCTATTCATATATTTGTTGATTTCTTTTCTAATGCTGAGATAAGAAGATCAAAGGGTATGCTTTTAGTGAAGATACTAACATATGATCATATCATACAATTTGTTGATGAGGGATGGGACACTAGGACATAAGGAAAAATGATATGTAAGATAGGTTAAGACTCTATAGCTTGTAAATATATGGTTTCTACTAAAAAATTCATCCTTAGCTTTTATTATAGTAGATGGCATTATGTTGGTAGTAGTTTGGTTGCTTTAGACCAAGATCTTGATAATTTTAGTAAAGATCCTATAGTGGATCTTGATGTTTGGTTCAATGAGGGTATTACTGCATCTAATGAGGGTTATTACATTAATAAGGGTACGATGTTTGGTTCAATGAGAGTCATTTCTATTCAGGATATGTCTATGAACCAAACATTAATCAATCACGCATCTTCATGAAGTTTCACTTTGATACCAACTATAATATGCCCGCTTATCGGCTGTCCAAGCACATTTTAGTGGTCCATCGAGAAACGGTTCTAGGCGTCGCCGTCCGGTTCTCCCATGGAATGTTTTGGGGTTTGTTGCCTAGGGTTTCTCGAGTTCGCCTCACAACGAAACATCCATGGCAAACCCACTAGGATCGACCTGAAATTTGGATTCCTAGTAGACAAAGTCTCTTGACAACATCCTAGCATCGGGTTTTGGACATCCTACTTTACGCAGAGATACCCAATCCGAAGTAGATCCATACTATACTTGGTTCAAAGAGAATGGGAAATGAGAGGGATGCACCGCTCAACCTCTCTGCCCATAGGGCATAGAGGTAGTCCCATTCCAGTCCCCTAAAACAGCATGAATCAAGTTCTAACTTAACAATACCTAAAGTCAAATGGTGATAAATCCTTGTGAGAAGCCTCCCAGTTCTTTGGGACCACCCAACCACCATAGGACGGACCTGTCGGGGATTCCATCCATCCACTTCCCTTGATAGCTTTAGTTTTCTAATTAGGTCCTACCACATTCATGTGTGACATTTAAAATCAGCTTCATTAATTAAGGCTTTTAGGGAACATGGTTCGTTCGCATACTTTACGACACAGACACAAAAACAAAGCAAGTAGACCTTTTGAAAAACAAGTTTCTTAATTTATCTTCAAGTTAATCTTTGTCTCCTGCCCATACAGCAGAATTATGTATTCCTTCTATCCAATAGAAGTACCTGGTCCAAATCGCATGGCACCAAAATTTCCATACTTTATCTAGAATAGGATCTTCCAACGCCTCCAAATGTTGGGCTCACGGCCGTCTACAACTCTGTTCCGAAATCGGCAAGGGGTGTCCAAAGCTCCGCTGACCCCAAGCGACCTAGGAGTGAGACAAAACTTCCGTGGTTGGCCTTTTCACTACTCGACCTTCGGCTCGTGAATCAAGCATTACCCTCTTGGGGTAATCCGTGGTGTGATTTTGGAGATGATCCACTTGTGAAAAATATCATTCCTTAATTAATCCATTTAAGAATCGAGCACAATCAAGGCAATCAGCCTAATATCATCTTCAAGTGAAACATTCCTTTATTTCCCATGGCTACTTGTCATTTTTTACCCTTGCCATTCTTTTTCCATCAAACACAAGCACTTGGAATATTTATCCAAATCACAATGCAACAATCAATTGATTGAAAGAAAAACATTTAGGGTGTTGTTAAATCAACTAAAAAAACTAATTGTATTTTTATCAAACAATACAAGACTAAACGCGATAATAATTCCATTGCATATTTGCTCTCCCCCTTGGGGTCAAAGAGCGATTCTATGCAAAATTTACTTAATACTTGCATGCACAATTCTTAATGCTATTCTTTTCACGATTATGCTATTCATAACACCTCATTGATTTCTCTATCAATGAATAAGCCATATGCAACTAGTACAATTAACTTCCCTTGATACATGCACTTTGCAACTCCATCTTCTGAATATGTGAGAAGGGGTTTATCCCTTCCCATGACCTATTCTCGTACATCACAGCATGGCCCTAATGTATCTCATGAGAGAATCAAAGCAAGCATATAACAATTTAGAAAATACATTACTTACAAACTGGAACTGCAACTGGATTGGCAATGATGCCTTCGCCCGAAGCTTTATTGTTGGCTGTAGGATTGCCATCCCTACGTAACATTCTTTGCTTGGAGGCCATCATTTTCAAGTAGACTCAAGAGATTAAGAAGGCGGAATAGATTCAAGATGGGAGAGTGTGAGAGAAGATGACTAAATTGAGAATCGAGATAGAGGGAATTGAGCTAACTCTCTCCCTAGCAACCTCTTGAGGTAATTCTTCTCTCTCTCCCTCTCTCTCTCTCTCTCTCTCTCTCTCTCTCTCTCTCTCTCAATCTCTCTCTCACAATCTCTTGGAGGTGTATCCTTCTCTCTACCTCTCTCTCGCAACCTCTCGGGGTCTCCTTATGCTCCCTTGTGCCTCCCCATGCCTCATATTTATAATGAATTAGAGAGGAGGGGATAAGGTTGAGAAAAAGAGTGGAGGAGCTCTTGGAAGACTTAGTGATTTGATGCTCAGATAATAAATTTGATGGTTGCATTGGGTCCAAAAGGGGGGTAAAACCACAAGACACTTGATTAGAAATCTCGTAGTTCACTCCTTCTTCTTTTCTCTATTCGAAGTGTTGTCTACTACTTGTAGATTGTGATCACGGCACGCATGATTTCGCCAGTCACTTTTTTAATTTTTTCTTTTTATAAAATCTCCAAAACTAGCTAAAACATCACTTGTCTTTTCTTTTAAATGACTTTCAGTTCTATCTTTTTAGGATAATATCGAAAATATACTAGTTTTTTTGCCAAAAAATCTAACATTTTTGGACCATCCAAACTATACATATTAATACTAGTGATTAATATGGCTGATAAGTCTCGTTAACATTGTAACTTCCATGAAGGGTTGCTACGATCTTGGTCAATTTGAGAAAAATGACAGATTACGAATCTCAATTTATTTTAATATATATTTTTAATTAAATTAAAATTATTGGTAATTAATGTTAGTTAGTTTTTACCTTAGTTAGTATTTAGTTAGTAATCGTACTAACTTATTAATTAACTAACTAACTTTTAAACTAACCAACTAACATTTATTGCATGGAAACCTTACATCCTCCTCCCCTTAGAGAAATCGAGATGTCCTCATCTTGAGAGAAAGTGGGGAAGACAAGCATTAATGGGGCTTAGGGCCTGTGGGTTAGGACCCACCATGCATTTGCTGCACTACTCTTAATGTTTCAAGTAGTGCACTCATATTATTCCAATTAACCATATGTACAAGGGTAGGATTTATCCTCAATTGTGTTTCATGTCGACTAAGCTTCTAGGGTTTTTAGTCATCCTAATAAGGTGTAGTGGGTTCTAGGTCTTCGTCTTCATCTGATTCCCCTATATATCCATAGACTGCACCTATGTATCTTCGTTTTCTTGGCGGCTCAATGTCTTCTGGACTTAGATTAGGGCAGTATGCTTGGATGTGTCCTAGCTCATTACAATGGAAGCATTGACAGTAAGGACATCTCCTACGGATGCGCCCTATCTCTCCACACGTATGGCATCTCTTACCCTGATCTCAAGAGTCATCTTTGCTACAATTGCCAGATTTAAGTTCTTAGACGATTGAATTTTCTTAGAGTAATGCATCTTGCAAGTCTGTTGGACGCATTACTTCAAGACGGTGGTTCAGAGGAGTGTTCAGGCCATGGCAAAACTTGGATACTTGCTGCGCAATATCCATAGGTCGCACATATTTGTTCAAAGTCTGGTAGGTTGGCGGAAGGTATCGTTTGCGTACAACATCTTTCAATTGACACATCACCATGAATTTTTGGCCTGATACCAACTATAACATGCTTGCCTATTCGCTGTCCAAGCACGTTTTAGTGGTCCATCGAGAAAAAATTCTAGGCGTCGCCGTCCAATACTCCCATGGAATGTTTCAAGGTTTGTTGCCTAGGGTTTCCCGAGTCCACCTCGTAATGGAACCTCCATGGCCGAACCCACTAAGATTGACCTAAAATTTGGGTTCCTAGTAGACAAAGTCTCCTGACAGCATCCTAGCATCGGGTTTTGGACATCCTACTTTACGTAGAGATACCCAATCCAAAGCAGATCCATACCGCACTTAGCTTGAAGAGAATGGGAAACAAGAGGAATGCACTGCTCAACCTCTCTGCCCATAGGGCCATAGTCTCATTCCGGTGCCCTAAAACGGCATGAATCGGGTTCTAACTTAACAATACCTAAAGTCAAATGGTGATAAATCCTTGTGAGAAGCCTCCTAGTTCTTTGGGACCACCTAGCCGTAGGACATACTCGTCGGGGATTCCGCCCACCCGCTTCCCTTGATAGCTTTAGTTTTCTAATTAGGTCCTACCACATTTATGTGTGACATTTAAAATCAGCTTCATTAATTAAGGCTTTTAGGGAACATGGTTCGTTCGCGTAATTTATAGCAGTACAGACACAAAAACAAAGCTAGCAGACCTTTTGACAAACAAGTTTCTTAATTTATCTTCAAGTTAATCTTTGTCTCCTGCCCATACAGGAGAATTATGTATTCCTTCTATCCAATAGAAGTACCTGGTCCAAATCGCATGGCACCAAAATTTTCATACTTTATCTAGAATAGGATCTTCCAACGCCTCCAAATGTTGGGCTCATGGCAGTCTACAACTCTGTTCCGGACTCGACAAGGGGTGTCCAAAGCTCCACTGACCTCAAGCGACCTAGGAGTGAGACAAAACTTCCGTGGTTGGCCTTTTCACCACTCGACCTTCGGCCCGTGAATCAAGCATTGCCCTCTTGGAGTAATCTATGGTGCAATCTTGGAGATGATCCACCTATGCAAAATATCCTTCCTTAATTAATCCATTTAAGAATTGAGTACAATCAAGGCAATCGGCCTAATATCATCTTCGAGTGAAACATTCCTTTATTTCCCATGGCTACTTGTCATTTTTTACCCTTGCCATGCTTTTGCCATCAAACACAAGCACTTGGAATATTCATCTAAATCACAATGCAACAATCAATTTATTGAAAGAAAAACATTTAGGGTGTTCTTTAATCAACCAACAAAACTAATTGTATTTTTATCAAACAATACAAGACTAAACGCGATAATAATTCCATTGCATATTTGCTCTTTCCCTTGGGGTCAAAGAGCGATTCTATGCAAAATTTACTTAATACTTGCATGCACAATTCTTAATGTTATTATTTTTATGATTATGCTATTCATAACACCTAATTGATTTCTCTGTCAACAAATAAGCCATACACAACTAGTACAATTAACTTCCCTTGATACATGCACTTTGCAACTCCATCTTCCGAATATGTGAGAAGGGGTTTATCCCTTCCCATGACCTATTCTCGTACATCATAGCATGGGCCTAATGTATCTCATGCGAGAATCAAAGCAAGCATCTAACAATTTAGAAAATACATTACTTACGAACCGGAACCGCAGTTGGATTGGCAGTGATGCCTTCGCCCGAAGCTTTGTTGATGGCTATAGGATTGCCATCCCCGTACGTGACATTCTTCATTTGGAGGCCATCGTCTACAAGTAGACTCAAGTAATTAAGAAGGCAGAATAGATTTGAGACGGGAAAGCATAAGAGAAGATGCCTAAATTGAGAATGGAGATAGAGGGAATTGAGCTAACTCTCTCCCTAGTAGCCTGTCGAGATAACTCTTCTCTCCTTCCTCCCTCCCTCACACACACACATACACACAAAATCTCTTGGAGGGGTATCCTTCTCTCTATCTCTTTCTCACAGCCTCTCAGGGTCTCCTTATGCTCCCTTGTGCCTCCCCATACCTCATATTTATAATGAATTAGAGAGGAGGGGATAAGGTTGAGAACAAGAGTGGACGGGCTCTTGGAAGACTTAGTGATCTGATGCTCAAATCATACATCCGATGGTTGCATTGGCTCCAAAAGGGGGGTAAAACTCCAAGACACTTGATTAGAAAACTATCAGTTCACTTCTTATTTTCTCTGTTCAAAGTGTTGTCTACTACTTAGAGACTGCGATCATGGCACACACAATTTTTTCAGTCACTTTTCTTTATTTTTTATTTTTATAAAATCTCCAAAACTAACTAAAATATCACTTGTCTTTTCTTTTAAATGACTTTCAGTTCTATATTTTTAGGATAATATCTAAAATATACTAGTTTTTTCCCCAAAAATCTAATATTTTTGAACCATCCAAACTATACACATTAATACTAGTGATTAATATGGCTCATAAGTCTCGTTCATGTTGTAACTTTTGTGAACGGTTACTACGATCCTTGTCAATCCAAAAAAAAAGTCAGATTATGACTCTCAATTTAATTTAAAATATATTTTTAATTAAATAAAAATGATAAGTTATTAAGGTTAGTTAGTTTTTACCTTAGTTAGTCTTTAGTTAGTAATCTTACTAACTTATTAATTGACTAACTAACTTTCGAACTAACCAACTAACTTTTATTGAGTGAAAATATTACAATATCCGATTCCACTTCCTGATTAACAAATATTTGTAATATATGTTTGCAGATATCAATGAGGAAAGAGAAGAATATACAATGCAAATATATTGAAGAAAATATCTCTTTACTATCAATATAAAATACATGTACAAATTTTGTAGCAAATTTTTATCAGTCATCTCCATGACTTATACACACAAGGACTTACAAGAATTGAGGCAAAGCTACTTCTTTTTTTTAGGAGTTTTATTAGGAGAAGGGACATCCTTTCTAGGAGTGTGTTTGCACTTCTTTGATGCTTTGGTTGCCTTGGGTATTTAAGGCATAGCTTCACCTGCCACGCGATTACATGCACCTCCTCTCCTTCATTGTCCAAGCTCCCACTACTGTCCATTCTTGCTGGTTTCATACAATTGACCATTATGTACTTCATGACCTTTGCTTTTATATACCACACATGCTTACTTATATAGAAATCCCTTGAACACTATTATACATTTGTAAGAAAAGTTTTTTAATTCATTGTTATTTTTTACAATAGAATATATTGTTATTATCAATGGACTATTTTGCAATGAACCTATATCTTAAAGTTTAGTATCTTTCCCATTACCTTTACAAGTTTATCATCATTGAGATAAATAAACTTAACCAATATTCTGACATTTGCAATTACTCTCTAGCCATAGGAGTGGCTATCATCTTGATGAGGACACTACAACCAACAATATAAAGTAAAATTATGAAACTTGTTTATGGTAGTTTATAGAATAAAATTTCTTATTATGTTTCAACCATACTAATCAAGACCTTACCACAACTTGTCTATATTGCATTGTTGCCAAGTAAATTAGAAGGCATGGGAGGCTTTTTCTCTAACACTTCAATCAATCTTTTTATAGCTACGTACCAAAAAGACAATAAAATTTAGAGTAATTGCAAAAAAAGATCAAAATATTTAGAATACTTGAAAAAAAAAGATCAAAATATCTAGGAGACCTTGGATTATATAACTTACAACTTAGCATTTCCATGGTCTCCTCTCATAGAATTGTTGAGGAAACATTGCCTAAAGTATGACACTCATATACCACGTGATCTACGAAAGCCATTACCTATTCCCAATGAGCCTTGGGAAAGTATAGCCATGGACTTTATCATGGAGATTCCTTGCACACAAGTAGACAACGATACAACATGGACTATCATTGATAGGTTCGATAAGCAAGCTCACTTTATACCTATGCGAAAGACAATAAAAGCCGATCATATGGCTAAGCTATTCATTGCTTATATTTTCAAGCATCAGGACATGCCTAATTCCATTATAAGTGATTGAGATCCTCGCATGACTAGCCTCTTTTGGCAAGCTCTCTTCGAGAACCTCAGGACTCAGTTAAAGTTTTCATCCTCTTATCATCCTCAAACGGAGCAGAGTGAAAGTGCTAATTCTACTATTCTGGACCTTATCCTATGCCTCTGATAATCAAAGAGAATGGGAAAAGTATTTGCCTTTAGTAGAGTTTACATACAATAACATGGTGCACTCTAGTATTGGTAAGGCACCCTTTGAGATCATCTATGGTAAGCCTCATTTACCACCCATTCTTCTTACAAAGGATAAGATCTTTGTAGCAGATGAGTTTGTTAGAGACATTGATACAACTTTCACTCAAGTAAAAGCTGCTATCTAAAGGACACAAGAGAAGCTTAAATGTGAAGTTGATAAGCATCGTCGTAAGTTAGATCTCAAGTTGGGATAGTATGTTCTTCTTAAGTTTGAGAAGGCTCACTTGAAGAAGCAAAAATGTCAAAAGGGTAAAGTGGTTAAGCTTTCTAATAGTTATTATGGCCCTTTCAAGATCATAGATAAGATAAATGATGTGACTTTTTGTTTGGATCTACAAGTCATTGGAACATTCATAATGCTTTCCATATAATTTTGCTACGTCCCTATATTGGAGAACCTCCAATGGAACCAATCAAGGAAGATTTACCTGACATAGAAGAAACAAAAGAGTTCCTTGTGCCTAAAATAATTTTACACCATTAGGACAATACTCTAAGGTCAGTTAAGGTAATATAGAAGTATCTGGTTAAGTTTAAAAATTATCCCCCATTGGATGCTCAGTTTATGAGAGAGAGAACTACAAGACTTTTTGGATCTTCTTAATGACTATGCGTCTCCTCTATAGTTAAGGTCAACAGTTTAGAAGCCAGAGGGATGTCACTAAATTGATTTCTTATTATGCATTCTCTATTTAGTGAATTTATGTCAATAAACGAATGACTCACTTTTCTTTAAATGTTGATGATGATCTAGCATGGCCATGAGACCATGTAGAGACCACTATTGCTAGTGCATCACTTAATGGGGTGATCAGAGCACTGTGACGGGGATATCTAGTATAGGCAGTACAAGTTATGAAGGGGGAAAGAAGTGACTACCAACGAATGTACATAAGAACCAAGGAGTTACACATAAATGAAGATGGATTGAGTTCTAAGGAGAGGAAGTGCATTAGCATTGTGTATATGTATCTATGTGTGCATTCAGGGACGCCTGGGAACGTTTTCTTGTATGTAATGAGCATTGCATTCATTTGGGGTCATCCTCTCCCTTACAAGTCAAGGTTTTAAGGTCTTTCATTAAGAAAGATGAGAGAGATAATTCTCTCACTAAAAAAGACAAGACACGTGATCCTCTCTGCAAGTGAGGAGAGAAGTGATTTTCCATTTCTAAGGTCTAAAATGACATAAGCTTTTGTGTGGAAGTTAATCTTAAGGTTGAGACCCAAGGAAATCTAATGAACTCTCCTTATCTATGGCTCAATGTGGTTGCATGGACCACAAGTTAAGAGTACATTTTAAAAAGCTATTTTTCCTAAAATAGACATGGTGAATCCATTTTTCAAATATATTGCAATAGAAATACGATCTCTAAAAATGGCCCACATGGGTTATCAAAAACAATGAGATCTACAACTTTTGTGTTGGACATTTTTAAATCCGAACAACGTACAAAAAGATATTCCAAAATTGGTGATGTGGAGCAAGTCATGGAACAGGCACGTCTTGCATGAAGATCATCAACCTTTCCAATCTTGGCACTCAAGTCTCTCTCCAAGAAGAGAAGATCTTGAAGCCTATAAAAGAGGAGGATCTCCTTACATGTGAGGGAGGTGAAGGAAGCATCACTTTGCATGCATCCAAGAGGAGAAGAGAAGGAGCAAGGGTTGTGGAAGCTCTACTGAAATCAAGTTCCAAGAGGAGATTCTTACACAATATCTGAAATCAAGTTCCAAGAGGAGATTCCTACAAAATATCTGAAATCAAGTTCCAAGAGGATATTCCTACACATATTGTGTAGGAGAGAAGGTGCAAGTGCTGCGGAAGCTCTACTGAAATCAAGTTCCGAGAGGAGAAGAGAAGGTGCAAGTGCTATGGAAGCTCTGTTGAAATCAATCTCCAAGAGGAGATTCCTACACATATTGTGTAGGAGAGAAGGTGCGTGCTACGAAAACTCTACTAAAATCAAGCTCCAAGAGGAGAGCCCTACACATATTGTGTAGGAGAGAAGGAGAGACTCAAGAAGGATCAAAAGGTGCCAACTTGCAAGTTGTGCAAATGTTAGCTGGTTGTATACTGTGCAAGGAACCATGATCTTGTTCCCAAGATCTACAAGTTAAGAACCGGTTTATGTGTAATGGAGGAGCTTGCTCCTTGTCAATAATATAACTCCACAAGGTGGGTACTGGCCCATCTTCTAGTCCCTAGTGTGTTGTCAATCTCTCTATCTCTCTCTCTTTCTCTCTACATCTTTCTTTTATCTAATCCGTTCTCTCTCTATGCTAGCATAATATTCACCATATATCTTTTAAGTATTTAAGAAGGTCAAGTGTGTATCTCGAATCTTATATTAGTTCTTTTTCAAAGGTCTAATTCATATTTGGTATTCCAATGATGGTATAAGATTATAGCATGTACCACATTTATGAGTTGAGTTTGTCTTCCAAGAGTATCATGGGAAGAACCTTTCAAACTAGTGGTCCCTTCAAATTTGGGATATTCATGCAAGCCTAAAGTGGCTGAGCTCATTGAAAGGAGAGGGGGAGATGCACAATGGAGAGTAGATGGCATGGGATATGGAAGCTCAATCATTTTCCATATTCATCTTCTTCTTTCTTCCTTCATCCATCCTCATAATCACCTACAAGTGGTATCCTCAAAGTGATAGATACCCTCAACTTAAGGACACTTTACATATGCTTGTACTTTAGATACATACAACCATAGGATATGACTTAGGATATGTCATATTTATCAACACTCCCCCTCAAGCTCAGAATGAGCTTGCACACATAAGACTCCAAGTGCACTCCTGAAGTAAAACTTATCTTTACCTAATGCTTTGGTAAAGATATCAGCAACTTGGTTATTTATTTTCACATGGACCAACTCAATCTCTCCATCAATGAATTTTTCAGTAATGAAGTGATAGTGCACTTCTATGTGTAGACTGGGTTCTTTGCCAACATAATGCTCCTAACATTGTCACAATACATAATGACTCCACCATCAATCTCTATCCCCATGTCATATAAGATCAATCTCAGCCATGTCTACTCACATGCTACCAATGCAATGCCTCTATACTCTACTTCAGTGCTTGATAGAGAAACTGTAGGTTGCTTTTTATTGCTCCAACTTACCATAGCTGAATCAAATGAGAATGCATAGTCACTAGTAGATCTTCTATCCATAGAGCTACCTACCCAGTCTGCATCTGAGTATCCAAACAATGTAGGCTTGATTCCTTTTTCATAAAACAAGCCAAATCCAACTATCTTCTTCACATACCTAAGAAGTCTTCTCACTACATCCAAATGTGATTTGCATGGTTTCTGCATAATCTAACTTATCAATCCAATAGCATAACTCAAGTCTGGTCTCGTAATGGTCAAGTAGATAAGACTACCAACCATCTTTTTGAACATAGTGACATCCTCAACATAAGGTCCATTATCCATTAACTTAACATTTTGATCCAATGGTGTATCAATCGGTTTGGATCCTGTCATGCCATATTTTTCTAACATCTCCAATGCATATTGCCTTTTTATCAGCCATATACCATGAGGGGTGTCAATAACCTCAATACCCAAGAAGTATCTCAACAAACCAAGGTCCTTTATATCAAAATCTTGATGTAACCCATGCTTGACTTCATCAATCTCCTTCTCAAGTGTACTTGTAATAATGAGATCATCAACATAGATGACAACAATAACCATACCATCTTTTGTATGCCTCACATAAAGTGAATAATCAACTTTTCTCTAATGAAATTCCATACTGCATAAGAATTTGTTGATTCTATCACACCATGCTCTTGGTGCTTGCTTCAATCCATATAAAGTCTTCTTCAACTTGCATACATAATGTGGGTATTTTGGATCTACATAGCCCTCTGGCTAATCCATGTACACTTCCTCTTCTTAGTTGCCATTCAAAAATGCATTTTTCACATCCATTTGATAAAGCTTCCAACCATAGATAGAAGCCAAATCAATTACCAATCTCACTTCATCATTTTAGCTACTAGACTGAATGTTTCTTCATAGTCCAAACCATAAGTTTGTGCATATCCTTTTGCAACCAACCTTGCTTTATACCTCTTGAGGGAACCATTCGACTTACATTTGACCTTATAAACCCATTTACATCGAATAGATTTCTTGCCATGAGGTAATTTCACCAAATCCCAAGTCTTGTTTTTCCTTAGTGCATCCATCTCTTCATCCATTGCTTGTCTCCACTCTTTGCTCTATACTGCTTCTTCAAAGCAAGTAGGCTCCACATGTTGTACATACAAAACCATGTATGCATAATGCATATTCATGAACCCATTATAAGTCAATCTATCAATTGGATACCTTACTCTTTCTGACCTTCTCGATTGAGATGCAGTACCATGTGTCTCATCTGATCTAGCATGTGGTGGAACATACTTTTCTGTACTCCTAGTGCCAGGTGTTTTAACATGCGAAATGCCATACTCATCATCTATAGATTCATCTTCTGAACTTTCAGCCATAGGTCTCTTTCCTTTCACAACTTCTGCACTCTTTTGTGCACTTCTCAATCTACCACTCCATGGACTATAACTGCCACTACTTTCCATGAGGTCTTGAAGCATCTTCCACATGCTAATTTTCAGCCTTGTTGTTTGCTGAAATTTTCCTTCCATAGCCATAATCATCATTGCGTTCATAGGAATCAACATCCACTGAAATTTTGGGCTTGTACCATGACTCATATTCACTAAATCTGACATCCTTGCTTATGTATACTTCCTTACTCACTAGATCATGGCATTTTTATCCCTTCTTCTCATCAATATATCCAAGGAAAATGCATTTTACAGCCTTTGGTTCCATCTTCTTTCTCAAATCATCTGGAACATGAACATAACAAACATATCCAAAGACTCTAAGATATACAACAGTGGGTGTCCTTCCATACATTTTCTCATATGGTGACATATTATGAGTCAAGGCTGTAGGTGTTCTATTCATAATGTGAACTGTAGTATGCACTGCTTTTGCCCAATATGACAATAGCATGTTCATTTGGTTCATCATTGCCCTTGCAACCTCTGCATTTTCCTGAGGTGTGTACATGCATGTCAATTGCCTTTTGATACCATGATCTCTCAAGAAGTCACAAAAATTATATGACATGTATTGTTAATCCCAACACAAAGAAAGCAAAAGGAAATAAAAAAGACGCAGGGCAAAGGCGGAAAAAAGGTAGCTTGACTGAAGGAAGAAGAGGAGAAAAGGCCAAAAGCGCAAGGGCAACCTTAAAAAGTCCAAGGCAACTGCAAAAGGGGAAAGGTGCATTGTAAAATACAAAGGCAGACCTTGAAATCTTGTAAAAGAGTGCCAGGCAGTGGAAAATCCGGAAAGCTAAAACAAAAAACAAAGACAAAAGGCCAAGGCAAAGAGAAACGGAAGACAAAGGCGCACAAGGAAAAGCGCAAGTCAAAACTATTGTAAAATAGCACAAGTGCATCATGGTTTAATTCAAGGAGTGCCGGCGTGCAATTTGTAAATGTAGAGGGGTGGTGGAAAGGGAGCTATGGAGAGAGAAGGACAATGGGCAAAAGGGCCTAGGCTACGACCGGCCATGAAAAAAGGGGAAAAGGGGATGACCGCCCAAAAGGGAATTAGGGTTTTGTATATAAAGTTGAAAAGTGAATGAGAAGCTCATTCTTGCGTGTGGCAAAAAGTGGCTCTCTTCTTTTTCTCTTCTTCTCTTCTTCTTGCTTGTGTGTGCTCTTGAGAGAGGGAGTGTGAGAGTGTGAGGGAGTAAGTGTGTGGGAGTGAGGGATCAAGAGGGTGAAGCTCTTCACCATCTCCTATTCTCTTCTTCTCTTCTCTTCTCTTCTCTTTTCTCGTGTGCGCGGCTATGGAGGATGCACTTATGGGAGAGAGATTGAAGTTGCTTGAGCTTGCCACAAGGATCGTGGAGCTACCGGTGTGCAAGAGAGAGGAGGGTACTCGATCAAGCATCAAGGTAAGCTCACTACACTCATAAGGTAGGCATGACACGTCGACTATGTGAGAGGTAGCCATGGCCGCTCAACTTGAAATGCTTGATCAATAAGCGGTCTGTAGGTCTCAGGGTTGAGCTCGTAGCTCCCCCACATTTTGGTTCCGTTGCCAAGACCAACGGATTCAAGCCTTGACCGCTTGTGCGCTTCGAATCGAGCATCAAAGTAAGGGTTTTCCCAAACCGGTGCTTGAGATAGGTAGGTAGTGAGGGGATTGAAGATGGTGTTCGATCTTCTTGGGAAGTAGGTTTTTGCTTTTTGAGAGTTATGTAGTGAGATGGAGTAAAGTAGGTATTTACTTTGTGAGTTGTATGCATTAGAGTAGGAGAAAACAAAGAAAAACAAAGAAAATAAGCAGTAGGGGTACTGTTGCAAAACAGGGCAGAAATAGGGCAAGAATCGTGCAAAAGTGGTAAAAAACTTACTTGTGATGCCTAAGGTCGGTAAGTGAGTTATTGGGGGTGCCAATACCATACCCAGAAGAGGGTATAAGGGCCAAAAGTGGCAAGAAAGGCCACATTGTGCATTGCAAGGTTTCAAGGGAGCAGGAGAGAAGAGGAAAGCTTGGCGAGGAAACCCGCTTCAATCTTGACATCAGGGAAATCTTCGGCTAGCCCATGTAATTCTACACCTCCCCCTATAGTAGTAGGACCAATTTGGAGTTGCTTGACAAGGGGGAAGGCCCCCAGCGCCCTGCACGACGAATTTTGTGAGCTTCGGCAAAAACACGCGCGGCGTTTGGTGCATCCGAGTCACGTCGACTCTGGTCCAAGGCCCAGACTTGGCCCTTAGACCACCCGGCCTAGTCGGCCCTCGACCCCCCTAGGCAAACCGTCCGAGTCAACCCATTTGGTCACCCGAGTCAAACTTTTGGCCACGTGGCACATTCGGCCTCGGTCTCTGAACAACCTGTCCGAGTCTCAAATTTGACCCTTGGCCACTTTCCACATTCGGCCCTCGGCCCAAGTGCCATTCCACCGGTTCAAATCACCTTGTCCGAATTTGCCATTCGGCCCTTCCGAATCAAATCCATCCGAATCAAACCTTGAAATTCGGCCCTCGGCCTTGTGCCTCGGCCCGTCCAAGTGACCTACTCAAACCCTGCAATTCGGACCAGTTGGTCCGAGTGTAATTTTTTATCGAATTTCTAGAAATTTGACCTGACCCGGCTAAAACGCAACAGCACAAACTGTTGGAAGCCCGTAGGACACTCAGAACGCTATTCTGACTCATGAAATAGGCAAAATCGTATGGCGCAATTGCTTGGGAGCTAGAGGTAGGCAATTACAAGACCAGGGACTCAGGCGCAATCTGCCGAGGGGGAAAGCCTGATTAGACCCAAAAACGAACAAGGCAAAGAAGTGAAAAAAGAGCGCTAAGCCCTGAAATTGACCCCACAGGCTACATAGAATGAAGGGTGCACTGTAGACCCACGACTGGGCCGAACCCTCAAGTAAGTGGTTCCAGATTTGGCGGAACGATCCTCCAAGCTGTGCATGGTGCCTACTGTAATGACCCTGCGGGTCGAGGAGGGGACACCTCCAGGACCCCCGCAAAGGGGGCCCTACCCCCTCCTTTTCCACCCCAAGTAGGTTGGAGAGAGAACATGCGCTGTGGGACATGCCCTCCAACTTAGACCCTTGAGCAGTAATGGCCCTACGAGAGCATGGAGGCTCCCTTGCGGAGGAGCAACTAGAAGCCCGCACTCAAATAGAGGCAAACAGAGACCCTAGAACTTTAACGGGCCGATCTAGCCATCGAGAGCAAAAAGGCTGCACTACAAGGACACACGTGCATTGTGTTCAAACTACGTTTAGTCAAAGCGAAATGTAACATCGTCAAGCTACCCATGCACAGATGACTAGATATGACAGTCCTGACAATAGATGCTCCTTGAATAGCTCCTCACTGACGAGCCAAGACATCAGTGGAGAATCCACATCTGGCCGTGTAGTTGGGGACTCAAGGGCATTTGTCAGAAGGCTTAAATTTACAAGCCAAGACCCGAAAGATGAAGACATAGTACCACTTGCTTATCTTAGGGTCAAACTCACCGTGAAAAGAGAGCATACTATCGATGCTCTGATTGATGAAGGAGCAGATTTTAATGTCTTGACCTATGAGGCATGGACCCTACTAGGCCAACCAAAGCTCACACCGACTAATGCAACTCTTAGCCCTTATAGGGGACCTCCACAAGCACTCATAGGGAAGTGCAATATCCTTGCAACAATTGAAACTGAAAGCTTACCTATCCTATTTCATGTTCCTCCAAAGGGTGTTGAATATGGTAAGGAAACCCTCCTGGGAAGACCCTTCAAAAGGGCGACCAAATGCGAGGCTGACTATGTAGAACAAAGGATACACCTAACACTACCGGGTGTGAGGATAGTCACAACCTTTAGCAAGGGTGACCTCAGCGAGCCTCGAGGGAAAGGCAAGGAAGGTGCTGACGTAATAGTCAAGCCTATTAACGAGAGCAAGGGATTGTTGGAAGAGTTGATACAAGCACAGTTTGAACAACGAGAACCAGTGAGTGAGGCCATGCTCGAAACAAAAAGGTTAGGAGACAAGGCCAAGGATAGGGTTTGGACTCACAAATATCATAGAAGACCACGAAAGAAGCCCAAGCCTTATAGACGAAGGCATTGATGGAGAACTAGCACAACGCCACGATGGATATCCAAGGTGTTGCTTCATGCTCAAGGGTATTATGCAGGCAATCAATGGATTTGGGTACCAAAACCCCCTGCTAAACCACCTCTGTCAGAAGTCCAAATTATGTCCAAAGCAAAGAGGCGTAGGAGGAAACCTAAATGAAAATCCAAGTCTCGAACCAAAAATATTGGAGTGATTGAGCCCCTCACTATTGAAATCAAGAAACCAAACATGGCCTATCAAAAAGTAGTGACCAGATCAACTCACGCTCGATCTACACATATGAATGCTCAAAGGGAAACAAAAGACGTGACCACCTCCAATTGCCTTAAGGACCGGATACCTCAATCCACCAATAGTAGCAAGTCCACCGAACTAGCTGCTAGTACTTCAAATCAGGGATCATAGCCGTCACAGTCTTTGGCCATGACAATGCCCCTTGCGGAGCATGTCCTTAGTAGTTTACCTGTGAAGGAGGTGTCGCGACCTACCTCCTTGACAACTCCAGCACTTCCAAAGCGCCTAAAACTTGGGCTGGAGGAGTTAAGCACAGGGGAATAGGTGGAAGAGCTAGACTCTCCCAAAAGGGAGACAGTTGTACCCATGCAATATGACAAGGCTACTTCGCAGGCCATGACTAGATCCCATGAGGACCCACTAGAGCAGGGAAATGCTAAGGCCCAACCAAGCACATCAACGGTCGATATAGCCCAGGGTCCTGAGACATTAGATGCACCTGCATTGACCAAGAAAATGAGGAGAAAACAACGAAAAAAAAAACAGTTGTAGGTGGTTGTGGACCCCAAGAACATTGGGACAAAGAGTGTTGGAGAGCTGATGAATAAATCATCGAGTCCATCCACCAATGAGCCCACTGATGCCTCTCCTAATAGCGGTGAAACCTTAGACACATCTGTGTGCTCCAACAAATCAAAGCAGTCGTTACCATCAATGGCTGCTTGCAACACTCTATCCACTGACAATAGAACTCTCATTGACAAGTCAAGAGTGGATGCAACACTGTCATGACTGGGTGACGAATTCACACCAGTCACACCCAAGGAGAACCATGATGCAATAACGAAGCCTCAAGAGAAACATGGAAACCCCAAGAGCATGAGCAATCCTAGCATTGATCAATCTTGCTCATATAGGCCTGAACCCCCAGTATGCTAAAGTCTAGGCAAACTCCTAGAATCTTGCATGAAATAGCAGCCAAGCAAGCCCTCGTTGAACATAGAAGTGTCATAGAATGTTTAATTGAGTTGGATACTAAGCTCAAGGTGCTCACACACATTTACGTCCTTGCGGACATGGGCACAATCCCCAAGGAGTAGCTGGGAGATTACTTGCCCTCCCCTTTATCTTGGGAAGAGTAGGAACACCTTGATGAGCACTATAGCAGGCTCCTACACGAACGCTTGTGACTCATCTTGGGTGAGGAAGCTGACGAACTGCGCTTAACTATCACATTCAATGAAGTGCTCTGCCAACCGAATCTTGTAGGCATAGAGCAACTAAAGCAACTGTCAGCAGGCCAGAGTCGATTTGAGTAGCGTTGGTGCAAAGGCCACATTGCAATGGCCGAACTAGGGGCTCAGATCATGACAGTCTTTGAGGAGCGATTGGCCAAATGGCAATCCCAAAGAGACCCAACCTATGTGGCACCAACTTCTCTTTGGGTGGTGCTGATTGCCATTCGGGGCAAAGACTTGGCCGAACTAGGCCAAGAAAAGCCTCTGTTTGATAAAGTTCTTGCTGAGGAGGAGTTACATGTCACCAGTAGACTCGGACAAGGTTCCATGCTACTCGATGTGGCAAAATATTTATCAGTATTAAGTAAGCTCCAACGTGCGCTAGATGTGTGTGCCACGCTTCAGTACAATCCCGAGTTCTATCGTTGGTTTCTATCCTAGTGAAGCGACAAGGGATCGGACAAATGTATGTACACATATATACATCCAACGATTTTCATATCACCTTGTATAGACATTATCAACACACACAAGCCATAACAAGTCAACAGCGGACAGACAAAGTGGGGCTGCCAAGCTATGCTAGGCTGGTTCCATGTTCACCATATCATGCCCTCCTCCGGGCAAAGAGCATGTGCTCCACATCACCACCATGGTAGCTCTGTCCAGCATCCCTAAGGACGTAAGCAAGGTGCAGTCTCTCTCTCTTTGTACATGATCCCCTCCCCGGCTTATCCTTCCGAGGAGGAGCCTTCCAAATGCAGAACCACCAACTGATCCAACTCGGTGTGAGTAAAGACCTGCTCGTAGTCAGCGGCCAAAGGGACACCATTACAAGAGTCCGGCATGTTCCACACTTCCTCTTCTAATCACATACGTTTGACAACCCACACCAAGTCCCTCCTATGGGAATGCTCTTATCCCATATCAAAGTCTAACTCTTGGGTTTCATTTTGCAGGATTCCAGAAGAAAAACATGGAGAACAATGGTCAGCTGTGGCGTGCAAGGACGCTCTTCACACACGCTGAGAGCACGCGGCATGCGCCCCTCCACCGGTGCGCTACGTGCCTACCCTCAAAAGGTACGTGAAGAAGCAAGGCCCTAAGAGACACCATCCCGGATGAAGGTTGAAGAGTGCCCGGGCCAAGAAAGTCGTGACTCAAAGAAACGCGCAGCATGTGGCAACACCAGTTGCACAGACCCCCAACACATGCTCGGGCACCAAGTGCTCACGAAGTGACAAGGCGGCCCGAGATAGGAAAGAATTTGATGAATTGTTTAAAGACATTCTGGAAGTGGTAGTAGCCTGGGACTACACCATTCATGTCCCAACCGACATGTTCCCTGCCCAGCCTCACCGGAACCCTACACTAGCACCGCCCCGGTCGCCTAGCCAACCAGACTCACCCTGCCTCGTACCTATCGACTAAACCCCTATGATGTACAAGTAGCTCAACAAGTCAGCATGCCATAAATTTTTGTTTTTGATGAGTAAAGGGGCAAGATCCCCACTTGTACACATTTCCGTTACCTCTCATTAATGTATGCGACTTTAACAAGCAATGAAATAGGCATCCCAATAGACATCATAGAATTCTAAAAAATTATGTCTTAACATGATTGCATTTGTTCGATGTACTTAATGCAAGTGAGCATATCCTCTCACAAAGTGACAAGTGGATGTAGGATGACACAGGTCGTTGCGCAAATGTGTCCAACGGCTAGGCCACTGCAAGACCACCAATCGCACATGAACCGCAACACAGCCATGATGCGGAATGCGAAAAATCACTCTTGCGAGTACCCACATCGCTCGCACCAAAGCATAGTCATGGGCTACACTCTCTTCTTGGGCCAAGCGCTATAGTGAGCTCACAACGGGTGTCCCCGCAATCGCACCAATATCGCAACAACGGCTCTCCTAACAACGAGACTCCCCTAACAACAGCTCCCCTAACAATGAGGCTAGGGCACAATCATCATTGTCATCCATTTCCTGAGATTTCCAGGCTTGACATTTCCCAGCCAAAAAGGCTCATAGCCTCGGCATATTGCAGTGATTGTACTTTGGCAAAAAAAAAGGAGAAATAAGAAGCACCCACGATCACAGCACCACACCTAGGGGTCCTTAAGTTAGGTGTGTCTAGTGACCTTGGTTAGTTGGCTCCGTCCCTAGTCCCTTAACCCCCCACCATCCCCCACAATAGTTTAGGGCACATCAAGGGCACGACGTACCGAGGGAGCTTGTCTCACCTATGGTTAGACCTGTCACCCTGACCTACTTGCACAGTTCCCTCTAACACTCTACTTTAATACCATTGTGATCAATGGTGGTAAGCACTGCACGATTGGCCATCAAAAGTACACCGTCCTCAACAAAGCAAGTCCAATAGCTTCCAGCTACCGAAGGAGAACTTATCAACATGGACAACTTTGCTTCATCCACCCATTGTTACGAGAAACTAGCCCGTGGCCTTCTAACTACATAATATCTAAGTATGCACGAGCACTCACATAATATATGCACCAAAGTCTATACACACTTTGGGTCCTCAAGTGCAGGACAATACTCCAGGCTTGCTTAGAGTTCGACGTGTCTCCCAAACTAATCCAAATATGTCTCGTGTACGCTACACAGACTAGCACTACCCCTTAGGGAGAGACCACCTAAGAGGTTTTCCAAATTGCAGGCATTAAAAACTCTAACGAAAGCGTCGTTAGCTCTACATCAACACTCAACTCTAAACTCTTATCCTCTACTTCATCATGCAAACCACCAGCAAATCATCAGGAGCAGACCCCACCATGATCATCCCATGCACACCAAAACCCATGCTAGCCATGAGTGTCCATTCCCAACAACGAGTAGCCCTATCGCCACCTATAACAATCATATCACCAGCCAATCGAAACAGCATAGTGCCACGACAACCCTTCCACCCACGTCTTCAATGCATGCTAACGCCTGCTACCTACGACAATGAGTGCCATGGGACTCGCACTCGTCTAGGAGGGGGGTAATGTTAACCCCAACACGAAGAAAGCAAAAGAAAATAAAAAAGACGCAGGGCAAAGGTGGAAAAAAGGTAGCTTGACTGAAGAAAGAATAGGAGAAAATGCCAAAAGCGCAAGGGCAACCTTAAAAAGTCCAAGTCAACTGCAAAAGGGGAAAGGTGCATTGTAAAATACAAAGGTGCACCCTGAAATCTTGTAAAAGAGTGCCAGTCGGTGGAAAATCCAGAAAGATAAAACCAAAAACAAAGAAAAAAGACCAAGGCAAAGAGAAATGGAAGATAAAGGTGCACAAGGAAAAGCACAAGTCAAAACTATTGTAAAATAGCGCAAGCGCATCATGGTTTAATTCAAGGAGCGCCGGGCTCTCACCCATGCAATTTGTAAATGTAGAGGGGCGGTGGAAAGGGCGCTAGGGAGAGAGAAGGACAATGGGAAAAAGGGCTGGCCATGAAAAAAGGGAAAAAGGGGATGACTGCCCAAAAGAGAATTAGAGTTTTGTATATAAAGTTGAAAAGTGAATGAGAAGCTCATTCTTGTGTGTGGCCAAAAGTGGCTCTCTTCTTCTTCTCTTCTTCTCTTCTTCTTGCTTGTGTGTGCCTTGAGAGAGGGAGTGTGAGAGTGTGAGGGAGTGAGTGTGTGGGAGTGAGGGATCAAGAGGGTGAAGCTATTCACCATCTCCTCTTCTCTTCTTCTCTTCTCTTTTCTCGTGTGCGCGGCTATGGAGGATGGAGCTCATGGGAGAGGGATTGAAGTTGCTTGAGCTTGCCACAAGGATCGTGGAGATACCAGTGTGCAAGAGAGAGGAGGATACTCGATCAAGCATCAAGGTAAGCTCACTACACTCGTAAGGTAGGCATGGCGCATCGGCTATGTGAGAGATAGCTATGTCCGCTCAGCTTGAAACGCTTGATCAATAAATGGTCCATAGGTCTTGGGGTAGAGCTCGTAGCTATGGCCGCTCGGCTTGAAACACTTGATCAATAAGCGGTCTGTAGGTCTTGGGGTAGAGCTCGTAGCTCCCCCACATGTACTCTCCACCATTATCTGACCTCAAATATTTTATGTAGCATCCAAACTACTTTTCAGCCACCCCACAAATTTAAATTCCAAAAACTTTTCAAATGCTTCACTTTTATGCTGCATAAAGTACACCCAAGTCACTTTGCTAAAATCATCAATGAAAGTGATATAAAATCTACATCTTCCACTCATAGAAACATTCTGACATGGGCCCCAAATATCTGAGTGTACCATTTCCAAAGGATAGCTACTTATTCTCCCCCTCTTTGGAAATGGAAATCTGGACTGCTTTCCAAATTGACAAGCCTCACATACATGATCAAAATCCGCATATCCAAAATGCGGTAGACCACTGACTATCTGTCTTGATTGCATTTGCTTCAATCTTTGCAAATTGACATGACCAATCCTTCTATGCCATAATTCCACATCCTTATCTTGCCCATGTCCTCTCTCAACATACATAGAGTTTTGAATCACTTGAGTACCTGATTCCAAAGTATTTAATCACCCTTTCTTTCTACCATGAGCAATCACCCTACTAGCTCTTCCATTATGGAACTCCTCAATGAAACATCCAAACTTATTGAATCTCACCTGCAATCCTTGATCTAACCGATGCTAAGTTCTTAGTTATTGTGGGCACATAAAGTACATCTCCAAGCTTATTCTCAATCCCATCTTTAGTAACAAGTGGCACACTACCAATATGAGTGATTTTATGTAAAGTATCATCACCAGTGGCAACATATTCCTTATTCTGCATTTGCTTCTTGCTATCAAACCACTCAACATGATGAGTCATGTGGTTTGTAGCTCCTAAATCCAAAAACTAGTCATTCTCACAAGGAGAGTGAGTCATGCTCCCAAGCACATGCTCCATAGCAAATAGATGACCTCTAGGTGATCCACCTCTAGGTCCATAACCTGTACCACCATAAGCGCCTACATAGTGGCCATATTGGGTCCTTCCATGACCCCTAGACATGGCATTCTGTTTGTGATAACAATCCCCCTCAAAATGACCAAACTACCCACAATAATGACAAGTGCCATCTCTTTGTGAAGGACTAGACCGTCCTCTACCTCTAGGGAAATATCTCCCCCTACCTCTATGCATGAAGTCACCATGACCAAAGTTACCTCTTCCACAAGAAAAACCATAATTACTATGACCAAGTGAAGAGCCTCTAGCTCTAGATGAGTTGCCACGACCTCTCTAGTGATAGAAAACATTGTCTCCACCTGCATTTTTGCCACTACCAGATGCATTCAATCCCAACTTTATTTCTTTTGTAAGTAGCAATCCAATAAGCTTTTCAAAGTTAGACATAGAGCCTCCTCCTGAAATAGAGGTATCCAAAGATTTGAAAGCTATTCCAAGTCCATTTAGTGTCACTGACACTAAATCATCATCATCATCATCAATAGGTGCATTAATGGATGCAAGGTCTTCTGCAATTTGCTTGATTTCTACCACATAGTCATCATTGATACTGCTATTGCCTCTCCATGCACCATGTAATCTCTACTTGAGTTGTATCTTACAAGCCTCTGTACATGTTTCATACATTTTTTCTATGATTTCCCACGCCTCATTAGAAGTACTTGCCTTTTTTATACGAGGAATCAAGGCTTCTGAAATACATATGGAGATCCAATGCAAAACCTTCCTTTTCTTCCCTATCCAATCCTTGTACGCTTTCTTTTGCTCTTCAGTTGGATGTTCAGGCACTTTTGGACATTCATCATCACATGTTATGAGGTCCCATAGACCTCTACCCACCATCAAAAAATTCTCCATCCTGTAAGATCAAACACTATAATTATCTTTGGTCAATTTGTCTCCCACAATCTGAGTGATTTGTGTCATGTTAGACATTATGGCTCCTATGAATTTAGAAAAACTAACAATATAGACTGTCCACAAATGGTATTCAGTAGCATGTCCCAATCTGGAACATAAATGGTCCAATCCGAGACCAAAAAGCATAAAAAATAGACCGAAATGCATGTAAAAATAGCTTCCAGCAATATGACTACCATACATGTGTCCAAAAACTATCATATGCATTCATCCATGATGCCAACATGTCATACAATAAGTTCCCAACAAGAAATATCCAAATCGGATCCCACACAATGTCCATATGACCCAAAATGCATCAAAACATGGGTCTAAAATTGACCCAATGTCCGTATGACCCAAAATGTAAAATTTTGTGCCAAGCTAAAGGTACTTGTCAAGATAAAGCTACAAAAAAATTTCCAAAATTTTTTGAGCAAAAATTGGCCTCCAAATAGCCTCTCGTAAGTTGCATAGAAATTGCCCTTTTTCAGTCTTCTAACCAACTAGTTCTTCTTCTCTACAGTCTGAACTAATTGACTGTGAACCAGTTTAGGAAATAACTAGTTCATGGGCTTTGCAATGTGAACACATTTCACCAAATAACCAGTTCACCCCTTGACCAATATGAACATGGCTTAAGTTAAAGGTTTTCTTAAACCTTAATGGATAAATGTTTTTTTTTTTGTTTTAACCTTAATGGATAAAGCTTGGAGCAACTTTGGTACTTTGGTGGTGGCAGCAATAGTGGATTGTTTGTGTACGCAACATCACTAGTAAACACATTGATTAGATACGACAATGGGTATGGTGCTGTAGATTTTCCAAACATTATAACCTAGTCTGGTAATTTCAGAAGTGCCCTCTGCACTCCTCGCATCAATATGTCAACATCTATTCTCAGCTTCAATAATGTCTTCTCTTGTTTGTTATCAAGATCTCTATCTCTATCGGTAGATGTCCATAAGGTGTTGTTATGTTGAAACAACTCAATGCACCCAAGAATTGGATGCTTGACAAGCTCAGTGGTGCCTTTGCTCCGAAACCATATGTAGGCCTCACAAGATAAGGGAGTGCCTATAGCTTATGGCACTCCTCAGGAACTAGCTTAAATATACTCTCACCTACCGTGAGGTGATTGCGATTATAATGCAACGGATCATCTCAGTTGATGGCAAGGTTTGCACGGACAAGTGCTATCTTACTGGATTTATGGATGTTGTGTCGATTGCTAAGACGATGGAATTTTTTTCCCTTCTATATGACAACATTGGTACCTGATTTCAATGGTGGATAGCAAGCTGGAACCTTGATGTAAACCTCGATTCGACGCACTCCCCACTCCAATCTTGAGCTCCCACATACTTTGCTCTGATACCAATTGAAAGGAGAGGGGGAGATTCGCAACGGAGAGTAGACGACATGGGATATGGAAGCTCAATCATTTTCCATGTTCATCTTATTCTTTCTTCCTTCATCCATCCTCACAGTCACCTACAAGTGGTATCCTCGAAGTGATAGATACCCTCAACTTAAGGACACTTTACATATGCTTGTACTTTAGATACATAAAACCATAGGATATGACTTAGGATATGTCATATTTATCAACACTCATTGCAATTATAGCACCTTTTTTTTGGCATTCTACCTTGAACTAACCCACTTAATCACAAATCTAGCATTGGTGATCCCCCTTCATTTTTTGCTATCATGTAAATGGGACCACCTTATGAGGAGGTATATATTGCACCACAATACTTTGCATTCCTCTTGGAATAAAAGCATTCACATTTCCTTTGACCAAGGGCTTATCTCACATCGGTGCTAACATAGACCTATTCATTTCATTGGTTTTGATAATAGAGAAATAACAAGCTATACTATTAATCTAGACTTCTACATCCTTTACCCTTTTGACATTGCATTATCAAGGTACCACTTTTTCCACCACAATGTGGCTTCACTAGCAAGGTGTAAATGTGATAAAACATATTTATTTACTTCATTGGTTTTGATTGTCAAGATTGTGGGAGAGAAGGAAGGAGTCTCACTTGTAGCTTTCTTGCTTGCACAATGGGGGTATACACACAAGGGTGGAGGCTGAAAATAGTTTTCCTCTTCTTAGTTGTGTAAGCCAAAAGAACTCAAGTACAAAGAAATAGAAGAACCCTATATATGGGTCTCAAACCAAACTCAACTAACTAAGGTGGCATACTAACTGAGCCACGAACTAGAGTAGATAAGGATAGCTATCATGTAGCTATTATTCATGGGCGGTGTACCAACCGCGTCTGACATAAATACACAACGGTCACCCTGGCGTATCACGAGCGGAGCTCGATATCTCAACACTCCCCCTCGAGCTCAATCCCAATTCCTGCACACCAAGCACGTCTTTGAACTTGCGCAGCTTCTCTGCGCCCAACGCCTTCGTGAATATGTCAGCTACCTGATCCTCTGTGTTGACATAAACTAGATCAATAAGACCTAGTAAAACCCTCTCTCGCACATAGTGATAATGCACCTCAATGTGCTTTGTTCTAGCATGATAGACTAGGTTATTTGCCAAGTGTATACTACTCATGTTGTCACAATAAATGACAACTGTCCCATTCGTATACTGATGCATATCATAAAGTAGCTTATGCAACCAAGCTACCTCACATGCAGCCATTGCTGCACCCCTGTACTCACACAAATCCACTGGTAGATTGTCTATCAGAAATACTACCAGCCCAATCAGCATCAGTGTATCCATGCAACTGTATCTGAACCCCAGTCTCATAAAATAGTCCATATTGCAATGTGGACTTCACATACCTGAGTATGCGTCTAGCCGCATCCAAATGTGGTTTCCTTGGAGCCTGCATAAACTGACTTACCAATCCAACAGCATAGCTCAAATCTGACCTGGTAATAGTCATATAAATCAAACTTCCTACTATGCGTCTGTACATAGTAGGGTCTTCTAGAAGTCCACCTGCATCTGTGCTCAGCTTCACATTCTGCTCCAAAGGAACTGAAATAGGCTTACAGCCTGTCATCCCATATTTGGACAGCATGTCCAATCCATACTGCCTCTGCAAGAGCTGTATCCCACTTGGTGATCTAATCACCTCAATGCCCAAGAAATAATGCAGCTCTCCCAAATCCTTCATCTCAAACTTCTGCTTTAATAGCATTTTCACATGAAGGATATC
Source organism: Lygodium microphyllum (assembly GCF_053477565.2). Classification (NCBI taxonomy): domain Eukaryota; kingdom Viridiplantae; phylum Streptophyta; class Polypodiopsida; order Schizaeales; family Lygodiaceae; genus Lygodium; species Lygodium microphyllum. The sequence goes on along the minus strand of NC_141149.1, from coordinate 15,932,624 downwards.
TTCATCACTGTCACTTGTCATAATCAAATCACCAACATAAATGACAAGTAGCATAATACCTTTCTCTGTTTTTGTCACATAAAGTGAGAAATCTGCCTTGGAAATTTGAAAGCCAATAGTGACAAGATACTGTCCTATCTTGTCAGACCATGCTCTAGGTGCTTGCTTCGAGCCATACAAGGCTTTCTTCAACTTGCAAACAAACTCAGGATGAACGGCATGCACATAACCTGGTGGCTGCTCCATATAGACCTCTTCTTGCAAATCACCATGCAAGAAGGCATTCTTTACATCCATCTGATGTAAAGACCATCCCTTTGATGCAGCCATAGCAATGACTGCTCTTACGGTTGCCATCCTTGCAATCGGACCGAATGTTTCTTCATAGTCAATGCCATATGTTTGTGCATACCCCTTGATTACTAATCTTGCCTTGTATCTGTTCACAGAACCATCTGCATTGTGTTTCACCTTATAAACCCACTTACAGCCAATTGTATTTTTACCTTTAGGCAAAGGTACCAATTCCCATGTAGCATTTGCTTCCAAGGCATCCATTTCTTCATCCATGGCTTTCTCCCATTTTTCTTTTCCAATGGCTTGCTCAAAAGAAGTGGGTTCTGGTTCCTGTATCACCTTGACCATATATGCATAGTGAATGGCTGTAAATCCATCATATTTCAGCCTATCCACAGGATACCTAGCTCTCGTAGACCTACACAAAGTAGGTTCACTCCCAGGTGCTCTCAAAACATCCTTCGTCTTCCTTACTCCAGGTGTAACAATAGAAGGAATACCCAACTCATCATCAATGCTCTGTTTTGAGCCACTGGATTCACCATCGACATAAGAGTGACCTGCATTCACATCAAACATGGGCTGATCAACCTTCTCTTTTCCTTTTCGTGATACTTGCATACCACTATCTGCATTGCTTTGAGAAGATTCTCCTGATCTCAATCTGCCTGTCCATGGCGAAGAATGTGAACCACTGCTAGAGGACACTCCAGGTCCACTAATATTTTGTGACTGTTGCTGTGAATTCTGTGCAGCATTACCATTTTATGCATCTACATCATCAATCACATTTACTGGTTTATACCAGCTACTCATCTCATAAAAAACAACATCTCTACTCACTGTAAACTTACGAGTAGAAGGGTTATATCATCTATAGCCTTTTTGCTGCAGAGAGTAACCAATAAAGATGCACTTCTCAGCTTTTGGATCTAACTTGGATCTCAACTCATCTGGCACATGTACATAGGCAATGCAACCAAAAATTTTCAAATGAGAAATATCTGGTTTTCTGCCAGTATACCTCTCCTCTGGAGTCATTCCATGTATTGTTGCAGTGGGAGTCCTATTCATTATGTAGACTGCTGTAGCAACTGCTTCAGCCCAATAAAAATCTGGCAAGTCTTTTTCATTGAGCATGGCACGAGATACCTCTCCAATATGCCTATCTTTCCTTTCTGCAATTCCATTTTGTTGTGGGGTATGACTACATGAATATTGCTGCTTTATGCCATGCTCCTGTAGGAACCTTGCAAACTCATTTGAGAGGTACTCTCCCCCTCCATCTGACCTTAGGCATTTTATTTGCAGGCCTGTTTCTTTTTCAACCATCACTTTAAGAGTTTTGAAATGCCCAAAAACTTCACTTTTCTTTTTCATAAAATACACCCAAACTTTTCTGCTATAGTCATCAATAAAACTGACAAAATAATGACAGCCTCCAAGAGATGCAGCTTTAGTTGTCCACACATCAGAGTGGATTAATTCCAATGGCTTCTCACTCTCTTGAACATGTCTAGGAAATGGTTTCCTTGCCTGTTTTCCAAACTGACAGGCTTCACATACCTTATGCATTTCTGCAACCTTGAATTTGGGTAATCCTGCAACAATATTTTGGGCCTGCATTGATTTAAGTCACTGTATATTAACATGACCAATGCGTTTATGCCAAATATCAATATCTACAACTACACCGATCCCATGTGCAAACATTGCTGCACTCAATTCAGACATGTCTGCATCCAATGTAAACATTCTGCCCTTCTTCTTTCCTTTTGCTATCAAGCGACCTTTATTTTTCATATCCTCAACAAAGCATCCATGAGGATTAAATCTGATCTGCAAGCCCTGCTCAACCATTTGACCAACAGAAACCAGATTCTTGGTGATATTCGGGACATGAAATGCATCGAACAGGTATTTCTTTTTCCCATCCTGCATAGACAAATGAATTTTTCCAATCTGCACAATACGATGTGTAGTATCATCACCAGTCTCCACAAATCGTGGTTTTTCCATTTTTCTTGCATCCTCCATCCATTCTGCATGAATGGATGGAATCTGCACAATACGATGTGCAGTATCATCACCAGTCTCCACAAATCGTGGGTTTTCCATTTTTCTTGCATCCTCCATCCATTCTGCATGACCTGTCATGTGGTTTGATGCACCTGAGTCAACATACCATACATCATTGCTTTCTTCTACACTTGTCACAGAATTGTTCATGTGCTGCACCATAAACAAGTGCTCATTTCTGTCATCACCCTGTCTACTAGAATATGGATAATTCCCTTGTTGCAGTTTTCCATTCATGATGTCATTCTGCTTTTTATAGCAGTCTTCAGCCATATGACCCATTTTACCACAGTAGTAGCATTCAACATTACTGTTTGCATTTTGGCCTCTTTGCCATCCACCACGACCTCTTTGGCTCCCCCTGCCTCTAGAGTTACCACGTCCTCCATAGGACTGGTTTTCTTGAGTTTGCTGCATATTTTGATTTCTACCATGGCCTCCATATCGGCCTCCTCTACCTCTGTCTCTACCTCTTCCAACATTTGAGTAGAAGACAGCTTCTTTTGAAGTTCCTCCTGAAGAAGATGCACCACCATTTCTCTGCTCCTCAGAAATTAGAAGAGCAATCAAGTCCTCAAAATTAGGAAATCTTTCACGGAAGGAAATGGATGTTTGGAACTGTGCATAATCCTTTCCTAGACCATTCAAGGTCACAGAAACTAAATCATCTTCCACTGGCGACCCAATGGAAGCAAGTGCATCTGCAATCTTCTTCACCTTCATGTGGTAGTCATTGATGCTCATATTTTCTTTTTGCACATTATGCAACTCTTGCTTGAGCTGCATTTTCCTGGCTTGCATATTTGTGCTATACATTTTTGACAAAGTATCCCATGCCTCCTTTGGCGTACTTGCATCTTGAATATGCACAATCATAAAGTCTGAGATGCTGATAGACAGCCAGTACATAACTTTCGTGGCTCTCTCATGCCATGCTTTAAATGCCTGCATTTGCTGTTGATTGGGAACATAAGGAAGAACTGGTTCTTCTTCATTTCCTGCAACAAATTCCCAATATCCTTTTCCCATAAGGAAATTCGTCATTCTAAAGTTCCATGCTTGGAAGTTGTTCTTGTCAAGCTTTTCAGTGACAATCTGTGAGAGAGAATCAGATGCCATTATAGAACACTGCAAAAAATTATGTCACTGCAAAGAACACAGCTTCAGCCTCACAAAGGCAAATCTGCAAAACTGACAAAAGTGGTATTTGACCACATAATCACTTCCTAGTGACGATTTTGCATCAACAGGCAACAGGAATGATTCTGTAACTCCCAATGTCTCTGCGCACAAGCATACGATGCAATTTCTACAGTAACTTTTCACTGACCTATAGAACAGTGGCTGCACAGCATAAAACTGGGCCTTTTCCTGAGTGCGTGCAGAAAACTTCCGCCTCCAAAATAGGCCCCGAAATGGCCTCAAATCAAAAAAACAAGGTCGACGAGGGCTGCTCCCAAAATAGAAAATGAAAGCAACACTGCTCCTCTTACCATAACACCATAAGCTTGGCTTGCTTTCTTGAGCTCCTTACCACGAACAAGGCTCTGATACCATGTCAAGATTGTGGGAGAGAAGGAAGGAGTCTCACTTGTAGCTTTCTTGCTTGCACAATGGGGGAATACACACAAGGGTGGAGGCTGAAAATAGTTTTCCTCTTCTTAGTTGTGTAAGCCAAAAGAACTCTCATACAGAGAAATAGAAGAACCCTATATATGGGTCTCAAACCAAACTCAACTAACTAAGGTGGCATACTAACTGAGCCACGAACTAGAGTAGATAAGGATAGCTGTCATGTAGCTATTATTCATGGGCGGTGTACCAACCGCGTCTGCAACTGACAAGTCGGTGACATAAATACACAACGGTCACCCTGGCGTATCACGAGTGGAGCTCAATATCTCAACATTGATAATAAAGAAATAAATATTCATATTATCAATTTAAACTTTTGCATCCACCTCAACTTTGGTACCCTCATCATTGCAGTCTAGCAATTTTATATGCTTTGGAAAGAATTTCTTCTCTTTAAGTCAAACTATGGTTATATCATGATTCTTATTGAGGTGGGCTCAAGCTCAATCGCTAAGACCCACAGACCACTTATTGTTCAAGCATTTCAAGCAAGCACTAATGGCTACCTCTCACATAGCCGATGCGATATCCCTCTTTACGAGTGTACTGAGCTTACCTTAATGCCCGATTGAGTTGCTTCCTCTCTCAAGCACTTCGATAGCTCCACAATTCATGATGCATGCTCAAGCATCCTCAAGCCCCTTCCTCCAAGCTCCCTCCATAGCCACGCGCGAGATGAGAAAAGAGAAGAGAAGAAGAAGAGAGGAGATGGAGGAGGTCTTAACCTCCAAGATCCCTCACTCTCACTCCCTCACTCCCTCACTCCCTCACTCACTCACACTCCCTCCCTCAAGCACTCAAAAGCAAGCAAGAGAAGAGAAGAAGAGAAGAAGAAGAGTCCACTTTGACACACACCAAAGAATGAGCTCTCATTCACTTTTTGAACTTTATATACAAAACCCTAAATCCCTTTTGGTCGGTCATCCCCTTATCCCCCTTTTCTTACATGGCCCGCCCTTTTTCCCATTGTCCTCCTCTCTTCCTAGCTTAGTCCTACCTCCCATTCATGGTTACGAATTGCATAGAAGGGAGCCTGGTGCTCTTTTATAGAGGTTTTGGTTGCACCTTTGTATTTAAAGGTGCCCCTTCTTGCTTTTGGCTTCTTTCAGATTCCATGGTTGCATCTTGTACTCCTGGTGGCTGTTCCCATGCTTTTAGATTTCTTCTAGGCCCACTCTCTTGTAGGGTGCCTTTTCCTTTTTTCCACCTTGGAATTTTCCTCTTGATGCCTTGATTTTTGCTTTCTTTTCTTTGTAGTAAACATTACCTCCTCCTAGTTGAGTACCAGTCCCATGGCACTGTTGGGTAGTGAGTTGGAAGGTGTTGCTGGGGTGGCCAGGTGGCTTTTTGAGTTTGTATACGAGCCTTGTTGGAAGGTGTGTTGGAGGGATTTATAGTTCTAGAAGGCCCTTGAGTTGGATATGAGCCCTGGTGTTGGAGGGATTTATGGTTCTGAAAGGCCCTTGAGTTGAACATGAGCCATGGTGTTGGAGGGATTTATGGTTCTAAAAGGACCTTATGTGAGCCTTGGTGGAAGGTGTGCTAGATGGATTTATGCCTTTTAAATTGAAGATAAATTTGGGCGAATCCGTGCGTGGAGAGAGGCGGGTGTGCGGATTCATATTTGAAATTGAAGATATAGTTGGACAGATTTGTCATTTGGCCCTCCTTGATTGCCTTCTCCTGGGTTGTTCCAAATGAGCTTCTTCATTCACTTTTTGACTGGGACCGCCCCTTGCTTTGTTGTGCCTGCATGGTGACATGTTGCATAAGATGGGGAGTACATTGCATGGATGATGGGGCCTCTAGAGCTGATGGTTGAGGCCTTTGTTTGTACCTAGAAAGAAAAGAAAGGTGCACTACCTGGGGTATTTTTGCTTTACCATGGATTTTGTGGTGCCCATGCTTGTAGAACTGGGAGATGGGTCTAACCTTGGGCAAGCCCTCGGTGGTGTCCCCCACTTGAGGACCCAGTTTGTGCATAAGGGAGGTGTGGTGTAAGGGTCTTAGCCTGTGAAAGGTCTAAACCTAGGCAAGATTACCTTCCTAGATATGTCCTACCCTTGATGTGCCCCAAGCAAGAGTCATGGGGAATCCAAAGGGCTAGGGGGTTAAGCTGGCTGACCGAGGCCATCAGACACACCTAACTTGAAGACCCCTATGTTGAGATATTGAGCTCCACTCGTGATACGCCAGGGTGACTGTTGTGTATTTATGTCACCGACTTGTCAGTTGCAGACGCGGTTGGTACACCGCCCATGAATAATAGCTACATGATAGCTATCCTTATCTACTCTAGTTCGTGGCTCAGTTAGTATGCCACCTTAGTTAGTTGAGTTTGGTTTGAGACCCATATATAGGGTTCTTCTATTTCTTTGTACTAGAGTTCTTTTTTGGCTTCCACAACGAAGAAGAGGAAAACTGTTTTCAGCCTCCACCCTTGTGTGTATTCCCCCATTGTGCAAGCAAGAAAGCTACAAGTGAGACTCCTTCCTTCTCTCCCACAATCTTGACATGGTATCAGAGCCTTGTTCGTGGTAAGAAGCTCAAGAAAGCAAGCCAAGCTCGCGGTGTTCTGGTAAGAGGAGCAGTGTTGCTTTCATTTTCTATTTTGGGAGCAGATCTTTGCAGGTAGCACAGCCGAAAATTGCAGGAGTGCATTGTCTCAGGTTGAGACGCCCTTCGCGGTGAAGAAAGAGGGCAATATATGCTGCGGGTGAGAGATTTAGCTTCTTGACGACCCTGTTTTTTTGATTTGAAGCCATTTCGGGGCCTGTTTTGGAGGCGGAAGTTTTCTGCACGCACTCAGGAAAAGGCTCACTTTTATGTTGTTCAGCCACTGTTCTACAGGTCGGTGAAAAGTTACTATAGAAATTGCATCGTATGCTTGTGCGCAAAGACATTGGGAGTTTCAGAATCATCCTTGGTTCCTGTTTATGCAAAATCGTCACTAGGAAGTGACTATGTGGTCAAATACCACTTTCGCCAGTTTTGCAGATTTGCCCTTGTGAAGGTGAAGCTGAGTTTTTGCAGTGACAGAATTTTTCGTAGTGTTCTGTAATGGCCTCTGATTCTCTTTCACAGATTGTAACTGAAAAGCTTGACAAGAACAACTTTCAAGCATGGAAGTTTAGAATGACGAATTTCCTTATGGGAAAAGGATATTGGGAATTTGTTGCATGAAATGAAGAAGAACCAGTTCTTCCTGATGTTCCCAATCAACAGCAAATGCAGGCATTCAAAGCATGGCATGAGAGAGCCAGGAAAGTTATGTACTGGCTGTCTATCAGCATTTCAGACTCTATGATTGTGCATATTCAGGATGCAAGTACGCCAAAGGAGGCATGGGATACTCTGTCAAAGATGTATAGCACAAATACGCAAGCCAGGAAAATGTAGCTCAAGCAAGAGTTGCACAATGTGCAAAGAGAAAATATGAGCATCAATGACTACCACATGAAGGTGAAGAAGATTGCAGATGCACTTGCTTCCATTGGGTCGCCAGTGGAAGATGATGATTTAGTTTCCGTGACCTTGAATGGTCTAGGAAAGGATTATGCACAGTTCCGAACATCCATTTCCGTCCGTGAAAGATTTCCTGATTTTGAGGAGTTGATTGCTCTTCTAATTTCTGAGGAGCAGAGAAATGGTGGTGCATCTTCTTCAGGAGGAACTTCAAAAGAAGCTGTCTTCTACTCAAATGCTGGAAGAGGTAGAGGCAGAGGTAGAGGAGGCCGATTTGGAGGCCGTGGCAGAAATCAGAATATGCAGCAAACTCAAGAAAACCAGTCCTATGGAGGAGGACATGGTAACTCTAGAGGCAGGGGGAGCCAAAGAGGTCGTGGTGGATGGCAAAGAGGCCAAAATGCAAACAGTAATGTTGAATGCTACTATTGTGGTAAAATGGGTCATATGGCTAAAGATTGCTATAAAAAGCAGAATGACATCATGAATGGAAAACTGCAACAAGGAAATTATGCATCTTCTAGTAGACAGGGTGATGACAGAAATGAGCACTTGTTTATGGTGCAGCACATAAACAATTCTGTGACAAGTGCAGAAGAAAGCAACGATGTGTGATATGTTGACTCAGGTGCATCAAACCACATGACAGGTCATGCAGAATGGATGGAGGATGCAAGGAAAATGGAAAAACCAGGATTTGTGGAGACTGGTGATGATACTGCACATCCGATTGTGCAGATTGGAAAAATTCCTTTGTCTATGCAAGATGGGAAAAAGAAATACCTGTCCGATGTATTTCATGTCCCGAATATCACAAAGAATCTGGTTTCTGTTGGTCAAATGGTTGAACAGGGCTTGCAAGTCAGATTTAATCCTCATGGATGCTTTGTTGAGGATATGAAAAATAAAGGTCGCTTGATAGCAAAAGGAAAGAAGAAGGGTAGAATGTTTACGTTGGATGCAGACATGTCTGAATTGAGTGCAGCAATGTTTGCACATGGGACCGGTGTAGTTGCAGATATTGATATCTGGCATAAACGCATTGGTCATGTTAATGTACAGCGACTTAAATCAATGCATGCCCAAAATATTGTTGCAGGATTGCCCAAATTCAAGGTTGCAGAAATGCATAAGGTATGTGAAGCCTGTCAGTTTGGAAAAAAGGCAAGGAAACCATTTCCTAGACATGTTCAAGAGAGTGAGAAGCCATTGGAATTAATCCACTCTGATGTGTGGACTACTAAAGCTGCTTCTCTTGGAGGCTGTCATTATTTTGTCAGTTTTATTGATGACTATAGCAGAAAAGTTTGGGTGTATTTTATGAAAAAGAAAAGTGAAGTTTTTGGGCATTTCAAAACTCTTAAAGCTATGGTTGAAAAAGAAACAGGCCTGCAAATAAAATGCCTAAGGTCAGATGGAGGGGGAGAGTACCTCTCAAATGAGTTTGCAAGGTTCCTGCAGGAGCATGGCATAAAGCAACAATATTCATGTAGTCATACCCCACAACAAAATGGAATTGCAGAAAGGAAAAACAGGCATATTGGAGAGGTATCTCGTGCCATGCTCAATGAAAAAGACTTGCCAGATTTTTATTGGGCTGAAGCAGTTGCTATAGCAGTCTACATAATGAACAGGACTCCCACTGCAGCAATACATGGGATGACTCCAGAGGAGAGGTATACTGGTAGGAAACCAGATATTTCTCATTTGAAAATTTTTGGTTGCATTGCCTATGTACATGTGCCAGATGAGTTGAGATCCAAGTTGGATCCAAAAGCTGAGAAGTGCATCTTTATTGGTTACTCTCTGCAGCAAAAAGGGTATAGATGCTATAACCCTTCTACTCGTAAGTTTACAGTGAGCAGAGATGTTGTTTTTGATGAGATGAGTAGCTGTTATAAACCAGTAAATGTGATTGATGATGTAGATGCACAAAATGGTAATGCTGCGCAAAATTCACAGCAGCAGTCACAAAATATTAGTGGACCTGGAGCGTCCTCTAGTAGTCGTTCACATTCTTCACCATGGACAGGCAGATTGAGATCAGGAGAATCTTCTCAAAGCAATGCAGATAGTGGTATGCAGGTATCACGAAAAGGAAAAGAGAAGGTTGATCAGCCCATGTTTGATGTGAATGTAGGTCACTCTTATGTGGATGGTGAATCCAGTGGCTCAGAACAGAGCATTGATGTTGAGTTGGGTATTCCTTCTATTGTTACACCTGGAGTAAGGAAGACCAGGGATGTTTTGAGAGCACCTGGGAGTGAACCTACTTTGCGCAGGTCTACGAGAGCTAGGTATCCTGTGGATAGGCTGAAATATGATGGATTTACAGCCATTCACTATGCATATATGGTCAAAGTAATACAGGAACCAGAACCCACATCTTTTGAGCAAGCCATGGGAAAAGAAAAATGGGAGAAAGCCATGGATGAAGAAATGGATGCCTTGGAAGCAAATGCTACATGGGAGTTAGTACCTTTGCCTAAAGGTAAGAATGCAATTGGCTGTAAGTGGGTTTATAAGGTGAAGCACAATGCAAATGGTTCTTGAACAGATACAAGGCAAGATTAGTAGTCAAGGGGTATGCACAAACATATGGCATTGACTATGAAGAAACATTCAGTCCAGTTGCAAGGATGGCAATGGTAAGAGCAGTCATTGCTATGGCTGCGTCAAAGGGATGGTCTTTACATCAGATGGATGTAAAGAATGCCTTCTTGCATGGTGATTTGCAAGAAGAGGTCTATATGGAGCAGCCACCAGGTTATGTGCATGCTGTTCATCCTGAGTTTGTTTGCAGGTTGAAGAAAGCCTTGTATGGCTTGAAGCAAGCACCTAGAGCATGGTCTGACAAGATAGGACAGTATCTTGTCACTATTGGCTTTCAGATTTCCAAGGCAGATTTCTCACTTTATGTGAGAAAAATAGAGAAAGGTATTATGCTACTTATCATTTATGTCGATGATTTGATTATGACAGGTGACAGTGATGAAGATATCCTTCATGTGAAAATGCTATTGAAGCAGAAGTTTGAGATGAAGGATTTGGGAGAGCTGCATTATTTCTTGGGCATTGAGGTGATTAGATCACCAAGTGGGATACAGCTCTTGCAGAGGCAGTTTGGATTGGACATGCTGTCCAAATATGGGATGACAGGCTGTAAGACTATTTCAATTCCTTTGGAGCAGAATGTGAAGCTGAGCACAGATGCAGGTGAGCTTCTAGAAGACCCTACTATGTACAGACGCATAGTAGGAAGTTTGATTTATATGACTATTACCAGGCCAGATTTGAGCTATGCTGTTGGATTGGTAAGTCAGTTTATGCAGGCTCCAAGGAAACCACATTTGGATGCGGCTAGACGCATACTCAGGCATGTGAAGTCCACATTGCAGTATGGACTATTTTATGAGACTGGGGTTCAGATACAGTTGCATGGATACATTGATGTTGATTGGGCTGGTAGTATTTCTGATAGACGATCTACCAGTGGATATGTGTTCTCTTTTGGGAGTGCTGCAGTCACTTGGAGCAGCAAGAAACAGCCTACAGTTGCCTTGTCGAGCAGCACAGAGGCTGAGTACAGGGGTGCAGCAATGGCTGCATGTGAGGTAGCTTGGTTGCATAAGCTACTTTATGATATGCATCAGTCTACAGATGGACTAGTTGTCATTTATTGTGACAACATGAGTAGTATACACTTGGCAAATAACCCAGTTTATCATGCTAGAACAAAGCACATTGAGGTGCATTATCACTATGTGCGAGAGAGGGTTTTACTAGGTCTTATTGATCTAGTTTATGTCAGCATAGAGGATCAGGTAGCTGACATATTCATGAAGGCATTGGGGGCAGAGAAGCTGCGCAAGTTCAGAGACCTGCTTGGTGTGCAGGAATTGGGATTGAGCTCGAGGGGGAGTGTTGAGATATTGAGCTCCACTCGTGATACGCCAGGGTGACCGTTGTGTATTTATGTCACCGACTTGTCAGTTGCAGACGCGGTTGGTACACCGCCCATGAATAATAGCTACATGATAGCTATCCTTATCTACTCTAGTTCGTGGCTCAGTTAGTATGCCACCTTAGTTAGTTGAGTTTGGTTTGAGACTCATATATAGGGTTCTTCTATTTCTTTGTACTAGAGTTCTTTTTTGGCTTCCACAACGAAGAAGAGGAAAACTGTTTTCAGCCTCCACCCTTGTGTGTATTCCCCCATTGTGCAAGCAAGAAAGCTACAAGTGAGACTCCTTCCTTCTCTCCCATAATCTTGACACCCTAGGTATAGTGGCTGTGACTGATGTGTAGCTTGCGGTGTCTATGAATGATATCTTTTTTTTTTTGCCCAAGTTGTATAGTCATGACAGAAGTTAATATTTTCCATCGGAGTAAGGTGGAGGAGGCTTAATAGATTTATTAAGAAACTGGTGGCTTTGGAGATACCCCTTGAGGTTTAGGTGGACCTGAAGGGTGGTGGTGGAGAGGAATGGATGATTGCAATGGGTGAAGCAGCTATCATTCATGTCCTCTATAAGGGCTAAGAAAAATGAAGGTAAGCCTACATTGTTAGTCGAGCCATCATGCAACTATCTATAGCGTTAGGATCAAAATAGAATACTAGAAGGTCTCACTCCTACGGGGTGAGGTCTTGCCTAAGGAGTATCCTAAGAAGTCTAAGGTAATTACAAGTAGTAATAAATGTGGGGTCAAGGCATGAAGAGAATTCGTTCGTAAATTGGATTAGGGTATCATACAAGTTCTCTGATGTGAAGATGAGGGCCTCTTCATATGTAGTACAATGAGTATTATAGATTATAGGGAAGTCATAGCTGTCATTTGGACACTAGAGTCAAAATGCACTCCCACCCTTCGAGGGTAAGGCGTAAAGTTTGGGGCATTCCGCTCGAAGGGTTGAGTGTTGCAAAAGGCCATCCAAGTGTCTAGGTTGGAGTCGCAAACCCTTCTTCTCCATTTAGGTTGAAATTCATAGTCAACCAAACCTTGGCACTTCAAAACCCTTATTCTGCCAAAATTCAACATCTTCAATGGCCCATAATGTGGGATTCTACTATCTCTCCTCCAGCTATTTCTGTCAGATCCTGTTTCTAATGTTAATCACTTCCTCTACCACCTTGATGGGCAAAACCCTACACAAGGTGGTGGGGAACTGGAAGTTAAAGTCAAAGAGGCTCCTGGATGTTTCTTGCCTCTCCCAAATTACAAGGTCGACGTGGAAGCTCACTAGGGCATCATCCTCGCATGGTGGGATAGGTATCTGGGGTTCCCTCACTCCCTTAGCTTTCCATTTTCTCCTTTTGTCCTCCACCATTTATTTCCTTCTTTCCTTCAGTTCCACCTTCTTAAGGAAAGAAGGCTTGGATTCTTAAGGACAAGAACTTGGATTTGGGATTTATTCATGATTATAAGCACTTGAATACTCGACTTGGCATTTATGGGTATGGGTTTAGCTCTCTTGTTTGAGCTTTGGTTTTGTAATTTGGCTTTGGATTTGTACTTGGAATAGAATTGCAATATACTAGACCTTTGTCATCAAATTTGTTGTCTTGAATCAATCTTGATCTTACTTCTATCTCACATAGCATCCTTGCGACTAGTGACTTTCACGAACTCCTGTATGTATTCCGTGTGACATCGTGCTTCAACACTTGGACTATGTTGTCTACGCAGTATGGCATCAAGTCGGCTCTAAATAGATCTCTTTCACTAGATAGGGTGAATAGATGTGCGTCGGGTAATTCGTCTCCAATGCCCTATCCAACGGCTTCTCCCATGGGTATGCAAGACATATGATCAACCATATAATGTTTCTTTAAGTTGTGTATGACGATGGAGAAGTCAAATTCAAGAAGTAGAAGTAACTTTGGGAGGTTCTACATGTTGCTACTCTTCAGGCCGCGGGGAAGGAGGTAGTGGGACAAGCTCTTCTTTGTGTGATCCCATTCCAAAGTTCACATCCACCTCCCTCTCCTAGCTTGGCTCTTGCTACTCTTCTTTGATGAACCTGACTGCGTCCACTTCCTACAAGGTCATACCTACCAATAGGAGATAATGGTGTTGCTCTTTTAGGCTTGGGCCAACTCCACTTAGTTGTGGTGGCATCTGCAGCCCTGCTTTTAGTGCTCTACGAGTCATTCCTAGTTTCTTTTTCATTGCCTCTATGGACTCTCCCTCCTCTGCCTGGGTGACATCCAATAGCGTATCCAGAAAGGCGCATTGTTGGGTTTGGAAGCTCACTTGGGCAGCTTTCGCTTTGCTTTTGATGCCAGGAGACATATTACACGGTGGATTCCGTGAGGTTTTACGGTGGATTCCGTAAACTTTGATTACCATGGCTCATATACAAAGTGGATTCTTTATGTGAGAAGTTGATGGGGACTCCTATCCTTTTCAAGCATTTCGTTAATTTAGTGTGTACATGGGTGATTCCATAGCGGGTGATTCCACAAAATACATATTAAATTAATAAACGTTTATGAGTTTAGAGTGTACACTCGTGATAAAATTAAGGTTAGGATTGATTTCTAACCAATTGATTTATTTATGTAGCTGAAGACTGCTAGGTAATCACTTTTGTCGGTTTAATTGTGTTATTTTACTAACGATTGTGAATGCTTCAGTTGATGTGTAGAGATAGCAGCAGTGGTGGAGAAAAGCACTGGAGGATAGCGTGTATTCGAGTTATTATCTATATTTTGATGGGCACATACCTTAGGCATGGCGTCTATATTTTGTCGTGGCTATTTATCAAGGCATTGGATATTTATTTATTATTTTTGTATACGCATGGGTGCACGATTATGATAGTTGTATTTGGACATTGTATTGGGTATGCTTACTTCTTGGGCGCCTACCTATTAGCTTTATTTCTATTTGGCACTAAAGCAAACTCAAAAGCCAAAAGCATGCTATTTTGTAATTTGGGCTATTATTTGAGCTTGAAGATGATTAATGCATAAAATACATGTTTTGTGGAGCGTTCACACAAGGCAGGGGGGTGGTTGTCATAATAAATGATAACTAGCCCATCTGTAGACTGATGCATATCATAAAGTAGCTTATGCAACCAAGCTACCTCACATGCAGCCATTGCTGCACCCCTGTACTCAGCCTCTGTGCTGCTCGACAAGGCAACTGTAGGCTGTTTCTTGCTACTCCAAGTGACTGCAACACTCCCAAAAGAGAACACATATCCACTGGTAGATCGTCTATCAGAAATACTACCAGCCCAATCAGCATCAATGTATCCATGCAACTGTATCTAAACCCCAGTCACATAAAGTAGTCCATACTGCAATGTGGACTTCACATACCTGAGTATGCGTCTAGCCGCATCCAAATGTGGTTTCCTTGGAGCCTGCATAAACTGACTTACCAATCCAACAGAATAGCTCAAATCTGACCTGGTAATAGTCATATAAATCAAACTTCCTACTATGCGTCTGTACATAGTAGGGTCTTCTAGAAGCCCACCTGCATCTGTGCTCAGCTTCACATTCTGCTCCAAAGGAACTGAAATAGGCTTACAGCCTGTCATCCCATATTTGGACAGCATGTCCAATCCATACTGCCTCTACAAGAGCTGTATCCCACTTGGTGATCTAATCACCTCAATGCCCAAGAAATAACGCAGCTCTCCCAAATCCTTCATCTCAAACTTCTGCTTTAATAGCATTTTCACATGAAGGATATCTTCATCACTGTCACTTGTCATAATCAAATCATCAACATAAATGACAAGTAGCATAATACCTTTCTCTGTTTTTGTCACATAAAGTGAGAAATCTGCCTTGGAAATTTGAAAGCCAATAGTGACAAGATACTGTCCTATCTTGTCAGACCATGCTCTAGGTGCTTGCTTCGAGCCATACAAGGCTTTCTTCAACTTGCAAACAAACTCAGGATGAACGGCATGCACATAACCTGGTGGCTGCTCCATATAGACCTCTTCTTGCAAATCACCATGCAAGAAGGCATTCTTTACATCCATCTGATGTAAAGACCATCCCTTTGATGCAGCCATAGCAATGACTGCTCTTACGGTTGCCATCCTTGCAACCGGACCGAATGTTTCTTCATAGTCAATGCCATATGTTTGTGCATACCCCTTGATTACTAATCTTGCCTTGTATCTGTTCACAGAACCATTTGCATTGTGCTTCACCTTATAAACCCACTTACAACCAATTGTATTTTTACCTTTAGGCAAAGGTACCAATTCCCATATAGCATTTGCTTCCAAGGCATCCATTTCTTTATCCATGGCTTTCTCCCATTTTTCTTTTCCAATGGCTTGCTCAAAAGAAGTGGGTTCTGGTTCCTGTATCACCTTGACCATATATGCATAGTGAATGGCTGTAAATCCATCATATTTCAGCCTATCCACAGGATACCTAGCTCTCGTAGACCTGCGCAAAGTAGGTTCACTCCCAGTGCTCTCAAAACATCCCTGGTCTTCCTTACTCCATGTGTAACAATAGAAGGAATACCCAACTCATCATCAATGCTCTGTTCTGAGCCACTGGATTCACCATCTACATAAGAGTGACTTGCATTCACATCCAACATGGGCTGATCTACCTTCTCTTTTCCTTTTCGTGATACCTGGATACCACTATCTGCATTGCTTTGAGAAGATTCTCCTGATCTCAATCTATCTGTCCATGGCAAAGAATGCGAACCACTGCTAGAGGATGCTCTAGATCCACTAATATCTTGTGACTGCTACTGTGAATTCTGTGCAGCATTACCATTTTGTGCATCTACATTATCAATCACATTTACTGGTTTATACCAACTACTCATCTCATCAAAAACAACATCTCTTCTCACTGTAAACTTACGAGTAGAAGGGTTATAGCATCTATATCCTTTCTGCAGAGAGTAACCAATAAAGATGCACTTCTCAGCTTTTGGATCCAACTTGGATCTTAGCTCATCTGGCACATGAACATAGGCAATGCAACCAAAAATCTTCAAATGAGAAATATCTGGTTTCCTACCAGTATACCTCTCCTCTGGAGTCATTCCATGTATTGCTGTAGTGAGAGTCCTGTTCATTATGTAGACTGCTGTAGTAACTGCTTCAGCCCAATAAAAATCTGGCAAGTCTTTTTCATTGAGCATGGCACAAGATACCTCTCCAATATGTCTGTTTTTCCTTTCTGCAATTCCATTTTGTTGTGGGGTATGATTGCATGAATATTGTTGCTTTATGCCATGCTCCTGTAGGAACCTTGCAAACTCATTTGAGAGGTACTCTCCCCCTCCATCTGACCTTAGGCATTTTATCTGTAGGCCTGTTTCTTTTTCAACCATAGCTTTAAGAGTTTTGAAGTGCCCAAAAACTTCACTCTTCTTTTTCATAAAATACACCCAAACTTTTCTGCTATAGTCACCAATAAAAGTGACAAAATAATGACAGCCTCCAAGAGATGCAGCTTTAGTAGTCCACACATCAGAGTGGATTAATTCCAATGGCTTCTTACTCTCTTGAACATGTCTAGGAAAAGGTTTCCTTGCCTATTTTCCAAACTAACAGGCTTCATATACCTTATGCATTTCTGCAACCTTGAATTTGGGCAATCCTACAACAATATTTTGGGCCTGCATTGATTTAAGTCGTTGTACATTAACATGAGCAATGTGTTTATGCCAGATATTAATATCTGCAACTACACCGGTCCCATGTGCAAACATTGTTGCACTCAATTCAGGCATGTCTGCATGCAACGTAAACATTCTGCCCTTCTTCTTTCCTTTTGCTATTAAGTGACCTTTATTTTTCATATCCTCAATAAAGCATCCATGAGGATTAAATTTGACCTGCAAGCCTTGCTCAACCATTTGACCAACAGAAACCAGATTCTTGATGATATTGGGGACATGAAATACATTGGACAGGTATTTCTTTTTCCCATCCTGCATAGACAAAGGAATTTTTCCAATTTGCACAATAGGATGTGCAGTATCATCACCAGTCTCCACAAATCCTGGTTTTTCCATTTTCCTTGCATCCTCCATCCATTCTACATGACCTGTCATGTGGTTTGATGCACCTGAGTCAACATACCATACATCGTTGCTTTCTTCTACACTTGTCACAGAATTATTCATTTGCTGCACCATAAACAAATGCTCATTTCTGTCATTACCCTGTCTACTAGAATATGCATCATTCCCTTGTTGCAGTTTTCCATTCATGATGTCATTCTACTTTTTATAGCAGTCTTTAGCCATATGACCCATTTTACCACAGTAGTAGCATTCAACATTACTGTTTGCATTTTGGCCTCTTTGCCATCCACCACGACCTCTTTGGCTCCCCCTGCCTCTAGAGTTACCACATCCTCCTCCATAGGACTGGTTTTCTTGAGTTTGCTGCATATTATGATTTCTACCACGGCCTCCAAATCGGCCTCCTCTACCTCTTCTAGCATTTGAGTAGAAGACAGCTTCTTTTGAAGTTCCTCCTGAAGAAGATGCACCACCATTTCTATGCTCCTCAGAAATTAGAAGAGCAATAAACTCCTCAAAATCAGGAAATCTTTCACGGAAGAAAATGGATGTTCGGAACTGTGCATAATCCTTTCCTAGACCATTCAAGGTCACAGAAACTAAATCATCATCTTCCACTGGCGACCCAATGGAAGTAAGTGCATCTACAATCTTCTTCACCTTCATGTGTAGTCATTGATGCTCATATTTTCTCTTTGCACATTATGCAACTCTTGCTTGAGCTGCATTTTCTTAGCTTGCGTATTTGTGCTATACATTTTTGACAAAGTATCCCATGCCTCCTTTGGCGTACTTGCATCCTGAATATGCACAATCATAGAGTCTGAAATGCTGATAGACAGCCAATACATAACTTTCTTGGCTCTCTCATGCCATGCTTTAAATGCCTGCATTTGCTGTTGATTGGGAACATCAGGAAGAACTGGTTCTTCTTCATTTCCTGCAACAAATTCCCAATATCCTTTTCCCATAAGGAAATTCGTCATTCTAAACTTCCATGCTTGGAAGTTGTTCTTGTCAAGCTTTTCAGTGACAATCTGTGAAAAAGAATCAAACGCCATTACAGAATACTGCAAAAAATTCTATCACTGCAAAAAACACAGCTTCACCCTCACAAGGGCAAATCTGCAAAACTGGCAAAAGTGGTATTTGACCACACAATCACTTCCTAATGACGATTTTGCATCAACAGGCAACAAGGATGATTCTGTAACTCCCAATGTCTCTGCGCACAAGCATACGATGCAATTTCTACAGTAACTTTTCACCGACCTGTAGAACAGTGGCTGCACAGCATAAAACTGGGCCTTTTCCTAAGTGCGTGCAGAAAACTTCCGCCTCCAAAACAGGCCCCGAAATGGCCTCAAATAAAAAAAACAGGGTCGCCAAGGGCTAAAGCCCTGTCCCGCAGCATATACTGCCCTCTTGCTTCACCGCGAAGGGCGTCTCAACCTGAGACAATGCACTCTTGCAATTTCCGGTTGTGCTACCTGTAGAGATCTGCTCCCAAAACAGAAAATGAAAGCAACACTGCTCCTCTTACAAGAACACCGCGAGCTTGGCTTGCTTTCTTGAGCTCCTTACCACGAACAAGGCTCTGATACCATGTCAAGATTGTGGGAGAGAAGGAAGGAGTCTCACTTGTAGCTTTCTTGCTTGCACAATGGGGGAATACACACAAGGGTGGAGGCTGAAAACAGTTTTCCTCTTCTTAGTTGTGTAAGCCAAAATAACTCTCATACAAAGAAATAGAAGAACCCTATGTATGGGTCTCAAACCAAACTCAACTAACTAAGGTGGCATACTAACTGAGCCACGAACTAGAGTAGATAAGGATAGCTATCATGTAGCTATTATTCATGGGCGGTGTACCAACCGCATCTACAACTAACAAGTCGGTGACATAAATACACAACGGTCACCCTGGCGTATCACGAGTGGAGCTTGATATCTCATTAGATTTTGCATAAATAGGAACCAAGGATGATTCTGTAACTCCCAATGTCTCTGCACACAAGCATACGATGCAATTTCTGTGGTAACTTTTCACGGACCTGTAGAACAGTGGTCGCATAGCATAAAATAGGGCCTTTTCCTGAGTGCATGCAGAAAATTCCGCCTCCAAAACAGGCCCCGAAATGGCCTCAAATCAAAAAAACAAGGTCTCAACCTCTTACTTCACCGCGAAGGACGTCTCAACCTGAGACAATGCACTCCTGCACTTTCCGGCTGTGCTGCCTGCAAAGACTTGCTCCCAAAACAGAAAATGAAAGCAACACTGCTCCTCTTACCAGAACACTGCGAGCTTGGCTTACTTTCTTGAGCTCCTTACCACGAACAAGGCTCTGATACCATGTCAAGATTTTGGGATAGAAGGAAGGAGTCTCACTTGTAGCTTTCTTGCTTGCACAATGGGGGAATACACGTAGAGGTGGAGGCTGAAAACAGTTTTCCTCTTCTTAGTTATGTAAGTCAAAAGAACTCAAGTACAAAGAAATAGAAGAACCCTATATATGGGTCTCAAACCAAACTCAACTAACTAAGGTGGCATACTAACTAAGCCACGAACTAGAGTAGATAAGGATAGTTGTCATCTAGCTATTATTCATGAGCGGTGTACCAACTGCATCTGCAACAACTGACACGCCGGTGACATAAATGCACAACGAGCACCCTGGCATATCACGAGTGGAGCTTGATATCTCAACACAAGATATAATGGAACGCAAGAGGTGCATGACTTAGAAATTAAAATTGGTGAATACACTGAATGTAGAAATTTTCTAGTTGTACCTTTGTAGTCTAGTGATATTATCCTAGGTATGCCTTGGCGTCATCAGTATAATCCTAACATAGATTATTCCATGCATTCAATTAAAATTCATTTTCAAGGAAAACAAATTACATTGCATGGTATGCACGCATCTAATAATTTTCCACTGCTTACTCATACTCAAGCTAAACGTGCATTACGTAAAAACAGTAAATCTTATTTAATTTGGGTGAATGAACTTCAAGCTAAAGAAAAACATATGCATCCTAGGCATAAACAATTCCTTGCACAATTTAAAGATTGTTTTGCTAAAGATTTACCACCTGGACTACCTCCTTCACGTCCTAAAGATCACAAAATAGATTTAATTCCTGGTACACAACCACCATGTAAAGCACCATATAGGTATAACCAGATTGAATATGAAGAAATTCAAAATCAAGTAGAGGAATTGTTAAACAGAGGATTAATTAGACCTAGTAGTTCTCCATTTGGCGCACCTGTTTTATTAGTAAAGAAGAAGAATAATACTTATCGCATGTGCATTGATTATCGTGCCCTGAATAAAATTACTGTAAAGAATAGATATCCAATTCCTAGGATAGATGATCTTATGGATAAACTACAAGGTTATGCTATATTCAGTAAGATAGATCTTAAATCTGGTTATCATCAAGTGAGATTAGATAAATCTGATATATTCAAAATTGCATTTAGAACACAATTTGGACATTATGAATTTCTAGTGATGCCTTTTGGATTGACTAATGCACCTGCTACATTTAGTCGAATGATCAATCACATATTTTTAAAATATTAGCATTGTGTTATAGTATTCTTTGATGATATCTTGGTATTCAGTAAAAATGAGAATGAACATTATGAACATCTGTTTTTAGTTTTTAAGTTGTTGAAAGATAATCAATTGTATGCTAATCCAAAAAAGAGTGAATTCTTTCAAACAGAAATTGAATATCTAGGTCATATTGTGTCATCAAAAGGTATTAAGGTTGACCCTAAGAAGATAGAAGCAATATTGAATTGGCCCATACCCAAAAATGTACATGAGTTACGTTCTTTTCTAGGTCTTGCTAGTTTCTACAGGAAGTTTGTGCGAAATTTTTCATTACTTGCTTTGCCTTTGACTAAACTTTTAAAGAAACGTATTGTTTATCATTGGACTGATAATCAACAAAAGTCTTTTGATTTATTGAAACATGCATTAACCCATGCTCCTGTATTACAACTACCTGATTTCAATAGACCATTCTTTTTAGTAGTTACTGATGCTAGTGGATCTGGAATAGGAGCTGTACTTATGCAAGATAATCATCCCATAGCCTGTTCTAGCTGTAAACTGAAACCATCCGAACTTGAATATTCCACTTATGATAAAGAATTGTTAGCTGTTGTACAAGCCTTACGTCAATGGAAACATTACTTAATGGGTTCTGAATTTATGATTAAGACTGACCAACAAAGTATTAGACATCTCCTTAGTCAACCCCAAAAATCTGATTGACATATCAAATAGGCAGCTTTCATTTAGAGTTTTCATCCCCTTATCCAATATCAACCAGGAAAAGAAAATGTAGTAGCTGATGCTTTAAGTAGAAGACCGACCATTCATAATATCTCTGTCATATCATTTGATTCCCTTAACCCTATGAAATATACTTATCATTAGGATATTACTTTTCAATTTGATTGGAATAAATTAGTTGGAAATAACTGGATTCCTATTGATTCATTGTCTTACAATGATGGATTCATGTTTTATGAAAAGAGATTATGTGTTATAGTTCCATTTAGATCATTTGTTTTGAATGAGATTCATTGTCCTCCATATCAAGGTCATAGAGGTATTATCTCTACTTTGCGTACATTGATGACTGAAGACTTTTATTGGTCACATATGGACATTGATGTATCTAACTTTGTTTTTGAATGTTTAGTTAGTCAAAGAGTTAAGATACATCATGGTAAACAATATGGTTTACTTATGCCTTTATCTATTCCATCACAACCATGGGAACAGATTTCTATGGATTTTATTACTGGTTTACCTAACACTAAAGCTAACCATGATATGATTTGGACTATTGTAGACAGGTTTAGCAAACAAGCATATTTCGTTCCATGCAAGGAAACTTTAACTGCATCTCAAGCAGCTCAGTTGTTTTTGAAAACTGTTTTGACTAATCATGGTTTACCAAAAGTTATTATTTTTTATCGCGATTCTAGATTTTGTAATAATTTTTGGATTACTTTGTTTGCTAACTTAGGAACAAAGATTGATTTTTCATCTGCATTTCATCCTGAAACAAATGGTCAAACAGAAGCTACTAATAGTACTATTTTAGATCTTTTACGTGCTTACACTATTTCAAAATCACATACATGGGATACACATCTACATTTACTTCAGTTTGCATATAACAATACACCACACACAGCTACAAAGAAAGCACCGTTTGAAGTAATTTATAGTTATAGATTATCTACACATGTTGCATCTTTATCAAATAAAATTCAAAGTGCTAATGATATTGCTAACATGCACGCTACTATTTTTTATGAAGTTAAAGATATGATTGCCAAAGCCCGGCAATCATATACAAAACAAGCAAATAAGAAAAGATAGGCCATGAATTTCAAAGTTGATGACTATGTTTGATTAAGAATAGAGAAACGTAGATTACAAAGTGTAGATAAACACCCAGTTGTAAAATTAGCACCTAGATTCTATGGACCATTTAAGATCATTCACAAAATCAATGACAATGCATTTAAATTAGAACTACCACCACATTGGAAAATTCACAACACCTTTCACATTAGTTTATTACGACCCTTTAGAGGCCAATTACCTGTACACCCTGTCTATGAAAACCCACCTTTGCTAGATGATGAGACTGAAATCCTTGAGCCTGAAGCTATTATAGATACTGACTTTATGACCACTAGAACTAGCCATAGATATTCCAGATATTTGGTCAAGCTTAAAAACCATCCTATTGAAGAGGCCCAATGGATGCACGCTAGAGACTTAAATGCTTTCCCCACTCTGTTAGGTCCACATTGAGCTAATAGCAATTGAGGACAATTGCTATCCCACCCCGAGGGTATGATGCCAGGATGCATATTGCACAGTGGATTCCGTGCCACGGTGGATTCCGTGAGGTTTTACGGTGGATTCCGTAAACTTTGATTACCGGGGCTCATACACAAAGTGGATTCTTTGTGCGAGAAGTTGATGGGGACGCCTATCCTTTTCGGGCGTTACATTAATTTAGTGTGTACATGGGTGATTCCATAGCGGGTGATTCCACAAAATACATATTAAATTAATAAACATTTATGAGTTTAGAGTGTGCACTCGTGATAAATTAAGGTTAGGATTGATTTCTAACCAATTGATTTATTTATGTAGCTGAAGACTGCTAGGTATTCACTTTTGTCGGTTTAATTGTGTTATTTTACTAACGATTGAGAATGCTTTAGTTGATGTGTAGAGATAGCAGCAGTGGCGGAGGAAAGCATTGGAGGATAGTGTGTATTTGAGTTATTATCTATATTTTGATGGGCACATACCTTAGGCATGGCGTCTATATTTTGTCGCGCCTATTTATCAAGGCGTTGGATATTTATTTATTATTTTTGCATGCGCATGGGTGCACGATTATGAAAATTGTATTTGGACATTGTATTGGGTATGCCTGACTTCTTGGGCGCCCGCCCATTAGCTTTATTTATATTTGGCACTAAAGCAAACTCAAAAGCCAAAAGCATGTTATTTTGTAATTTGGGCTATTATTTGAGCTTGAAGATGATTAATACATAAAATACATGCTTTGTGGAGCGTTCAAACAAGGCATGCGGGGAGATTGCACCCAATTGGTCTCTTGTTTATGTCGTGCATGCTTTGTACCTTGAGTTTTGTGCAAAAATTAGAGTTCTTTTGTTCTTGGGGACCTTCCAACTCTCACTACGCGTGCTTATGGCATCCGATCTGTGCACCAACTTTTAGCAAGTATTTTTTCTTTTTTGACTTGAGAGAGACGATGTGCCAAGGCTTTGACTCATTTTTTGTTCTGGTTATCCCATTCCTCTTCTCTCCTATTCATAACTTTGAGGCTTTCCACCTGCCTCTCAGCTAGCACTGTCAGCTTTCATTCTTGATCTTCCATTTCTGTCCTTAGCTTTTGTTGCTCTTCCTGTCCTGAGATAGCCTCTTGGGTTAGTTTCTCCACCTCTCTTTTGTATCTGCGAGCTCTTTCCTCCCTCAACTCTTCTAGTTCTTCTGTGGCTTTAGTGATTTTCTCCATTTCAGCTTAAAGATATTCATAGCATGCCACAATCTCTTCATTGTGCCATTGTAGGCATCGTATGGCCTTGGTTTTATCATTCAATCATGCCTGCCATTCCGTTTCTGTCTCTTCATTAGTTTGTAGATGCTCCTTCAGTTTGTGAACTTCCCTTTGGGCCATGGCTATTTGGCGTGTTTTCTCCAATTGGGATGCATCCATGGTCTCTTTTTTGGCTTTGAGCTCTCCTACCGTGATTTTTTTCTCCTCCTTGGCTTTCTCTAATTGAGAGAGAAGGTCCTTGACATACTCGCCGTATTCTTTGGATGGCCTCTCTATTGTGGGGACGAAGGTTCTAGAGCCTACCACCTTTTGCCTCTTAGAGTCTTGCCTCAACTCGGTGGAGACTCTACAGCTGACCTTTTGGTTTCTACTAGGGGGATTCCTTCTCCTACTCCTTGGCCCATTTCTTTATTGATGAAGTACTGGACCCAAGCCATTAAGTTGCTAGCATCCACCTAGGTCATAGAATTGGAAGTGGAGATGGAGGTGTGGTGGTGGCGGGCATTAAGAGAGTGGGAATTGGGGTGATTGGGTCCTTGCCTCTTGCCTTCTTGCACTATAGGTGGCACAAACTATGGTACATGGGCGCTTGAGCTCGGCCCTTTGTCTCTGATTGGTCTTTGATTGGGCTTGCAGGTTTCGGCTCATCCTACCTAGACTGTTACTCAAAGGACCTACGCGTGGCAAGGGCCATGTCTTCCTCCTCCTTTTTTCTCAACTCCTCTTCCTCCTCTTTCTGCTTTCTCCTTCTTTTTTTCTCGGACTTCTTAAACTCCCTATGAGCCTTCTACAAGTCCACCTTCTCTTGTTTCTCCTCTCCTCTTCCTACTTTCTTAGTGCAATTTTCTTCTTTATCTTCTTAGCCTTCCTTGCCTAGTATTCTCTTCTTGTTCCATGTCTTCTTCTTCCTCACTCAGTGTCCTTTCACTAGACTACGTCTCTTGTTCTTGGTGTGGTGGCAACCTGATCCGTGCTTCATCTACTCCTCTTGCTTCTTCCTACCCTTGTCCCAAGGCTTCCCTCATGATCGCGGTGAGGACCCCACCAAATCCGATGGTTGCAGCCTTTGAAGACAAAGCTTTCCTTTTAGCCTTGGTGGTAGGAGATTCTTCTCTAGCAGGTTGTCCTCCCATTGCCAAAATCTTTTGTTGAGGTCTCAATGGTCTTCCTCACAAAACCGTTGAGGTTCACCTCATCTTGCTGCAGCCCCAAGAGGAACACCAAGGAAAAGGGAATTCTCTTGCAAGAAAAACTATCTTGTAACATCAACAAGCTTTGATTTCATTCTTTTGATCATCAAAACAAAGAAAATAACAATTCTTCACGTAGCATCATAGTAGATTTCTCCCACGGATTTGATAGAATCAACCATAATCTTCAACATCTTCATAAAATTCTTCAATAGAACAAAGAACACAAAGGAATACACCAACTTTGAATGGAAATCAATCACATAATATTCATCTTCAATGTCTTCATAGTTCTCTCTCTTAATCTCTCATATACAGTTACACTGTTTTGATAAAATTGACTATCTCTGGCTCTCTCTCTCTCTCTCCCTATCAATAGTACATCATATCATCACTAAAATGCTCTCATAATAACTCTCAATAATCCTTCTTAGGTCGTGGATGTACCTCCCAAGAGGTATGTTTGATATGAAGAGTCACCAGAGCCACTACAGTGTATTTTCATAGCTCACTACTGTCACTGTCACTTAGTCTTCTCTTCAGTCTTCAACAGCTGCTTCTTCCACTTGTTTTAGCTCTTTTGAACATAGATTCATCCTTTCCAAAAGTTAGAAAACTTTTCCAAAGTCACATATACATTCTACAGAACACTTACAGAAGGTCTACAGAACAGTTAGAGTACAGTACCAGAGCAGCTACAGTACAGTTATAGTACAGAGACAGAGCAGAGACAAAGGCTCAACAAAAGGTCTATAGAGGGATTAAGAAGGTCATCAGAACCTCATAACTCATACTCAAACCATTCCAAACTATCAAAAACTATTCAATACACTTTTAAAAGATCTCAATCTTCATCAATCATCAATCCATGCTTCATACAGAAGACAATCAGAACAAAACAGAAGCTGTACAAAAGGTATACAGAACCAATCAGAAGCTCAACAGAACCTATTAGAACATCACATAACCTCATATCTCCACTGAGAATCATCATGAATTTCCAAAACATAATCAATATCGTCCAAAATACTCTCAAATACTTCCTTTAAAAACTATACATCACTCTAAATTCATAAAAAATCAATCATTTAGACCTCAAAAACAACAAAAATCAGTCAAAAATTCAGTATTTTTTCACTCTCAACAGATCCCCACACTTAGAAAGGAAATGTCCTTGCAACCTAAGGAAAAGAAGAATTTAAGTTCATCAAAGACTCTATTTTATCTTCTATCGGATCTTCAATAATCTCTCTAAAACACGACCCCAACTTATCACTTGTATCTGAGAGAAAAATACTACTAAAGGAAAACTTTCGTTATTCATTAACTCATCTGATTAATCATTTTAAAAAACTATAACAAATTTGTAAAGGATATAAGAGGTTCTCTTCAGCTTTCCACCATAGGCTTTCCATCCACCATCAATCGGTTGAAAAGAGCTCTCGAACAGATTATTCTCAATTAGCACGAACTCATCACATACAATTATTACAACGCACAAACAAACAAACGCTAACACAACCATCTGAATGACACCTCCAAAAAGAGATATATATCATTAAAATTATCCAAGATACATTGCAAAGGCATCAATAAAGATGATCCCTTTTGAAGGCTTGGTGGTTTTGAAAACGATCCATGGAGAAGGATTCATCTACAAATGTCTTTGGAGGATTTTGAAAGAACTGTAGGCAGCACATCCTTTCTAGCAAAACAAGGTATCTGCTAGGGAGACATAGGGCATGAAAGTACATGACATGCAACTGGTGGGAGTCAATGTTTACATTGACATTCATACAAAGTTTTGGAATGGCCTTTTGATCATTATGGGAATGCCTATGCATGTATGCTAGATACAAAGCAAAATGAGCTGTCAATATCAGAGAAGGATCTAGAGATTGTAAATATTGGTGAGTAAAATGAAGGTAGTTCTGGTATGCTTGACTACAACAGTTCTCCAATCTCCGAGAATTATTGGCTAGTTAATTTGAGGTCCTGTAACAGAATCAGTCGAGCTCCATCCTCTTCTTCTAGGAATCTCCTGATCAATTTCTTCATATTCACTAACCAACTGAGGGGGTTGAGAGATAGAAGTGGCAGGAGATGGAAGTGGAATAAGTAAAAGAGGATGAAGAGAGGGGTAGGCAAAATCATAAAAGGAGGAATAAGTTAAAGAAGGAGTGACTGAAAATTTTAGGGAATCAGTTAGGAAGGGTGTTAATTGATAAATAGGAAAGGTAGAAGGTATATGGATAGATGGAGAAGGGCATGGTGGAGAAGGGAAAAATACTCTATCTTCGATAAAAGAGCAATATGTAAATATGGGAATTTGAGAAAAATATTGAGGTTGGAAAAGAAGGGGTAAGATTGCGGTTGAATTGGTTTGATAAAGGGAAAGATAGGTATCATAACGGTGATCCATTTGTTGAAAATACAGTAGGCTAGGAATAGAGGGACCTAAGATAGACCTTCTCTGATAGGCAAAAAAAAAGGTTGAATCAAATGGATCGTTTTTGGAAAGGTGAGCTAAGAGATCTACCCCCCCCTCAGTTGGTTAGTGCTCTGTACATAGGTAAAAGCTGTGTTCTGTCGTTGATTCAAGACCACAGAATCAATCATTGAGTGCTAGGAAATGTCAGGGCAAGTAGCCACTTTTGAGGAGTAACTCTAGAACATGTCATCTATTTGCAGCTCCAAATAGTTGACATACAAAACAGCTTGCAAAACCACGTCCCCCACATACCACACCATATCTACTTCATCTGGAATCAACAGATCACCTCGTAGATACATATATGACAGCAACATGGTATCCGTCATGATAGATTCTTCAAACACCATACAGACCACTTCTGTCAGTAACTCAGGAGACCAAGCCCCACTCCAACCATCCTTTGGAAGAGGAAGATCCATCGGTGAAAGCTTCATGTAAAAGGAAAACTTTTGCAATTGATAGTGGACAAAGAAAAAATGGTCCGGAGGAACATATTCCTGGAAATGCTCAAATGTAGACCATAGCAGATCCATCTTGGACTGCAATCGTTCCACTTTATCTTGGAATAAAGGACACAAGGTAGCCTATCTGTGGAGAACTGCCAAGTCCTGCTTTGAGAGAGAAGGGATTAGGGAAACATTAGGGCTTGGAGGAACAGAACGTGACTGTGCCAGTTGGTCTTGCAATTGCTTGATTTGGGAAGCTTGTGATTCCACTGTGTCATTAGCAGTCTGTAAGACTGAGAGTTTTGCATCTAAGAGAGTCTAAAACTCTTGCGCTTCTTTAGACATCCTCTCTTTCTCCTCTGAGATTTTAGTGACCTCTGATTCAGCTTCTGTAATCTTCAAAGAAGATATCTCTTCTCTTTGGGTCTCAATCATTTGGGTTTGTTGCTCCATCTGCTTAAACAAATCTGCCAGTGTGTCTTTAGGAGAGGCTAACTCTGATGTTGCCTTATGCAACTGGTCTTTGGATTGCATTAGTTCTTCATAAAAGGAAGCATACAGCTGTTGAATATAGGCTGTCACAGAAAGTTCAATTGAACTCTGGATGTCTTTACAGAGGAATGGAATGGCATATCCCGACACTAAACTGTTCAGTGAAGGGAGTGATATGTCCAAGGAACCCTCTCTATGTGGTCTGAACAGGTTGTTACATGTGAGATAAGTAGGAAGGTCACTGCCAGATGTAGCAGGAATTGTAACTGAAGGAAGAACTGAAGGAGCCTTATCTGCTACATGCTTCAAGCATTTTCGCTGAATGACCAGGGGAGGAGGAGAATCTAGATCCTCTATATCAATAGGTTCTGACTCTTCTAAAGGTGGAGGAGGAGGTACTGGATCAAATGGAGAAGGTGGAGGCATGTCCTTCTTGAGGCCTGAATATGTCAAGAAAGCAAACAGGTAGGACCCATATGTGACATTGGGGACATTTCCCTTGGTTACTTTAACTTGTGAGTAGGTAAGTGCTCCAATCAATTGCTACTCCTTTTAACACCATCTTGGAAGCTGTAAAGAGCTCTTTGGACAAGTAATGGGATGGTGTTTTGGCAGGCATAAACCTGTCTTGGCAGAACTGGCAGACCAACTTCCACACAAGATCAATGATCATGGAAAAGGAGACTCCTGAAGTGTTGATCACTTTCTTAACATCCAGAATTTCCTTGGTCTGTTTCTGTAACAGCTTCAAAATCTCATCGTTAGAGAATAGTTGTTGAGTTGTAACAAAGGGCTCTCCTTGGTAGGGAAGAGACAAAGCCTTCCCTAACCCGCGGAGTGTCAATGTCATGGAAGTACCAAGGACCAGTCCCGACTTCTTGTTGTATGAGGCAAGGAACTCATCACACATGGATGGATATTTTGGAATCAAGGAGAAGGAAGCAGCCACGAAAGTCGTGAGGCCTACTTTTGCTATAGGCTCAAAAGTGAGTAGGGAAGAGTAATCCCTACTAACCAATGGGACATACTGGATAGGGGGAGGAGCGTGAGGCGCCATTCAAATGGAAAACACACACACCACAACACAAACAGTCACAAAGAATGCCTGCAAAACAACCAAAAGGCTATAAAAAAGGAATCAATAAAAAAGAATGACACTCATACAGACATAGACGTAACTAACCCATTTACCACTCCAGACAATACACATCCTAGAAAAAATTCGGCATGACCTCTACACATATGCGACCGAAAACTTCATGCGATGCAACAAACAAGCACCCAAATCCCCGTATCAGGCAAGAAAGAAAGAACTACACACTGCACTGTAATCGTAACACATAGACAAATCAGACTACTAGAAAAATGTACATCAAGACGTTACTATAACCTTGACCATCAGTGTCAACTAAAAGACTTTTATGTGTCCATCCCACGAAGCGTGTTTATTAAAAAGGGAAAATAAGTGCAGTGAGGGGGAATTATTTTAATAAAGGGTTCATTTTAAGAAATTATTAACAATGGGTGATATTTTATTAGGTTATAAACCTTAATAAGAAAATAACGGTTCCTTCTTAAAAATTTAATTACAATTTATTATGGTGAAACTGTGCTTTATCGTAACCCGGACTACGATTCCCAGACTGGGTCTCTAAATGCAAATTCCTTAATTAAAAATTAAGAGTGATGTGGAGCGCTTTTTTGCCAACGCGCGCTCTTTAGTGATGGTGGCTGGTTCATTTTTAATACAAGTTAAGGTGCCTCTTAAGCGCACGTAGTGTGTGCAAAGTGAACGGCTGGTTGCTTTTTAAAATTAGTAAATGGTGTATTTAGCGTGAATGCGCATGGAAAATGTGGGTGAAGAGATAGTTCATTTTAGCAATTAAGTGTGATTAAGGGGGAATGAAAATAAATAAAACTCACAAAATAAATACCTGGTAGGGGTGTGTATGCAATGGTCTGAAGGCGCACGGAGGAGTCTCCCAAAAGCAATGAATCCAGTCAAACAAAATCAAAGACCACTAACTGAACAAAAAAGAAAACACCTTAGTGGGTTTGTTAATTGTTAATGTATTTTTAATTGTTTAGTTTGTATTATGTTTGGGTTATTTTTTAGATGTGTTTGTTTTGGTTTTATAGTGTGGTTTGGTTTCTTTGTTTTTTTTTAATTTGTTATTATTGGTGATTGGTTTTTGTTTGGGTTGTTGTTTGGTTTTGTTTTTAAATAATAATAATAATGAAATCAAGATATATAGCACATGAATATGTGATGAAGGGGGAAAAAAAAATCAGCCATGTAGGAAATGTTCACAATTTATGTTATGAAAATAAGTTTATATATATATACATATATTTCTTTCTTTTTTCAAAGAATATTTGTTTCTTTTTTCAAAGAAAATAAGGAGGGGGAGGAAGAAAGAAAAAGGAGCAGGAGAGGAAGGGGAGAAAGAAGAAGGAAGGAGGAAGGAGGAAGGGGAGGAGGAGGAAGAGGAGGCTCCCCTCAATGGCCATAGGTATGTTTTTTTTTCCTTTCTTTTCGTGTTCTTGTTTGTTTTCTTTTTTTCTTTTCTTTTGTGTTTTCGTTTGTGATTTGAGTGTGGTTTTTTTTTCTTCTTATTCTTCTTTCTTATTTTTTTGTTTTTTTTTTAAATTTTAATACTTGGTTTTTTTTGTTCTTTTGGTTTTTTTAAAATTATGTGTGTATTTTTTAATAATGAAAAAAGAAAAATAAAAGAAATAATAAAATATAAGAACACATCCTCGACCCGTGCGCATGCGCGGGTAGGGGTAAAAAAATTTGTAATGACGGGGTCAAATGGGTAGGGACGGGGACGCGCGAGCCACGGATGCCACGGAGCATCCCGAGGCACGTAAAACCAAAAACATGCATGTTCACGTGTGAGGTGAGAAATGTGGTTAATAGGAAAAATGAAGAAAAATTAATAAAATCCAAACCGTTTGTCGAATCAAAAATCCGTAAAAAGGAAAAATGTGCCAGGAGATGAGATTTTTTTTTTGGAAATATGAAAAATGGGTTCCGAGGAAAAATTAGGGTGTTCACATGGAAAAAACACAAAAAATAAACTTAAAAACACATACGGGTATTAATATCAGAAAATCCGCGCATCGAAATGAAGTGCAAAAAGAAGGAAAAGTGTACAGAACAATGTGTCTGACAACGTTATCACAAGAAAACGTAGTTTCGATTGAGATAGGATGCGTTCACATGGAAAAAACCCCAAAAATGGGTCCGAAAATGGACTCAAAAATTAATACGAGAGAAACCGTGCGTGGGAACAGCAGGCGATAAAAAGGAAAAATGTTCGGAAGAAAGGAATGCATAGGATTGGTGCATCAAAACTCTGTTTGGGGAAAATTAGGATGGGTTTAGGTGGAAAAAACACAAAAAAAACATCTGAAAACACTTGGAAAAATTAATAACTAAAAAATCTAGTAGTCGGAAGAGGGGGGAGGGAAAAGGAAAAAGTGGGGGAAAGGCTGGCAGGACACGGCTGTTAAATCAAACTGGAATTCCGGTGAAAATAGGGTAGGTTCACATGGAAAAATGTGAAAAATAGGCACGAAAAAGACTCGAAAACCCGTAAAAATTAATCATGGATGAATCGTGCATCGAAATAATGACACGGAATAAAAATGAAAAATGACAGGGAGAAAGGGTAGGACAGGCCTGACTCATCAGATCAGGGTTCCGAAGCAATAAAGACACGTTCACATGGAAAACAGTCCAATTTACGGTAATTGCTTCAAAAATTAATAACTTGAAAACCGTTTGTCAGAACAGGGGTTGCTAAAAAGGAAAAATAGGTAGTTCGAAGGGACAAACAGGGCTATAAGGTTGAATTGGGATTCCGGTGAACGTAAGGTCCGTTCGTATGAAAGAAGCACAAAACCAAGAATAAGGGCAAACGGTCAAGGAACAACCCCTAGGATAGGGTGAAATAGAATGTAAGGGTGAGGAAGGGACCCCATCATAGTAAAATGAAATCACGGCATAGATGCATGATTAGAACATGGCGTACGCATGGGGGTATGCAACATGGACGCGTAGGGACGCGTCCCCACACTTAAGACCTTGATAGGAAGGGTAAATCGAACAATCAAGGACCTAGTACTATACCTCAGACCAACTACAAATGTCCCCACACTTAAAACATGATTAGTATTGAGAAACAGAAGGTGTAGGGTTAGAAACACTTGGCCCATATTGCCGAGAAGGAATGTCGACTATATCAAGGTTGCGCCTGGTGTCGTTGTGTCGGTTGCAGGAGGTAAAAAAAAGTATCTGCACAGCACACGTTCTTCATCCTTCATGGCATGGATCACGCGATAGCACCCAGGGAGGTAGCTGGTTGAAGGAATCACAGGAAATTCGTCGATAGCGAGGGATATTGCACTCAACTCACGATCACTCAAATGGATTGAAAGAGCAGTCACTCAACCCATTACTAACATCACTCGAGGAAACAATGATGAAAAACTAAAGCTCATACCTAGCTTAGGAGTTGACAAGGGAATGGTGCGAAGAGAGTATGCCAAGGTGAACAATTGATGGTACATCAGTGCATCCAACCCCGTCTGGCATACGTGCAAGGAGGAAGGCCAGGGAGCCTTGAAGTGCAGTGTATAGAGCAAAGTAATGTGTCCTGTGCTGTTGGCAGAAACCTAGCCCATGGGTGCATAGGAAAACGGGAATGTACCTAACTCCACAGATCATAACATCCCTCAATCCTCACCTCTCCGGTAATTGATTGAAGAAACACCAGTCACACTCAGCCCACCCTCTGTCTCACGCTCTATTGAAAGATATAGAGGGCAGCCCGTTCCTGAAACCCATTGAGTAATCCTCACGGTCGATTGGGCAGAGGTTGTATGCCTTGTGTGCATTTGATGGTGCAATTGTGCATCCCACCCTGTGCCGGTATACAATGCAAGAAGGAAGGCCAGGGAGCCTTATAGTGCAGTGCACAGAAACAGATCGTGCTTTGTGCATTGAGAGGCCCATCCCGTGCGTGCAACACTCCGTTCACACATTTCACCTCTCATTTGATTTAAAGGGAAAGACTGGTCACTCACCCTACCCTCTATCTCACTCTCTGATAGATGCAAAGGGCAGCCCATACTCACATCCCCATCCTGTTAGGATGAAAGCTCGCATCACTCAAGGGGTTGGTGGTGAAGATCATGTTGGATGTTGGTGTCATCAGGATCTTGAGGAGGAGGAGTACCCAGGGAGGCAGCCAACAAATCTCGTACTTCAATGACTTGTAAGAAGAGTCGTTTGTTAAGAATGGCAGACGGGCTGATATTACAAAGACAACGCACCAAGGGAGGTGGCTTCAAATTGCTTGTTGAAAAGGTTCTGTTGGTGAATCAGCTATCCTGAATTGTGGGGTGTTACCACCTTTTCCACAGTCAGCTTATCGTCCAAGGGTGTTTCCACCTTTTCTTGGAACGAGACCTGTTATGACAAGGAATTTCTTTCTTTTCTCCCATAACAGTTTTGTTTGTTCTTATTTTTTTTCTTTTTCTTTTATTTCTTTTTATTTTTCTATTTTTTTATTTTTCTATTTTTTCTTAATAAAGGGAATGGTAGAAATACCATATATCAGGACCAACCTCGCCACCATTGTTGGATCAAACGAGAAGAGAACAGTGTCGGGTTGAGATGTTTCTGCGAGGGGGTAGCAGAATGAGACCGCCTCATGAGGAGAATCATAATGGTTATCAAAAGCACGACAAGAAGGACAGTGCAATGCCCAAAAGGAAAGGGGTAGGTCGACTATGATTGTCAAGATCCCCGGGGAGGGAAATACTTCTTCAGGCGATAGCCATTGATGAGGAAAGGATCATCAGAGACATCAACGGTTAGGATTGACGGCCAGTACCTTGTACGGGCCCATCCACTGTTATTAGAGATTTTCAGGAAACTTGCCAAATCTCGAATCATAGGCCAAGACAAGATCACCTTCTTTGAACTCCTTGTGCTTGATGAAACTATCATGATAGGCCTTGCATCACGCTTGAGTGGTTTCCATGCACTGTAAGACCATCCGTCGTCGCTTCTCCTGCGAAGTGTCCACCACATGGTTCGTCATGGCATGCTTTCAATACTATGTCGATTTCATCTCCTGCAACACATCTTCGTAGCACTTCATCCTTGCCTTTCTTGTATAGTGCACCGCCTAGCAAAGTGTAGGGGGTTGATTCTAACAAAAGCTTCTTCTTCCCACGGCTTGAGATGCTAGGAGGATACTGTTGAGTTGCTAGGAGATTGGCTATGTTTACATACTAGGGAGTAACTATTTCAACTAGAAACAAGGAAGCATCAGGAAGGTCTGGATCATCCTGTTCCTCTTCTTCTGTTTGAGGGATCCGTGAGGACAGATGATTGACTAAGACATGGGAACGACTAGGCTTAGTTACCACTTCAAAGTTGAAATCCTGGAATAAAAGTAACCATCTCATCTGTCATCCTTTAACATCTGATTTGTTCATCAAGAAGGATAGGGCTTCATGATTCACATAGAACTTGAAATGTGTTGACAATAAATAGTGTCGAAACTTCCTCAGTGCAAACACCATTACCAAGCACTCAAGCTCTGTCACTATATAGTTTCGTTTCCTATAAGTGACCTTTCGTCTTGAATAATATATCGGTTAATCTAATTTAGAGGGGCCCTTTTGACATAGGACATCACCTAGCCCTTCAACTGATGCATCGGTGTGCACTTGGAACTCCTTCATCCAATCAGGAGGTTGCAAAATAGGTGCTTGGATCAGGCACTGTTTTACGGTATTTAAGGCCTCTTCACAGTCATCAGTCCAAAGGAAATCAACTTCTTTCCTTAGAACCTTGTGCAGAGGGGCTGCCTTAGTTGCATCGGTGTGCACATGGAACTCCTTCATCCAATCAGGAGGCTGCAAAATAGGTGCTTGGATCAGGCACTGTTTTAGGGTATCAAAGGCCTCTTCATAGTCATCAGTCCAAAGGAAATCAGCTTCTTTCCTTAGGACCTTGTGCAGAGGGGCTGCCTTAGTTGCAAAATGTGCAATAAATCTTCTGTAATAGCCCACATGGCCAATAAATCCTCTCAATTGCTTGAAGTTTGTTGGTGGTGTTAAGGTGGCAATCTTTTCAATCTTTGCCGGGTCTGTTGCAATCCCTTGTGCAGAGACAATATGGCCCAACAGAACTCCTGAGGAGACGCCAAAAACACATTTGTCGGGGTTGAGAGAAATCCCATACTCTCGACATCTGTCAAAACATTGCTCTAGGTGTCCCCAATGCTCACGGATCAAACTATAGACACAGAAGTCATCAAGATACACCTCAATGAAATCATGCAAATGATTTTGGAAGGCAGCCATCATTACTCATTGGAAGATGGAAGGAGCATTATAGAGCCCAAATGGCATCACTCTGTAGGCATAGGTCCCCCATTCTGTGGTGAAGGTTGTTTTGGATTGGTCCTCTTTTGCGATTTGGACTTGGTTATATCCATTGAATCCATCCAAGAGGGAATAAAGCTCATGGACCAATGTGTCCAATAGTTGGTCTGTAAAAGGGATAGGGAAATTATCTTTCTTTGTCTTAGAATTGAGCTTTCAAAAGTCGACACATATTTGAAGTTTCCCGTTCTTCTTGGGTACTACCACAATGGGCGAAACCCATTCACTGTTAGCCACATGATAAATGAACTATGCTTCCAGAAGATTCAATAATTCGGCCTTCACCAGAGCTGAATAATTAGGATTCATAAGCCTTTGTCTTTGCCCTACAGGTTTGGCATTAGGCTCTAGATCAATGTGATGTTGACATACTGTGGGATCAATCCCCTTTAGGTCTTTGTATGACCAAGCAAACACATCTAAGTTCTCTTTGAGTAGGTCTCGCAGGACCACTAGTTCTTCTTATGGAAGATTAAGATCCACTTTTAGGTGACATTCAGTACCGTTAGTATCTAGGAATGTTACTTGTCTTTCACCTTCCACTTCACGGATAAACGTCCCACAGATTGCTTCTGAAAAGAGGTTTGACTCTTTCAAGAGAGTAGTATCCTCATTTGATGTCCCACTAGAACCAGTGTCCTTCTTCTGAACAGATGACTCATTTGTCAGTTGAGGTTGCTGGAAGGGTATCAGAGCTGTGTTTGCTTCTATGTGAGTGGTAATTTCTTCTGGACTTAGGAATTCATCTTCAGAAGATGCATCCAGGAATGTCACATAGCACGGACCTTCTAGGGGCCGTGGCTCTGAGGGCTTTGGCTTCTGTTGACAAGGGGCATCATCATCATCTTTTCTTTGGGCTAAACGGTTAGGGCAACAGGAGCCACTAGTGAACTTAATTTTTATGCTTTTAATCCATTGCTTATACAGATTCTGCATACTTTGTGGTCCATTGATCAACCCAAACGGCACCATAGTCAATCCATCTAGTACCCTGAGATATTTGGCCTCTGAGGTCTCTGTAGGGACATCAACCAGATCATCCTCTATCATAGGAAATTCTTCATCTACACTTTCATAACCTGCTTCATTTTCTTCCTCATCATTTCCATCCTCTTTCTTTGGAGGCTCTGTCTCTGCTTCTGTACAGGCTCTGTAGGAGAATAACAGATCTTCTACCTCTACATCTGCTTCTGCTTCTATCACCAGTTTTGACTTAGCTTCCGCCTCTGGCTCTGGCTCTGTATCTGTTACTGTCTCTGTAACTGTCTCTGTATTCGTTCCATCTCTATTCTGTAGCTGCTCTATATCTGCTCTGCCTCTGTATTGTCCTTGCTCTATCTCTGCGACTGTCATGTAATAGGGAGAACAGTACATCCATGCTTCTATTTCATTGTCAGAGGTGATTTCAGAAGTTGATTCTAGTTGAGACAGGAGGTATTCACCCATGGACAAGGATTTTACATCCCGTGGCAGTTGGCTTACAGTGCCCACTATTAGGGACTGTGCCTCTGTTTTCTTAGTAAAGATTTACTTAACAGCCTCTTCATCTCTTGATGTACCATCTGTTACCTCGTTGGAGGCGTCAATTATGACTTCAATGGATGTGGATCCATTGCCTTTTTGCGATCCATACAGCTTTAACACCGCTTTGTTGGGTCCTCTGCTTAGGGTTAGGGTTCCTTTGAACCAGTCCGTTTTGGCTTTTGCTTCAAAAAGCCAAGGTCTTCCCAACAGCAGAGTGTGTGAGGTCCCATAAGTATTTAGTTTGACTACCAAATATGTCAGCGAATAATATCTTCCTGCAAGGGTTGTTTTTACGTATGGGAGGATGCCCAACGGTTTGACTCTACTTTGGTCTGCCAATCTGATAAGCTACTCTGTAGGTTGAATTCCTTGCAACCCTAAATCCTTCATTGTGACATCTATCATTATGTTTACTAATGAGCCTCCATCGATCAATGCATCTGAAATGAAGCATCCTTCTATCCATACACTAATCTCTGGGGTTCCAGGATCTAAGAAGGCATTAGCCACATCGACTTCCTTTACACGCTCTGGGATCTTATTGGTCTTGGTTGCTGTTGAAGGAGAGATCCTTAGTCCACGCCTTCTTGTCAAGATGCTTTTGAATTTCTTTTGGTAGCTAGGAGACAACATTAGCAACTGCCGAAATGTTAAGTTTGGTTTAAAAGTGTCTAGGTCTTTGACCAAGTCATAATCTTTGATAGGATCCACAGGCTTTTCTAGCCTACTGAGGAAGGGGGCTACACCCATTTTCATCTTTCCTTTTTCTTATAATAATTGCAACATTGTCACTTCTTTTTTTGGAAGTACTTCTGTATCTTCTATCTCCTGGGCCTCTGGTCCTGTCTCTAGGACGGTCTCTGTAAATCTTTGTGGCACTATAGTGCTCTGTACTGCACTGTTCTGTTCTATAATGCCCTGTCCCTCTGTAGGTAGGTTGAACTTCACAGTCTTGGTAGGAGAATTATTTTCATTTTGAATCACTGGTTCCTTCTTCTTGGTGCACGTCACATTGGCAACTTCCAACTCAACCAGATTGGAAGCAGGCTCTTGTACCTTCTGTTGGCTATCAGTGGCATTGGCCTTTATAGGGGCTGGACTTGGATAGTCCTTTGCAATGTGGCCTTCACCTTTGCATCGGCTGCATAAGGGCTTGTAATCCACAGATCGTCTAGGGTTTGGATAATTTGGGGAGATATGTCCCTTTTCTCCACACCTATAACATTCCACCTCTGATCTCTTAGACTGTCGTCCTCTGTAACTTTGAGAGGGAAACCTCCTTGGATCGAAATTAGGACCAAATTCCCTAGGCTTTGGTCCAATATCCTGTGTTGTCATTTTAGATTCCAACAAGTTGAATCTTGCATTTTCATCCTTCTTCTTCGTTTATGCATCTCTTTTAGAGAGCAAATATCCTCTGTATGGTTCTTTTGCAAACAGTAGCAACAGAAGGCTCCAGAAATGGTTGGTTTTCATGTACATTCAGTGGCTAAATGTCCCGCTTGATGACACTTTCCGCACCATGTATTAGAGTGCATCACATCTCTTCTAGCTCCTCCCACAAGAGTGGATATATTGGTTGTATTCACCTTCAGCGTCTGTAACTGCTCTGTAATCACATCCATAAGCTCTTTCTTGATACTTGCAACAACTGAGTTGGATAAGTAATCCTTTAGATTTTCACCTCTTGAAGTACTTGTAGTAGGGTTTTGGAAATCGTTTGTAATTACTGCATAAACTGGTTGGGTCGATCTAGAAGGTCCTCTATTCTGACTCTGATTCAAAGCTCTTGTTGAGACTTGGGGTTGTTGATTCCAGTTGGTAGGATTCCGCTGTTATTGAGCCACCATTGGAGGAATTATTTGAGGCTACTCTTGTTGTGGTTGAACCATCATTTGAGGCACTATCGTCTGCGGTGACCACACTGGATTAGGTGCATTATATTGCAGCACTATTTGCATCTAGGGATAAGGGTAGGGAATTGTCCCTGGGACTGCATTTGGTGGGTATACCATTCTAGGCATGGGAGGAGGTAAGAATCCTCTTCCTGGAGTCATTGACAGCCTTGTTTCAACTTCTCATACAATCTTACACCTTCCACTGCAG
The DNA here is from genome assembly GCF_053477565.2 of Lygodium microphyllum. NCBI lineage: Eukaryota > Viridiplantae > Streptophyta > Polypodiopsida > Schizaeales > Lygodiaceae > Lygodium > Lygodium microphyllum. Next base: position 15,892,248 of record NC_141149.1, on the reverse strand, counting down.
CTTGCAAATTGACTGGTCTTCTCAATTCCACAAACTTGCGAACCTATGGTTGTTGTAGGCCCCTGAGAAACACTCCTTTCTGGATTCCTTCATCCAAATGATGATTATTCCATCTCTTCAGAATGGATTCCATTCGCGAGACATAAGCTTCTACTCTTTCTCCAGAGGACTGACTTAGGTTCATGAACTCCTCTCGCATCCGCTCTTCAAAACCTTCACACTTGAATTTAGTGAGGACGGCCAACTTCAGGTCGTCCCATGTGCCAAAAGTTCCTACTGCTTGTCTCTCATGCCACTGAAACGCCATGCTCTTGAAAGTGGGGGGGAATATTGCTAACCAATGCTCAGGGGTTTTGGCATTGTTAGCCACACATGCTACCATGAATATTGCTACATGAAGATCAGGGTCTTCATTGTACTCTCCCTTAAAAACTGGCAATGGGACTACATTTGCTGACCTATCATCAATATTTCCAGGATGAATCTGACTAGGAAGGGGACCTTGAGTCACCATGGGGACTTCTGTAAAGAGTGCTTTTAGGGCGTCAAAGGAGGCTTCTGCTGCAAGCTCGTTCTCAGCTTTGATTTTTGCCTTCTCTCTTCTCATGTACCTCTGGACTCGTTCCAATGCTTGCCTCTTTATTGCGTCATTCATCAAGGGGTTGGCTTCAACCAATTGGTTTGGACTCAACAAGATAGTATTAGAGAGGGCTTCAGTCTCTGATAGATTCTTTGGCCAACATCTCCTCTACTTCCTTCTTTTCAACATCCCTGAATTTAGCTTTCAAACCACTACAGAGGGGAAGATATTCTGTTCTGAAAGTGTCAAAACTCATTCTTCTTAGGATTGTTGTCGCATCATTATAATAATGCCAGCTTTTGAGGATTTCAATAGTATATGTTTTGAAAAACACTCTGTCTACCAACTTCCAGTAGGTTGCTAATTGGACAAGATTGTCAGTGCACCAAGCATCCCATGTATCTTGTTGTTGAGCATCTTCAAACAAATTCCAACTCTTTTCCTTCTTGTCTTCGTGAAGCTCCATAGACCAAGACTCCTACAGCTTCTTCACAATCTCCCACTTGATGATGTTTGGAAACTTCTCAATGAATTCCAAATCTTCCATGGATGGTCATTCTCTCTTTTTCTTCTCTTCAGTTTGCTCCCAAATAGTTTGCCACCAAGATGCAAGTTTCTACTGCTTCAACAGGAAGAGAAAACAGTCCACCACATAGAGCATGCATCATGACGGTGATATTTTTTCGCCATTGTGGGATAAAATTCTTGTGGAAAGTGGATTTGATAATGAGAATTTCTAACTCTTCAGTGGAAGAAGGAACTTTTCAAACTTCCATTGAATTCTCCTTTTCTTGGCAATGCCATTTCCTTCATTTTCAGCCTCTTCTGGTGCTTGTTGATGGCAAGATTTCCCAGCTGCGCACCAAAAACATGGAGCCCCAAGAGGAACACCAAGGAAAATGGAATTATCTTGCAATAAAATCCATCTTGTAGCATCAACAAGCTTTGATTTCATTCTTTTGATCATCAAAACAAAGAAAACAACAATTCTTCACATAGCATCATAGTAGATTTCTCCCACGGATTTGATAGAATCAACCATAATCTTCAACATCTTCATAAAATTCTTCAATAGAAAAAAGAACACAAATGAATACACCAACTTTGAATGGAAATCAATCACATAATATTCATCTTCAATGTCTTCATAGTTCTCTCTCTCAATCTCTTATATACAGTTACACTGTTTTGATAAAATTGATTATTTCTAGCTTCTCTCTCTTCCTATCAATAGTACATCATATCCTCACTATAGTGATCTCATAATAACTCTCAATAATCCTTCTTAGATCGTGGATGCACCTCCGAAGAGATATGTCTGATATGAAGAGTCACCAGAGCCACTACAGTGTCTTTTCACAGCTCACTACCGTCACTGTCACTTAGTCTTCTCTTCAGTCTTCAGCAGCTGCTTCTTCCACTTGTTTTAGCCCTTTTGAACTTAGATTCATCCTTTCCAAAAGTTAGAAAACTTTCCCAAAGTCACACATACATTCTACAGAACACTTATAGAAGGTCTACAGAACAGTTAGAGTACAGTACCAGAGCAGCTACAGTACAATTATAGTACAGAGACAGAGCAAAGACAAAGGCTCAACAAAAGGTCTACAGAGGGATTAAGAAGGTCATCAGAACCTCATAACTCATACTCAAACCATTCCAAACTATCAAAAACTATTCAATAAACTTTCAAAAGATCTCAATCTTCATCAATCATCAATCCATGCTTCATACAGAAGACAATCAGAACAAAACAGAAGCTGTACAGAAGGTATACAGAACCAATCAGAAGCTCAACAGAACCTATTAGAACATCACAGAACCTCATATCTCCACTGAGAATCATCATGAATTTCCAAAACATAATCAATATCATCCAAAACACTCTCAAATACTTCCTTTAAAAACTATACATCACTCTAAATCCATCAAAAATCAATCATTTAGACCTCAAAAACAACAAAAATCAGTCAAAAATTCAGTATTTTTTCACTCTCAACACTTGCGACCATGCTGCGATGCTCTCTAGCAAGGGTATGTTGGTGCGGCTCGTGATGGTGTTGTACTTTTGACTAGAGAACAGCACATGCACCATCCTGGCTTGGAGTTGGACTTTGGGATCTGAGATATCTGCTAAGTTGATGCTGTCATTGGTGTGGACCTTTACCTTGTCCATTCCTAGCAAGGCATATACATCTCTCTTCATCTTCCTCTCTACTTTGTTCGCCAAGCCCGATGCCTTTTCCACCAGCTCCAGGGTCAATTAAATCTGCACATGACAAGTTTCCTCTCCCTCATGCACACTTATGGTGCTTCAGCTCCTGTGGAAAGTCCTCAGGAACTCTACACAATGGAAGTAGTTCCCCCTAGCTTACTACCTCCACATATTTCTGCAGATTGCATTGCCTGATGATCTGTCTCACAGCCTATTCTTCAATGGCCACGTCTTCTAGGTTGAAGATATGTTGGAACTTGAACTGGTTGAAGGCTCGTGTTTCCATTGAAAGTTCATATTTTGCTTCTTCTTCTTCTAAAAAAGGCAATTTGCCAGCCTTTTCTTGGCCTACCATGATGGATGCCTATCATGAAGCCATATTCACCATAAGTGTTTTTCAAAATAATTACAAGAAACAGGAAACGACTACATACTTTGCTGAATTGAAATGCCTGAGTTCAAAAGTAGACTTTTTCCTCATAGTAGTCTATTGATTTCAAATTTTATTGACATTTTCTTCAATCACAAGTTGTTGCATCCTATTGTTTCCCTTATGTGTTTGGTTTGATTCACCTTACCCCCTCCCCCTTCTGAAATGAGAAGAATCCTTCCTAAGATTAAAGGGTTAGAGGATGAAGGGCCTTCAGCACATAGTCATAGTGTTTTACTTTCGCATTAGCCAGGCGTAGAAATTTGGATTATATTCTAAATTAGCATAGCTGTTCATATCAAAAGGGAAGATGCCTACATGCATAATGTAGATGAGGACATCAAGCAAGAAGGCATCAGAGTCCACTCAGCTCTAGCAACATGAAACTCCTCAATCAGTGAGGATGTGATCTAAATAAGGATGTCCCTTAATGTGTTCTTCGAGGGGTCGATTGCAAAGGGTAGTCAACACCCTATATGAAGTTGGAGCTACATAGGTTGGGTCATTTGCGACTTTAAACATGGTCAATTGCGCCTTGATTGAATGTTGCTGCTCAATGTTGGTCATTATTTGGCATCCCTCTAGCTCCCATTGCAATCATAGAGCGTACCATTTCTACAAGAAGGAGGAGTCGTTGTTAACAAGCTATTTCAACTTCTCGATTTCTTGGTTTGTGCCCATGATCGTGTTCTTGCTATACAACATAATTAGAAGCAATTTGATTGCTTGTTCCTTGGATATCTGAGTTGCAATCAACTCGTCAACTGCTTCGAAAGTCTTAACAAATTCAAATTTCAACTTTGCTTCCTAGGTTTTGAGTGTGGGCCCTTAGCATCATGAGGGATTGGGTGTCTACCTTCGAGGTGGTAGTCCTTAACGCTTAGGTACCCATTTGAATTGAGGTTTCTCGGCATTAGTATTGGGTTCACCAGCTTTGAGGTTTGGCAGGTTGTGACGAGTCATGACCCCTCTCCTTAGGCTTGATGGTGGGGTTCTCTACTAGTGGCTTTGCAGACTTGGAAGGAGTCATGCTACCCTTTCTGAAAGATGAAACTATTCAAACATCGCCTATGGCTAGGTGGATATGTTGTGACTCGTAATTGATAGTACAATGAGATTGCTTCTTGAAGGGTCGTCCTAACAACAATTTTGTGCATGCATTCTTAGTGTTGGGCAACACATAGAAGATTATTGGCATGCTTTCAGACTCGATAGAAACTGCAACCTTGCACTTTCCCAAAAGTGTGTAGGGTTGGCCTCCATAAGGGCTAAGCTTAGCATTAGTGGGCTGCAACTGCGGTTTGCCAATTTGGGTCCAATGGTCATGGGTTAAGATATTAAAATCACCTCCCTCATTGATCAATGCATTGATGGTGCATGTGTGCTTAGCAGTGACCGTCATGCTTAGGTAAGTTGGTGCTACTACTTCCTCATCTTCACCATCCATCTCAGTGATAGTGGCTACTCATACATGGACAGGGGGTCCTAGCATTGGGGGCTCATGTAATGGGTGTGTGGGAGGGAAGTACTTCTTTATGCGGCTACCATTGAAGAAGCCTATGCCCTCACCTTTTAGGGTTTTGAGTTCTACATTGCTAGTTCGGCTAATGGTTTGGATCTTAAAAGGTCCTAGCCCGTGAAACTTTAGTTTTTGCTTATGTCCTTTGACAGAGTACAACAATACTAAGTCACCCTTTTCAAAGTTGTTTTGCTTGATATGCTTGTTAAACCAACATTTGTGTCTTGAATTTTTGCATATTAGCGCATGGGTGGATAGAAGTTGGGCCTTCCGATAATCATTTGAGTTCAATCAAGTGTTCTGCTCATGCCTCCTTCCCGTCCCATCTCTGTTGAAGGGCTATCTTGAGGCTTGGTATAAATAATTCCAAGGGAAGGATTGCCTTTATACCATATGTCAATCTAAAGGGGTCTGATTCTTGTAAGTTGTGTAGTAGGCCCACAAGACTACCATTAGCTTGTTATCCCAATCATTACATCAAGCAGAGATGACTTTGGTCAAAACGTTTACTAACATTTTATTTGTGGATTTGGCTTGACCGTTTTCCTAAGGGTAATAAGGCAAGGATTTCCAATGGATGATTAGGAAGGAGGACAGGAGGTGAGCTATCACTTTGTTGATGAAGTGTGTGCCTTTGTCGTTAACTAGTTCGATGGGGCAACCAAAGAACTGTGAGATCACTTGCTCCCATAGGAACTTAGCAGTGGTCCTAGCATCATTCTTTCTCATGGCTTGTGCTTCTTCCCATTTTGTTAGATAGTTGGTGGCCACAATGATATATTTGGTTTGTGAATACTATGCTGCAGGACTAATGGGTTCAATGAAGTCGATTCCGCATTTCTCGGAGGGTTGTCGTGCAATAATTAGAGTTAGCTCCATGTCATCCTTACGAATCGGGACTTTAGTCCATTGTTTGGCATTTATCACAATGCTTCACAAATCATGCCACATCTTGGAAGAGGGTAGACCACCGCAGCTGGGTCTGCAGCACTTTGGAAGCTGTCATGCCTCTGCTAAAATGTCCTCCTGCGATTCTACCACGTGCTTCTATCAGTACGTCATGCATCTCATGCTCACACATGCATCTTCTCAGTAACTAGGGAAGCCGTCAGTTGGCATCGTTATCAGTTGATAACATGCATCGTTATGATGTACTTGCACCTAATTGTAACTAGGGAAGCCGTCAAGGAAACTATAGGCCCCTTTTCCAACCACTCTCTCAAGCATATGCTTGGTGTATGGAAATGGATAATTATCTCTCTTTGTAGCTACATTTACCTTCTTGTAATTGACACACACTCTAATCTTTCCATTCTTCTTTAATATGATGATTATGGGGGAAACCTAGTCCATGTGTTCAATTTCATATATGAATCCTACTATCATTAGCTTGTCGATTTCTTCCTTGATAGCATGGGCGTGCTTTGGATTCATGGGATATGGTTGTTACTTGACCAGTGTTGCGTCAATTGTCATGGGTATGTTGTGAATCACCCTGCTTGGGTCTACCCCTTTGAGCTCTTCTAGGGACCAAGCAAAGACATCTATATACTCCTGCAAGAGAGCAATGAGACTTGCTTCCTCTTCCTTAGTCAAGTCATCGGCTATAAATACAAGTCGTGGGGTCTCCCCTTCCCTAGCTAAATTGACCTCCTTGACCTTGACGGGTCCCTCAATTTGAATTGCTTACTTGCCCCTATCGTTTGGCTCTTAGCAAGATTGCCACCCTATCTCCCTTTTTGAACTTTGTGAATCATTTTGGCAAGTCTTGTAGTTTTCGATGTTCTTTTGTCTCTATTTCTTTATGTGGCTTTCAACATTCCTCCCTTAACCGTTGGTGTCTTAGGTGGATGGGTAGGTCCCCCTTAGTGTGTCTAGTCTTGGGGGGTCAAGATATTTCAATGTCACTATCTGACCGAATCAGAATCAAAATCTCCGTCTTTGCTAGAAGTGGGGCTCTCTCTTGGTGGTCATAGCTCATAAGGTGAGTCCATTCCCAGCTGTGGTGTGTCACTCAGTTGGGTTAGGTCTACTTTCTCGCAATTGCACTTGTGTGCTCCAACCAAGTCTGATCGCAGTTCTTATGTTTGACTCCTTTCTCTACTCTAAGGGCATTCTTCCTGCATGGTTTGGAGTCTACTCTTATTTGTTTGATTACACGTCCCCCAATGTCATATTCTATGGTATCAATTTCCCTTTCACTCTCATCACTGAAGGAACATCAGTCCTCATATTCATCATTAGAGTTGTCTTTGTTCAGTTTCTCATCATTCTCCAGGTTCTGACATTTCTCTTTTTGTTGGTCAAGGATTAAGACCCAATTGTACCTCAAGATTAAATCGTGCACCTTGGACCATTGCCATTCAAGATCGTCTAAGAGGTCTTGGAGTGGCTTGAGGTTTGTGGTTGGATTTCCATTCAATTTGTCCGCGTCAGATATCCTAAGATCTCTAGGGGCTCTCGTCTATTTTTTGGGACTCAAAACATAACCGGTTTTGGTCTTTTGCATAGGCTTCCAGTCATCACAGACTAGCACTGAGGGTATGTCCTCGAGTTTTCCGGTTGCCTTGATGGCTTGTTTGTACTCCTAAGTATCTGAGAACAGTAGGTCAATGGTAGTAAGAACATGCATCCAATCTTGCTCATTCTTAGGGCATGGGATATACTTGGTAAGGGCCCCATAGGATCCCCTAGTCTATCTGTTGCCCTTCAGCATGGTGAAGATGGCATCTAGGTCGACAAGCATAGTCTTCCATGTGTCCATCTCCACTCTTATGGCCTCCGTTCAATTGACCAAGAAGATAAGACCATTGCCCCAGTCCTCTACGATCCTTGCATTACATATTTAAGGTCGGCCTAGCAAGATGTCATAGTTCACTCCCTTCATGACTATAAAGTCAACAGAGAATTGGATTCCTGCGATCTTTAGCGACCAATTTTTTAATACTCCAAATGGTTTCACCTTCATTCCGTTAGCCAGTGTAACGTTGAACCTAGCAGTCTCGACCTATGGGTTACCCCAAGTTTGGAGTACTACATGGCTTACCACACTCACTCCTGCCTTCAGGGCTAAGACTAGTAGGACTGCATGCATTTCCATGCCTTCCCAAAAGGCATTACTTGATATCTAAGTTTCTGCATTGTGCTCAGGCAAGTCTATGGTAATTGGCTCATTTCGTTCCTCAACCCACTGTTTCAACTCTAGCCATAGCGTTGGATACTGCCTAAGCAGGTTGCCTAAGCTTAGAGTCACCAGTGTATTGAGAAGGTTGCTAGTCACTTGCCTCTCTCCTAATTCTATGGTTCTTGACCAATGGCCCTAACTAGTTTGCTGGCCCGGAGCATTTAGACTTTGTCTAGATGGCCCAACTTGTGGTGCCATCGCCTCCCTTGATCTTGGTCATGGGAAAGAGATCGGCATGCTTATGCTTGAGAGATCATTGATCTCATCTTCTAGTATGGGCTAAGTGTCCTTTAGGTGCTCCTAGGCCTCCTTCACCCACTCTTTCACCTTCTTGATGGCTTTGAGTTGGCACTTGGGGTTGTGGTACTCCCCAACCTTAGCACTTCCCTTTTCAATCGTTTGTGGGGCCAACGCTTCTTCCTCTACTTTAATGACTTTCCTTCCAACCGGTAGTGTTGTGGCACTTTTGGTTTTGAGGGTGACCTTAGCGTCTGGTCTTTTCTTCCTTCATCTCTGGATCTTCTTTCCAACTGAGGTTGTGTCAAGGTTGCTAGGCCCTAGCAATGATATGTCGACATGCTTTGTCTGCGCGCAGGTCATGAATGCACTAGATAGGTATGGCCTCCCCATCGAGTGTATCGACAGTGAAAAACCCCAATGGAACCGATGGCTTGTTTTCTGAATTAGAAGATGGCCTCCACCTAGGGAAATTGACAAAGAGATGAGTCATTCCACACTCAACCCATCTCAGGTTAGCCTTATCTCTATTTTCTTGCTCCCTTTCGAGGCAGCGCGAAGAAATGTGTCTTGGGTGACTGCAAGTGTCCAATACACGATTGGCTCTTGGGTCTGTGCTCCTAGGCCTCTGCCTCTCCCTCTTCCTAATGCCATCACCGATACTAGTCGGTAGTCCATAAGGATTGTGTTGCCTTCCTCATCATATGACACGTATGGGTTTACATACGGCTCATCACTACTAGGCTTGTCCACATAGTGGATTGGGAAGTGTCACTCGGTGGGTGGGTCACATAGGGTCCATGTGGTCTAGGGATACATGTAGGATTTACTTCCATCCTAGGGATGGATGGGTTGGCATCGTTAGGTGTCGAGAGAGCCACTGGGGCCCCCCTTCCAAAGAGGTTTGATGGCATGTTCGCAAGGTAGGGTTGACTATAAGGTTGCAGGTATGGGAGCCTCCGAGGTAATTGATAAGGTATGGTATCATGGCCGAACCTATCACAATTAGTGCAAGGTCAACCTAGGGTCCTAACACTCAGTTGGCAAGTGGTTTCCACCACAATGCACACATGGATACCGCTCTTTTGGTTGGTCTCCCACCCATGGGGATTCTCTTGAAGAGACTCCTCACATGGGTTATATAATCTTGAATATCCTCTTTCTCTCTCTGCTTGATGTTCATGAGTAATACTAGCACGTTATCGGAGTACCCAGGTTCAAAAAATCTCTTAATGAAGAGATTTTTCAAGCCATTGAAATCAACACGATTAGTAAGTCCATTGGCCTCGCAGACCTACTCAAAGTATTCCACAAATTTGTACGTTTGCTTGGTATTTGTCTAGCTGCTTCACCACCACAAGAATTTTTTATTGGCTCTTAGAGCCTTGGTTAGCCCCTAACCCCGCTAGTAGCAATGTTGCTAATGCTACAGTGCTTTGCTCTGCTACCGTGTTATCTAGTAGCGGCTTCATCAAAAGCTCGCGTAGTGTGAGGTCCCCTTCTAGTGCTCTCTCACTCTTCGATTAGTTCATGCCTGCTAAGGCTAGCACTCTCTGAATCTCTCGCATTTTCAAGCTCTGGCACAAGCTCCTAGTTTGTTGGTCCTGGTTGTACGTGGCTAGGCCTTGCAAAGACTTGCAAGCCATCTTCCTCTCTTCCTTGAGGTCTTTTATGACATCCTCTATAGGTCTACCTCATGGTTCTAGGTGAGTTTGAGCATCGTATTTGTTCACCAACTATTGGATAGCTTCAAGAATGTCTCCTAGGTCAAGCTCCTCGTAGCTTCTTTGGCCTGAGTTACCCTCTTCCACGTCTAGGGCTTCCTATTGCACCAAGTTGTCGATCAAATGAATGAGGTCATGTAGATCCACTTCCTCAATGGGGTTGTTGGGGCCTTACAATCAGCCCACAACACTAGACACAATTCTAGACTATTTAGCTAGGATTTCTAGGTTTGCAGGTACTTGTGAGGCATTCAATGGTTTCTTCCGGTGCGGATCACACTTATCGTTAGTCAGGGTTTGTCAAATTTCTAGATTTTCTTTCTCAGGCTCTGTTCGATTTACCAATGTCTGATTTTCAAAATTGGATGTCTGATTTACTAGTGTCTGATTCTAAGAATCGGACAGGGCCGGGTTTGATTGTCACAATCAGACAGGGTGCGTTCGATTGGATGGCTTGAGTTGCGGTCCGATTGGGATATGTCCGATTCTTGGAATCAAACAGGGGTGCTTGGAACAATTCGAATGTGTGTTCGATCAAACAAGATATTGGGTCTAATTCTATGGTCTGATTGCTACGATCGGACCGATCAGAGGGGGTGGTGTGTCTGATTCCTTCTCGTTGGATTCTTAGAATCAGACAAAGGTGGTGTGTGTGATTAGAAAGTGGTCCGATTGGGAGTTGGTCCGATTTTCAAAATCGGACAGGTATGGTTGATCAAACTGGATGGGATTGTCCAAGTCCAATTCTAGGAATCAGACCTGTCTTTGGGTCCAATTTTGGGAATCGGACATTGTGGAAAACTTCCAATTCTGCTGGCCAAAAATGCATGCCAATAATGTTTTGCCAAAAATATTCACTCTAATGTTGCCACTACCTCCAAGAACATCCAAAAATCAAGAAAAGGTGTAGGCCAAGGGCATTCTATACTTGAATCTTGCTGAAAGCTCCAATACACTCCAATCGATCTGACATAGTCTCATGACCTACAAGCTCTCTCTCTCTCTCTCTCTCTCTCTCTCTCTCTCTCTCTCTCTCTCTCTCTCTCTCTCTCTCTCTCTCTCTCTCTCTCTCTCTCTCTCTCAAAGCCAGGATTGCAAATGAGGTTTTTCCTGGTCACTCCACTTGTGAATCTGAGACATCTGAGCACTCTTTTTTTTCAAAATTTCCCTATTATTACCCTGTTTAGGACTGTTTTACAATAGTGAACCTTAAGCTTCCCACTCTAATTTCTCCCTCCTATCCTACTCTAAATGTAACAAAAATCAAAAGCAAAGTATTGAATTGATTTCTCCTACTTAACTAATCATCAAAATTAAAAATACTTACTTGTATCAGCACGGATTTGTTGAGATATCGAGCTCTACTCGTGATATGCCAGGGTGACCATTGTGCATTTATGTCACCGACGTGTCAGTTGCAGATGCGGTTGGTACACCGCCCATGAATAATAGCTACATGATAGCTATCCTTATCTACTCTAGTTCGTGGCTCAGTAAGTATGACACCTTAGTTAGTTGAGTTTGGTTTGAGACCCATATATAGGGTTCTTCTATTTCTTTGTATTTGAGTTCTTTTGGCTTACACAACTAAGAAGAGGAAAATTGTTTTTAGCCTCCACCTTTGTGTATATTCCCCCATTGTGCAAGCAAGAAAGCTACAAGTGAGACTCCTTCCTTCTCTCCCACAATCTTGACATGGTATCAGAGCCTTGTTCGTGGTAAGGAGCTCAAGAAAGCAAGCCAAGCTCGCGGTGTTCTGGTAAGAGGAGTAGTGTTGCTTTCATTTTCTGTTTTGGGAGTAGATCTCTACAGGCAGCACAGCCGAAAATTGCAAGAGTGCATTGTCTCAGGTTGAGACGCCCTTTGCGATGAAGCAAGAGGGCAGTATATGCTGCGGGAAAGGGCTCTAGCCCTTGGCGAGCCTGTTTTTTTTATTTGAGGCCATTTCGGGGCTTGTTTTGGAGGCGGAAGTTTTCTGCACGCACTCAGGAAAAGGCCCAGTTTTATGCTGTGCAGCCACTGTTCTACAGGTCGGTGAAAAGTTTCTGTAGAAATTGCATCGTATGCTTGTGCGCAGAGACATTGGGAGTTACAGAATCATCCCTGTTGCCTGTTGATGCAAAATCGTCACTAGGAAGTGACTGTGTGGTCAAATACCACTTTCGTCAGTTTTGCAGATTTGCCTTTGTGAGGCTGAAGCTATGTTCTTTGCAGTGACAGAATTTTTTGCATTGTTCTGTAATGGCGTCTGATTCTCTCTCACAGATTGTCACTGAAAAGCTTGACAAGAACAACTTCCAAGCATGGAAGTTTAGAATGACGAATTTCCTTATGGGAAAAGGATATTGGGAATTTGTTGCAGGAAATGAAGAAGAACTAGCTCTTCCTGATGTTCCCAATCAACAGCAAATGCAGGCATTTAAAGCATGGCATGAGAGAGCCAGGAAAGTTATGTACTGGCTGTCTATCAGCATTTCAGACTCTATGATTGTGCACATTCAAGATGCAAGTACCCCAAAGGAGGCATGGGATACTTTGTCAAAAATGTATAGCGCAAATACGCAAGCCAGGAAAATGCATCTCAAGCAAGAGTTGCACAATGTGCAAAGAGAAAGTATGAGCATCAATGACTACCACATGAAGGTGAAGAAGATTGCAGATGCACTTGCTTCCATTGGGTCGCCAATGGAAGATGATGATTTAGTCTCAGTGACCTTGAATGGTCTAGGAAAGGATTATGCACAGTTCCGAACATCCATTTCCGTTCGTGAAAGATTTCCTGATTTTGAGGAGTTGATTGCTTTTATAATTTCTGAGGAGGAGAGAAATGGTGGTGCATCTTCTTCAGGAGGAACTTCAAAAGAAGCTGTCTTCTACTCAAATGCTGGAAGAGGTAGAGGCAGAGGTAGAGGAGGCCGATCTGGAGGCTGTGGTAGAAATCAAAATATGCAGAAAACTCAAGAAAACCAGTCCTATGGAGAAGGACGTGGTAACTCTAGAGGCAGGGGGAGCCAAAGAGGTCATGGTGGATGGCAAAGAGGCCAAAATGCAAACAACAATGTTGAATGCTACTACTGTGGTAAAATGGATCATATGGCTAAAGACTGCTATAAAAACCAGAATGACATCATGAATGGGAAATTGCAACAAGGGAATTATGCATCTTCTAGTAGACAGGGTGATGACAGAAATGAGCATTTGTTTATGGTGCAGCACATGAACAATTCTATGATAAGTGCAGAAGAAAGCAACGATGTGTGGTATGTTGACTCAGGTGCATCAAACCACATGACAGGTCATGCAGAATGGATGGAGGATGCAAGGAAAATGGAAAAACCAGGATTTGTGGAGACTGGTGATGATACTGCACATCCTATTGTGCAGATTGAAAAAATTCTTTTGTCTATGCACGATGGGAAAAAGAAATACCTGTCCGATGTATTTCATGTCCCGAATATCACCAAGAATCTGGTTTCTATTGGTCAAATGGTTGAGCAGGGCTTGCAGGTCAGATTTAATCCTCATGGATGCTTTGTTGAGGATATGAAAAATAAAGGTCGCTTGATAGAAAAAGGAAAGAAGAAGGGCAGAATGTTTACATTGCATGCAGACATGTCTGAATTGAGTGCAGCAATGTTTGCACATGGGACCGGTGTAGTTGCAGATATTGATATCTGGCATAAACGCATTGGTCATGTTAATGTACAACGACTTAAATCAATGCAGGCCCAAAATATTGTTGCAAGATTGCCTAAATTCAAGGTTGCAGAAATGCATAAGGTATGTGAAGCCTGCCAATTTGGAAAACAGGCAAGGAAACCATTTCCTAGACATGTTCAAGAGAGTAAGAAGCCATTGGAATTAATCCACTCTGATGTGTGGACTACTAAAGCTGCATCTCTTGGAGGCGTCATTATTTTGTCACTTTTATTGATGACTATAGCAGAAAAGTTTGGGTGTATTTTATGAAAAAGAAAAGTGAAGTTTTTGGGCATTTCAAAACTCTTAAAGCTATGGTTGAAAAAGAAACAGGCCTGCAGATAAAATGCCTAAGGTCAGATGGAGGGGGAGAGTACCTCTCAAATGAGTTTGCAAGGTTCCTGCAGGAGCATGGCATAAAGCAGCAATATTCATACAGTCATACCCCACAACAAAATGGAATTGCAGAAAGGAAAAATAGGCATATTGGAGAGGTATCTCATGCCATGCTCAATGAAAAAGACCTGCCAGATTTTTATTGGGCTGAAGCAGTTGCTACAACAGTCTACATAATGAACAGGACTTCCACTGCAGCAATACATGGGATGACTCCAGAGGAGAGGTATACTGGTAGGAAACCAGATATTTCTCATTTGAAAATTTTTGGTTGCATTGCCTATGTACATGTGCCAGATAAGTTGAGATCCAAGTTGGATCCAAAAGCTGAGAAGTGCATCTTTATTGGTTACTCTTTGCAGCAAAAAGGGTGTAGATGCTATAACCCTTCTACTCGTAAGTTTACAGTGAGCAGAGATGTTGTTTTTTATGAGATGAGTAGCTGGTATAAACCAGTAAATGTGATTGATGATGTAGATGCACAAAATGGTAATGCTGCACAGAGTTCACAGCAGGAGTCACAAAATATTAGTGGACCTGGAGCGTCCTCTAGCAGTGGTTCACATTCTTCTCCATGGACAGGCAGATTGAGATCAGGAGAATCTTCTCAAAGCAATGCAGATAGTGGTATGCAGGTATCACGAAAAGGAAAAGAGAAGGTAGATCAGCCCATGTTTGATGTGAATGCATGTCACTCTTATGTGGATGGTGAATCCAGTGGCTCAGAACAGAGCATTGATGATGAGTTGGGTATTCCTTCTATTATTACACCTGGAGTAAGGAAGACTAGGGATGTTTTGAGAGCACCTGGAAGTGAGCCTACTTTGCGTAGGTCTACGAGAGCTAGGTATCCTGTGGATAGGCTGAAATATGATGGATTTATAGCCATTCACTATGCCTATATGGTCAAACTGATACAGGAACCAGAACCCACTTCTTTTGAGCAAGCCATGGGGAAATAAAAATGGGAGAAATCCATGGATGAAGAAATGGATGCCTTGGAAGCAAATGCTACATGGGAATTGGTACCTTTGCCTAAGGTAAAAATGCAATTGGCTGTAAGTGGGTTTATAAGGTGAAGCACAATGAAGATGGTTCTGTGAACAGATACAAGGCAAGATTAGTAGTCAAGGGGTATGCACAAACATATGGCATTGACTATGAAGAAACATTCAGTCTGGTTGCAAGGATGGCAACCGTAAGAGCAGTCATTGCTATGGCTGCATCAAAGGGATGGTCTTTACATCAGATGGATGTAAAGAATGCCTTCTTGCATGGTGATTTGCAAGGAGAGGTCTATATGGAGCAGCCACCAGGTTATGTGCATGTTGTTCATCCTGAGTTTGTTTGCAGGTTGAAGAAAGCCTTGTATGGCTTGAAGCAAGCACCTAGAGCATGGTCTGACAAGATAGGACAGTATCTTGTCACTATTGGCTTTCAGATTTCCAAGGCAGATTTCTC
Organism: Lygodium microphyllum; assembly: GCF_053477565.2. Classification (NCBI taxonomy): domain Eukaryota; kingdom Viridiplantae; phylum Streptophyta; class Polypodiopsida; order Schizaeales; family Lygodiaceae; genus Lygodium; species Lygodium microphyllum. Next base: position 15,876,803 of record NC_141149.1, on the reverse strand, counting down.
ACTTTATGTGAGAAAAACAGAGAAAGGTATTATGCCACTTGTCATTTATGTTGATGATTTGATTATGACAGGTGACAGTGATGAAGATATCCTTCATGTGAAAATGCTATTGAAGCAGAAGTTTGAGATGAAGGATTTGGGAGAGCTGCATTATTTCTTGGGCATTGAGTTGATTAGATCCCCAAGTGGGATACAGCTCTTGCAGAGGTAGTATGGATTGGACATGCTATCCAAATATGGGATGATAGGCTGTAAGCCTATTTCAGTTCCTTTGGAGCAGAATGTGAAGCTGAGTGCAGATGTAGGTGAGCTTCAAGAAGATCCTACTATGTACAAACACATAGTAGGAAGTTTGATTTATATGACTATTACCAGGCCAGATTTGAGCTATGATGTTGGATTGGTAAGTCAGTTTATGCAGGCTCCAAGGAAACCACATTTGGATGTGGTTAGACACATACTCAGGTATGTGAAGTCTACATTGTAGTATGGACTATTTTATGAGACTGGAGTTCAGATACAGTTGCATGGATACACTGATGCTAATTGGGCTGGTAGTATTTCTGATAGACAATCTACCAGTGGATATGTGTTCTCTTTTGGGAGTGCTGCAGTCACTTGGAGCAATAAGAAACAGCCTACAGTTACATTATCCAGCACAGAGGCTGAGTACAGGGGTGCACCAATGGCTGCATGTGAGGTAGCTTGGTTGCATAAGCTACTTTATGATATGCATCAGCCTACAGATGGGCCAGTTGTCATTTATTGTGACAACATGAGCAGTATACACTTGGCAAATAACCCAGTCTATCATGCTAGAACAAAGCACATTGAGGTGCATTATCACTATGTGTGAGAGAGGGTTTTACTAGGTCTTATTGATCTAGTTTATGTCAGCACAGAGGATCAAGTAGCTAACATATTCATGAAGGGATTGGGCGCAGAGAAGCTGTGCAAGTTTAGAGACCTGCTTGGTGTGCAAGAATTGGGATTGAGCTCGAGGGGGAGTGTTGAGATATCGAGCTCTACTCGTGATATGCCAGGGTGACCGTTGTGCATTTATGTCACCAACGTGTCAGTTGCAGATGCGGTTGGTACACCGCCCATGAATAATAGCTACATGATAGCTATCCTTATCTACTCTAGTTCATGGCTCAGTTAGTATGCCACCTTAGTGTTGAGTTTGGTTTGAGACCCATATATAGGGTTCTTCTATTTTTTTGTATTTGAGTTCTTTTGTCTTACACAACTAAGAAGAGGAAAACTATTTTCAGCCTCCATCTTTATGTGTATTCCCCCATTGTGCAAGCAAGAAAGCTACAAGTGAGACTCCTTCCTTCTCTCCCACAATCTTGACAGGATTAAAAACCCAAAACCTCCTATCTGACTCAATCTCTAGTTTTGGGATGAAACCCTTACTTCGATTCTCGATTTAAAGCATGCAAGTGCTCAAGCTTGAATCCATTGGTCCCAGCAACGGAACCAAAATGTTGAGGTGCAACCGTCAAGACCCACTGATCACTTATTATTCAAGCATTTCAAGCAAGCACTAATGGCTACCTCTCACATCGCCGACATGCTATCCCTCTCTACGAGTGTAGTGAGCTTACCTTAATGCCCAATTGAGTTGCTTCCTCTCTCAAGTACTCCAATAGCTCCACAATTCAGGATGCATGCTCAAGCATCCTCAGGCCCCTTCCTCCAAGCTCTATCCTTCATAGCCACGTGCGAGGTGAGAGAAGAGAAGAGAAGAAGAAGAGAGGAGATGGAGGAGGGCTTCACCTCTAAGATCCCTCACTCTCACACACTCACTCCCTCACTCACACATACCTCCTCCCTCAAACACTCACAAGCAAGCAAGAGAAGAGAAGAGGAGAAGAAGAAGAGTCCACTTTGACACATACCAAAGAATGAGCTCTCATTCACGTTTTGAACTTTATATACAAAACCCTAAATCTATTTTGGGCGGTCATCTCCTTATCCCCCCTTTCTTACATGGCGCGCCCTTTTTCCCATTGTCCTCCTCTCTTCCTAGCTTGGTCCTACCTCCCATTCATGGTTACGAATTGCATAGGAGGGAGCTTGATGCTCTTTTATAGAGGTTTTGGCTACACCTTTATATTTAAAGGTGCACCTTCTTGCTTTTGGCTTCTTGTAGACTCCATGGTTGCATCTTGTACTCCTGGTGGTTGTTCCCATGCTTTTAGATTTCTTTCGGGCCCACTCTCTTGTAGGGCGCCTTTTCCTTTTTTCCTCGGACTTTTCCTCTTGATGCCTCGTTTTTTGCTCCTTCACTTTGCAATAAACAATGCTCCTAAGATTAAAACAATATTTTGTCTTAAACCCTCAAGACAATATTCCCTCAAGCTCTATAATTGATTTAGTTACCCATAAGCACTTTTAATTCAGACACTTGGACTCACTCTACTAACTCATTTCCCATTAGTGCATCCCTTTCCTTCCCTTAATCATAGAATTTACTTTCTCAAACAAGAAGTCACATCAACACTTCTCAATCAACCTCTCTTGAAAATGACATTGACTAAGTTTTTCCAAGAAAATTCTAATGAATATATTATATTTACTACAACACATTAATCACAAAATAGTTATCTCTTGTGCTATCAAAAGTTTATGATATTATAGCCATACACTTTCATAAATTTTTTCTTTGATGATAAACATGCGTCCTTGCCATAGACTAGAGGTAGTGACATCTTAGTAATCACTCAGCCACCTCTCCATGAGTGGAACCATCCAAACCCAATACGATATATGGACTTAGCCACGTGATTAGTCTTTGACTGTATGTCACAATGTAACATTGAAGCCTCAACTAGAAAGAGTGACCTAAGGGTTGCTAAATTCTGAAGGTCTCCTCAATGATAGTCTAAATCACCTTGTTAAATATTACAAGTTCACATTATCTTTATAATTTTGACAAGATCTAAGGTTAATCAAAATCACATGCACTTATTGGTAAAAATGAAATAATAGCATCAACCCACTTGAAAAAATACTCCTATATTTGAGAAGAAATTTCAAGTAGTAACTTTTAAGAAGATTGTTTTGTAGAGTTGATATTTCAAAATCTAGTCATCAAAATTTTTAAAATACTCTCAAAGTGATCTATAATCTGACATTGGGATTGCTACATTCAACTTGGATTGACTAATATCAAGGTTGCATTATTGCTAGCTAAAAAGTGTAAGAAATTTGGATATACTTATATGCGTACTTGGAAAGCTAAATAACTCGAGCTATAGCCATCATCTTGAAATAAAATATGAAGAATATTTCTTTATTACATCATGGACCATCTATCCACTAAAGGTTTTTATGAAATTGACACTAATTTAGCACCAACAATGTGATCTTCATATTATAATTTACTGTAATGTGCTATCGTATGCATGTAAATATATCATGCTCATGTCAAGCAATAGAAATGAGTGAAAATAGCTCAAATTCATTGTAAAATTGAAATAGCATAGCCCAAAGCTTCATTTTAGATTAGTTTGAATGGATACATTATCCCTTAGCCTAATTATCGGCTTGATTAGGATCACTATCATTGTACTTGACATTTAGCCATACAACAATGAAGCTTGAATTCTCTATTTAGTGTGAATATGATTATGTTGGTTATGGTCTCTAAAAGAGTACTTGGTTTCACTACACATTCCACCACCATTCTTTGCTAAATAGTCAACTGTGTCAAAATAAAATTTTAATATGTAAATATTTGTAAAAATACTTTTTTTCTATGTAAAAAGCACTTTTTAATAGTACTGTTTTTCATTATTTTTCTAGATGATTGAGCCTTATTTCTTCCTCCTATTACATATCTCCTTTTCACATGTTATTGGATCCAACTTGTTCCCTTTTATCAAAGCTTTGTATGAGTGATTCTACTTAGCAAGCCTAGTGAACTATGTGAGAGTTTTCTTCTTAATTAATCTTATACATATTAGCATGGTGAGATGGCTTTCTTGATGACAAAATATCAAACTTAGATCTTGAATAAAGCTTAATGATAATAATTATGAAACTTAGAAGCACTATATGGAGAAAATTCTCTTTCTACATAATTGTTGGAATGTGGTGAAAGACAAAGATAAAAGACTTCAAGCTATTGGTGAAACCCAAAGAAAGTGGGATAGAAAGGCTATGCTTGGTGTCCATTTGATAAGGCACAATTGGAGCCCTAAGAAGAACACCAATAAAATGGGAATTCTATTGCAAGAAAAACTATCTTGTATCATCAACAAACATCTTTTTTATATTTGATATGACCACAAGGAAAAAACCTCTAGAAACAAGAAATCTTCACGCAGCTTCATAGAAACAATTCTCCCATGGCTTTAACTTGAACCAAATTGATTATATCCTTCATATTCTTCATAGAATTCATCAACAAGATACCGCAAAGACAAAAAATAATACACCAATTTTGAATGGAAATCATCACATAGAATTCTTCTTCAAAGGTTCCATGGCTTTCTCTCACAATCTCTCATTCATAGATACATTGTTTTGCATAGATTTGCCTATCTCACACACACACACACTCTCTCATACATTATCTCTCTCAATTGTGCAATGAGGTAATCAATAATAATCATTCATAACCCTTATTAGGTTGTGGATACCCTTCCCAAGAGGCATGTCTAATATGAAAGGTCACCAGAGCCACTACCGTGTCTCTTGAAAGTTCACTACTATCACTGTCACTTCAATCTTTACTTCAAGTCTTCAACAACTACTTTTTCAACTTCTTTGAGATATTTTGAACTTAAATTCATCTCTTTCCTGAAATTGGAAAACTTCCCCAAGATACACATTCATCCAAAATCACACTTATAGAGGCATACAGAACAGAATAGAATAGAAAGAGAAGCTCCACAAAAGCTCAACATAGGGTCTACAGAGCCATACAGAAGGTCATTAGAAATCTTTGAGCTTACCTAGCTCATTCTAAGCCATCAAGAATCAATCAATAAGCTTCCAAAACACTCTCAAACTTCATCAATCATTATTCTAACCCTTCCTACAGAAGAAAACAAAGTAAAATAGGAGGTCAACAGACTCAAATAGAACCAATCAGACACTAACAGGACATCAACAGAACATGTCAGAACATTATATCTTTATTATAAACCATCATGAGCTCCCAAACCCAATCAACCTCATCCAAAACACTATCAAACACTCCCAAACCAACTAAACATCATTCAAAATCTATCAAAAATCAACCATTCAATCCACAAAAGCAACAAAAATCAACCAAAAAATCAAGTTATCTCAACCCTCAACATATCCCCACACTTAATCAGGGAGCATCCTCGCAACCTAAGAAAATGAGAATATAAGTTCAAAATATAGCTCATCTCGATTTTCTTTTAACATCCTCAAGAAACATCATCCAAAATGACCCCAACTCATAACATGTATCTAATAAAGAATTGAACGAAACGAAAATACATTTGTTCCATTATCACAACTTAGAAACATAAAAGCATGACAAATTGTTAAAGGATATAAGAGATTCTGCACATGTGTATCTTGAGCTATCCATTCATCATCGTCATCACCATAAATCTTCAAAAAGATATAATCTTGAATAGTATTGAATCTCCAACCACCACGACCCCATCATAAAACAAAATAACCATCACACACACACTTACACAAAACAACCATTTGAATGGCACCTCCAAAAGATATATCATTATGAATCATCAAAAATTGCATTCATGGGTATTAATGAATATTATCCCTCTTGAAGGCTTGGTGATTACAAAAGCGATCCATAGAGAAGGATTCATCTAGAAAAGTTTTGGGAGGATTTTGGAAAAATTGCAAACAATACATCCTCTCCACTAAGACAAGGTATCCGCAAGGTAAACAAAGAGCATAAAAGTATAAGATATCCAACTATTGAGGATCAATAGTCACATTCACATTCAGGCACAACTTTAGTATCGACTTTTGATCATTATGTGAGTGCCTATGCATATATGCTAGATACCAAGCTAAGTGATCAATCAATCTCATGGAAGGATTTGAAGATTGTGAATGCTACTGAGCAAAATAAAGATAGTTCTAGAAAGCTTGACTAGTAGTCATCCATTCTCCTGGAATTAATGGCCAATTGATCTGTGGTCCTATGAGTGAATCACATGCACTCCATCCTCGTCTTTTAGGAATCTTCCGATCAAAGCATGCATAACCACTAACCAGCTGAGGAGGTTGAGGGATAGAAGTAGTAGGAGAAGGAAGGGGAACCAATGAAAGAGAATGAATAGATGGATAAGAAAAATCATAAGAAGAAGAATGTGCTAAAGAGGGATTAGCTAAGGAGTTAGGAGAATTCGTTAAAAAGGATGTTAATAAATAAGCTAGAAAAGTGGAAGGAATATTTATAGATGGGAAAGGACAAGACGGAGGAGGGGAAAATACTTGATCTTCAATAAAAGAACATTCAGTGAAAATAGGAATTTGAGGAGCACCTTGATATTGAAAAAGAAGAGGTAAGATAACTCGGGAGTTAGATTTATAAAGGGAAATATAAGTGTCATATCTATGGACCATTTGCTTCACGTAATTTATCTCATGGACACGCATACAATTCAAACAAACCTTGAGTAAAACAAATTCCCTTATTATATTGGAAGATTTATACAATTTCCATATTTTTTGATCTTGTGGAAGTTATACAGAATTCCACGAGGGTATTCTACCCACCAAGATTCCACCCTTGTAACTAGTATTAGGGTTCCAGGATCCCATCTTGGGTCATGAAGGGGCTCGTCAAATTCTAGGAGTAATGCAGAATTTACGGCCAGATCCCCCCTGGCATCCACATTTCCTATTTCTCGAGACTATCCTTACAAATAGACCTTTCTGCTATCTACAGAGTTGGTCTAAGCCTCTCGAAGCAATAACCATGATCACCTTAGAGTAGGGTCTCACAGCTAGCTTGGGGATAGCCTAACACGATCTTTTCTTTTATCCTGTTTGTCAATGTTTTTAATCATAAATCTAGATTCTAGCAAACAAAAATAATCATTTCAAACATATAATGATGCAATGACAATCATACCATCGTACAGCTCACAGCTTCACATAGCCAAGGTAGACCTTAACTTAAGGTAACCTTACAATCTAATGAGGATTCTCCTCCCCATAAAGAAGTGTTGAGTACATCTCTTTCAACTTTGTTATGCAAGGCATGAATTTCCTGTTTAGGGCTAACTTACCCAGCATAAGCAATACCATTGCATAAATTATTTATGAAGAATATGCAATATTCCTCTATTTCAATTTTTGGGAGTTTGTAGGTAATATGATAGATTGGGAGGGTCTAAGTTGTTCTTCATAATTTTAGATTCCGCCCAATATTTTCTTAACATTGAACTATCCTAAGAAATAGTGAATTTCCTTTAGTTGATACTTAGTAAAAATATGGCAATGAGACGATTTACATGCCTTTTAAATAGACTTTTACTTTAGTATAACAAGCATGATTCAATACTTAGTGTTGTCGTGTTCAATAATAGATATATCAAGTTATTTTACTTCAACTAATCTTGATTGTGCATATAGTCCTTTACTCATTTCATGCAATATCCACCTACAACTATTTCTATCATGATTCTATGGATTATATTCTTGACTAATCTAACTACAAGTCATAGGTAGCAATTATCAAATTATGCATGTACTAATACACCTCTAGATGAAAGTTGTCATTTCGTGTGAGTGTAAATATGGAAGCTAATATTTTATGTACTTAATTTTTATATGGATGTTTTCCATGCAATCTAACAAGTAGTCCAATCACCATTTAATGCAAAAGCTAGCATTTTATGTAAAATTTCGGTAAAAACCTTATTATTTTATGTAGTGATATGAAGACAATAGCCTATTTCTGAGATGTGAGTAACCTAGTTTGTCATGACGACATAGGGAATTTCATCTTTGCCTGTAATTGTGTTTGCCACACCCGATGTTCTATTGGTAGTGGCAACTCCAATAACCTCGAGCACTCCTGTATCTCTAGCAGTACCCGTTCCTTGATTGGTTGTGCAATGGTTCTCATGGTCTTTGCACCTCATTGCTTCAGAGCCATCGCTGAGAGAGTGGGTTTGAGAGATAAAGAAGGAGGGATGAACTCCGGATGGGAGAGCGTGGGAGAAGCTTACCTAGTCAATGATCAAGGGGGAGTTGAGTTAACTCTCTCTCTCTCTCTCTCTCAGTCTTTATCGCAACCTCTCGGAGACTCTCTCACTCACTCACTCACTCTCTCTCTTACTCTCTCGCAGTCTCTCGAAGTAACTCCCTCTCTCTAACTCTCTCTTACAGCCTCTTGGAGTAACTCCCTAACTTGTTTTCAAGTAGAGGGCATGCCTTTATATAGGCAGAAGGGAGTGCATGCTATCTCTCCCTTGCCTTCTCTTTCTCCTCTCTTTTTTCCATAATAGCTCCTTCAATATCAACTTTTAGAGTGGGAGTTTTTTTTATATTATAAATATGTCGTGATGATGATAAGGATGGCGACGTTGATGATGATGATGATGATAATGATGATGACGATGATGATGATGCCCATGGCCTGATTGTTCAGAGGTTGCACTCTTTATGGCGGTGACGGCCAGTCAGTTCAACACCTTTTTTTCTTTTCTTTTCTTTTTAAACATTAGTTATAACGTTAGTAACTTATATAATATATAAGATATATAGCATTGATACTAACCTTACTAATTATTACTAACTAATGTATAAACTAGTCTTATGAACTAACTAACATTCTAACTAATTAACTTACTAACTATAGTATCAACTAATATTTTTGTTTTAACTAACCAAAAATTTATTGGAGGCTCCCAAAAAGGACAGTTGTCCCTATCAGCTTCTTGCATAAGGAATCCACCTTGTGTACGAGCCTTAGTCAACAAATAAATTTTACAAAAATCCACTGTAAAATCTCACGAAATCCATCGTCATGACTATGCCTCCTGACATCAATGCGTGCGCACATGTCACACAGATGATCGGACGCATGCAAGGCACTTAAGAGTGGGGCCTCAAAGTGCGAGTGGCTAGACGCAGATGACTAGCACCGACTCAGGGAGGAGGCTACAGATTCTCCAATATGTTAGAGATAGCAGCGCAAGGCAACAAGGGCATGAATGGAGGCAGGAGCGGTCCATCTTCTTGGGAGTGGTGGGGCCATAGGACTTATCTGGAGGACTTTGTAAGTTTTTCTTTTGTTCTTCTTGCTTATTTTTTTGCAATATCATATGTACTGACAATTGTGTTTCTAACAATTGTATTTTGTTTTCTTTGTAGCACTCCATTATAAACTGTGATCCCATCAGCCTAGAGACTCGATATGTAGAGAGACATAGTCTCATTGCATTGATCGATAGATTGTATGCACGTGGCGGCCTAGTAAGTCCCTCATCTTTCTTGGGAATGTTACAAATTTATATGAATTTTTTAAAAAACCTACTTAGAAAAAAAATTATTTAAAAATGATTCACTTTTAATGTAAATTTTCCTCTATTTTTTAGCTTTTTACACATTATCTTAGTTAACTTTCACTTAGTTAGGTAGTTAGATGCACACACAATTAGGTTTACCTTTTAGTGCTCCATGTTTATTTTGAATTGGCTTTGGGAACCACAAAGTTACAATGCACTATTACCAAGTGTTTCCTTACCTTTTTTTTTTTTGACTTTTTTGTTACTACACTTTTTCTTTTTAGCAGTTTCGTTTTGTTATATAAGAATGTTGTACTTATGAGTGTTAAGTTCTAAAGCGAGGGGATTCCTGACTCATGCATGACTGCATATTTTCCAGTTTGAACTGGTTGATTAGAAACTCACTAGAGTATATCCCCTATGGATTTGTTTCATTTCTTGCTTGGATTTGCTGAGTAACAAACCATCTCTCCATGAAATTTTGATTGGTTTGTTTGTGATGAAGTTACTTCTATTGAGCCTTGTGAGATTAACCTAGATGACAGCTGGCTTGTTAGTATAGCTCTCCTAATTAAGTTTCTCGAGGAGGATTGTTGAGCTAAAATGTTTATAGGCTCAATGTTGAATAGTGATAGCTTAAGTATTGTTTTAAAAAAAACTCAAAATATACTTAACCCAACAAACTCAAGTCTTTTTTTAAAAAAGTGATGAAAATAAATAAAGAAAGAAAAAACTCCTAATAGAATATATCCATTGCCCTTGAGGTCTTGGTAGGCTGTATGGATGTCCTTGACAGGTGCCTTGCATCTGATGCCTTGCATCTTTTTGGGGTGGGACCTTTTGAGCATGACTAAACACAAGTATTTTTTAAAAAAACAAACAAACAAACATTTGATAGAAGGAGATAGAGTTGTAATAATAATTATATTATATATTGTAATCAGTTTGTAGCTAGACACAATATTGTCTCTTCTTTCATGGAGGGTTAGTAGCAGTTCTGCAGCCCTAGAGACTCTATCTTGTGGAGCATCCTACATTAGTTTTGTTGAGGTCTAGTATTGGACTTGCAAGAGTAAGCAAAGTCTTTCTCATGGATATACGGAAGGAGAGCAGTGTAGCGTTTATTTGCTTCGAGAGGTTTTTTGTTTCTTAGCAGCTCTTATGGTTTTCTTTTTTGTTGGATTCTTGCTTGGAAATTGCAATGTCATGCATGTTAGTGGTTGGACAGAGTGGTTCAGGAACTAGTTTTATTGCCACATTAAGTTAGTTCTTAACTGTAGAAGGAAGAGATTATTATTTGTTGGAATATACTGGTTTCCTTTGTGTTCCTTGAATGATGGTTGCAAATGTAGTTGTGCTCGCAGGGCTTGGAGAGGGAGAGTAATTATTTTTTCACACTTCTCAGTTATCTCCGAAAGCTTTCTTGGACAATATTGCTGTTGAAGCCGTTCTTGTGAAGACTAGAGTCATTTTCTCTTTGTTAGTTCATGGGAGCTCACTCAAGCTAGTGAGGGAGGAATGCTAATTGCTTATTTTGAGCCATTTTTACACTTTTTTTGGCAAACTGAAAAGTTTTGGCTTTGTATTACACACTATTTTTCATAAAATTTAATTTTAAAAAAAGATCGTAAAGCTGTAATTGGGCTATGTTGTGAGGTGGAATTAGAAGTAGAGAGTTGGGATATTTTAGACAGAGAATTTAGGGAGTAGAAAAAATAATAGTACTAAAAAGTGGAAGTGAGAAAAAATTTAGTAAAAGGAGTAGACATTCTAGATACAGTTAGAAATAGAAGTATAATGTAGTATGCATACACAGATTTTGAATCAAGAAGCTATGGGGTGGGGACAAAATAGGTCCAAAGATGTGGAAAGGTGTCAGGGAAACCAGTTCAAGTGGAAAAACTCTCAATTTTGAGGTTATTCAAGAAGTTGGGGAGGGGGGGATTGTTGTTGTCATGTGAAGGAGGAGTTGAAGGAAGAGAAAAAAAACAACAACACGAAAGTGGGCGTTAACATTCAAGAGGAGACTAATGAGATTGCTGCAGACTTTGGCCATGAAATTAGCATCATTTGGTTGCATTTGATCCTCTCTTCCATCTCCTTCATCCTCATACCATTCTTGGAGAGCATTATTGAGTGTAGTGAGAGAAATTTTCTGCAAGATTAATAAGAGATTAGTGCATATTATTGGGAGAAGAGAAAGATTAATAAATTTTAAGATTTTTGGGAGTGAAGGAAAGGAGGAGCAAGCACAACACCCCCAAATACGGTGGAACATCTTTAGTTATCTTTTTAATTGAGTATATTCATTTTCATTAAAATTTGAATGAAAAATAGATAGAATAAATGATTTGTGGTTGAATGTATCAATTTTATTATCTTTGAGTGTTAAAAAAATAGAAATAATTTGAGTTCTTTCATTGGTTGCATTGAAATGGTAGAGAAATGGTTGAAAATAGGCTAAAAACTGCATTTTTAAGCCATAATTAAAGAAAATTAAGAGTTCTAGATAATCTTAATAAGAAATGAATCAAAATAGAGTTAGAATACATGGAAATGAATCTAAAAATGAAGTTTTATAACCTAGAAATGAATCTAGTAAAACATTTATGCATTTTAGTATCAAAAATAAAATTTTAATTATAATTAATGAAAATTAAAGACATTAATGGGAGATTAAGGTCAAGACCTAAAATGAGAATTGAATTAGGCTAAGGTGGATTCACCTGTCAAATTTTAGTTCAAATGGATCTCTAGAGTTAAAGTTATTAAATTTTCAAGGGTGAAAATAACAGTTTTTAAGTGTTTTTGAGGAATAATGAGTGAATATTAAAAATAAATTAAAGAATTTATGGACTCAAAATAGTATATAAACTACATTCATCATTATTAATGTTTGGTTAATAGGGTTTGATGTGTTATGATAAGCTATAATTATTATAAATATTTTTATTTTTTGAGTAATAATAAAGAAAAATTAATAACTTTTGATAATAGAGAAACTAGAAGGAAAATTGAAAAGAGACTATAGTTAATTTTATATTCAAGATATGCTTCTAAAGTTAAATGGACAATGGATACATTTCCTTTGTAAAACACTTTTCAGTTGAAACAATAATTAGTGAATATTAGTGATTGTAGTAAAGTATTAACAAAATTTAAGAATCAATTAAATTTTTTTATGTGATTTCTTTCTATGATTAATTTTTTGAGAACATTGGAGTTTTTATACTATGGGTTGTAGTTCAAATCAAGAAGGTTAAATAGTAATGTTTAAGGAACTGCAAGTAAAGAAAATTATTGAATAGCTGATGGTTGGACTACTGAGAGAAATGATAATGTAGCTTTTATGTTGGTAATTTGAGGATAAAGAAGATTAATTAATACAATGGATTTACATATATTCATTTTGCCCACTTATCTTGGGGCTTCCTAAGGGGCTATCACATATCCTTGGTTTTTGTTGAGATGAGGACATCTCAATGTTTGTGAGGGCAAGTGGATGTAATGCATCCTTCCTAGATATTCCTAAGAGTATTATAGAAGGGGAATATGAAGATAGATGTAACTATTGAGTTTTATGGCATCAACTAGAAAATGCTACCTCCAGTGTTTATTTGCCCAAGATGAACTCCTCTATGTAATATGGGCTAGTTTGTATTTTATAGTAGGACTGTGTATTAGATGCCCTCAATTTGGTAGTATCTAAACATAGCACAACATACCCAAATTGACTAGGCTTAGGTATAGCCATGCAAAAATACACGTGTCTTAGGAATACTATGTTTCTAACATTTCCCATATGCCAAAGAGAAAAGTGGACATAATGTAACATTTATTGATAAGAGTGATCAATGATATTGCATGTTTTAACATACATGAGTAAGATTCAAGAGTAATAATATTTGGGGATGTTAAATTATTTTCTTTTATTAAAATTTTAGAATTATTGATGGAAAATCATGGAGATTAAATTTTGGATTTTTAAAATCTCTCAAACACATAAGATGAAGTGTTAGTGTCATAATGTGAGTTACCACAATTACAATCTTCAAATGGATCCAAAATCAAAATTTTGGATCAAAAGTCATGGAGATTTTAAGTTCTATCCAATGTGTAGGGATTTTTATATATGAGTGTGAAAGGGGATTTTTTTCTAAATATCTCAAAATGCACTCAAATTATATTTCTTTGACCTTAAGAAAAGCTTAAGAAAAGCCCTAGTCTCTATCATATATACAATCCACAAGGGGCCCATAGGTAGCCTCAGAAACACACAATTTTCTTAGAGGAGATACTACTTTATAGACACATGTGAAGTTAAAGAGAGCCTCTCTTTCATGTAGCTTATTTTCTCTCTTCTATAATCATGTGCAAATGCTATCGAAACCCTCCAAGCTCTTCCCCTCTACTCCACACATGTGAGAGCTCTACTAAAATCCATCAAGCTCTTTCCCTCTTCTCCACACCTATATGGAAGTTTGTCAAAATCCATTGAGCTTGGCACAATTTTCTTAGAGGAGATGTTACTTTGTGGGCACAAGTGAAGCTAGAGAGATCGTGTCTTTCTCTTAGCTTTTTCTCTCTCTTCTACAATCATGTGGGAATGTTGCCAAAGTCCACCAAGCTCAATCCATCGAGCTCTTTCCCTCTTCTCCACACATACATGAAAGCTTTGTCAAAAATCCTCCAAGAATTTTCCCTCTTATTTACACATGTGCAAAAGATCTACTAGAATCCACCAAGCTTTTCCTCTCTTCTTTATAACTATGCAAAAGCTCTATGAAAATATTTCAAGATTTCTTCTCTCTCTATATGATAATGTAAAAACTTTGCTAACGTCTACCTAGATTTTTCTCTCTTTTTCACAATTGTGTAAAATCTCTTTCAAAATTACTTCAAATTATGGCCTTCTTCCTCTCTTCTTCATAATTGTGTAAAAGTTCTACAAAATTCTACAGATTTTTTTCTCTCTTCTCTAGAATCATGTAAAAACTTTGCTGAAATCCACATAGATTTTTGTCTCTTTTCCACAAATTTGTAGAAGCTCTCTCAAATTTACTTCAAATGATGGCCCCTAAGAGACATCATAAAGGAAAGGAGATTGTTAGAGAATGCACTTCTAAAGACCTCAAAGTAGATGCTCGAGAAATGGACTCAGAGGATGCCATCCAACCATATCAAATTGGATCATCATAATTGCGTTTGAGTTGTTTATTTTATATTTACTTATTTTATTTGAGTTAACATTGTTGCTTTAGTTAAACTAGTTTATTGATTGAAAAATGTTTTAGTCATTAGGTATGTCAGCTTTATGATTATCCTTATGAACTAGTAAGAAGACTTAAGAGGATATATAGTTGTTAGATCCATGAGAGTGATAGGTGGATCAATAGAAAGAGGAGTTGTAGCTATTAGACCAACATAGTCATCAATAGGTCGGCTTTCCCCAAGATCCAACAAAAATGTCAAAGTGATTGAGATAAACGTGAAAGGGCACTACTTTGGTATTCAAGGCCAAGAGCTAAGCAGTGAAAAAAGTCGAGCACATTGTTGCTACATCATCTTAGGAAGAGGAGCTTAGTGGGCTCTAAGCCAGTAAATTCCTTGGTGGCCTATGATAGGAATATAAAGCTTCATGATCCCCATGGCCAAGTTGGAATGAATGACCTTGAATACTAGTCAAGAGGTGAAATGATCTTGAGGGTTCTAGAGTCCTTGTGTGGATTGAGACAATATGTGGAAATGATCCCTATGAGGATGATAATAAAATAATTTGTGGGAATCCTTGGGAGGATTGAGACAACTTTGTGAAGTCATGATCCTTATATAGGATCATATGAAAATAATTGAACCCTGTTAGAAATAACTACTTTCATTATTGATTGTTTATGTTTTGTACCTAAATTACATGTAATGAACCTTATGTAATGGATTAATGAAAGAAAACTACTTTTACATGGTCACATAGTATTGTGGAATGATTTATCTAATTAGATAACTAAAGTAATCCATCTGCAAGGAAAGTTGGATACCTTGATATTGATGATTAAGAGTCTATGGTTGGATGGACCAAATTAGTCAAGTAACATTTCTAAATAGTAGATAGAGCTATTAAAAGGTGAGCTCCCAATTCAATTGGATAGAAATGGCTTAACATACTTTTAGGGGACTAGAGTGTGGTTGAATATGCATCCTAATGGTCTTGTAAATTTAAAAGATAGCTGTATTATATTTGATCCAAGTGTGTTATTAGACTACTTTCATCTTTGATTAGTTACAAAGTGATCCTTCTTAGGTGGGTGTTAGACTACAATCTAGGAGACCTTTGTAGTTTAGAAACCCTTAAAAATTATTTGGTTTGAGGCCTCAAAATTTTGCTATATTCAAAGATATCTACAATCTAATGTAGCTAGCGGACAGGTGAAGATCACAATCTTCATGCCATTACATGTTTTTGTGGATCTTTTTAATGATGAAGAAGTTTGGAAAACAACATCAATGTTCATATCCCATTACTTGCTTTTGTGAATTTTATTTATGATGAGGAAGTTTGAAAAACAACATGAATGTTCATATACAAATCAAATAGATATATGGACATCCTAGGTTAGAGCTAGGATATAAAAGAAGTGTGTGGGATTATGCCCAAAGTGGAAAATAAATCTATTGTTTGCAAATATATTATGTATCACAAAATTTTATTCTAACTTTATATTACATGAGATGGCATTATTGAATGGAAAGATCATGGCAATGGATCAAGACTTACAAGATGATGCTGATAATCTTGTGATGATGTTAGAGGTTTGGTTTGAGAAAGAGCTCTTAACGATGCTTAGCATAAGGGAAAATGTCTCTTTACATCAAGTACAAATGGACCTAATGAATGAGGACCTAAATATCCCTGTTGCTTATTTGTTCAAGTGCAATGGTTACAATATAAATAGAATATGCCACCCAAAAGTGTGTTACATTGTCTAAGTTGTTGAGATATTGAGCTCCACTCGTGATATGCCAAGGTGACCGTTGTGCATTTATGTCACCGACGAGTCAGTTTTGCAGATGCGGTTGGTACACCGCCCATGAATAGTAGCTACATGACAGCTATCCTTATATACTCTAGTTCGTGGCTCAGTTAGTATGCCACCTTAGTTAGTTGAGTTTGGTTTGAGACCCATATATAGGGTTCTTCTATTTCTTTGTATGAGAGTTCTTTTGGCTTACACAACTAAGAAGAGGAAAATTGTTTTCAGCCTCCACCTTTGTGTGTATTCCCCCATTGTGCAAGCAAGAAAGCTACAAGTGAGACTCCTTCCTTCTCTCCCACAATCTTGACATGGTATCAGAGCCTTGTTCGTGGTAAGGAGCTCAAGAAAGCAATCCAAGCTCACGGTGTTCTGGTAAGAGGAGCAGTGTTGCTTTCATTTTCTGTTTTGGGAGCAGATCTCTGCAGGTAGCACAACTGGAAATTGCAAGAGTGCATTGTCTCAGGTTGAGACGCCCTTCGCGGTGAAGCAAGAGGGCAGTATATGCTGTGGGAGTAGGCTTTAGCCCTTGGCGACCCTGTTTTTTTGATTTGAGGCCATTTCGGGGCCTGTTTTGGAGGCGGAAGTTTTCTGCACGCACTCAGGAAAAGGCCCAATTTTATGCTATGCAACCACTGTTCTACAGGTCGCTAAAAAGTTACTGTAGAAATTGCATCGTATGCTTGTGCGCAAAGACATTGGGAGTTACAGAATCATCCTTGTTGCCTGTTGATGCAAAATCGTCACTAGGAAGTGACTGTGTGGTCAAATACCACTTTCGTCAGTTTTGCAGATTTGCCTTTGTGAGGCTGAAGCTGTGTTCTTTGCAGTGACAAAAATTTTTTGCAGTGTTCTGTAATGGCGTCTGATTCTCTCTCACAGATTGTCACTGAAAAGCTTGACAAGAACAACTTCCAATCATGGAAGTTTAGAATGACGAATTTCCTTATGGGAAAAGGATATTGGGAATTTGTTGCAGGAAATGAAGAAGAACCAGTTCTTCCTGATGTTCCCAATCAACAGCAAATGCAGGCATTTAAAGCATGGCATGAGAGATCCATGAAAGTTATGTATTGGCTGTCTATCAGCATTTCAGACTCTATGATTGTGCATATTCAAGATGTAAGTACGCCAAAGGAGGCATGGGATACTTTGTCAAAAATGTATAGCACAAATACACAAGCCTGGAAAATGCAGCTCAAGCAAGAGTTGCACAATGTGCAAAGAGAAAGTATGAGCATCAATGACTATCACATGAAGGTGAAGAAGATTGCAGATGCACTTGCTTCCATTGGGTCGCCAATGGAAGATGATGATTTAGTCTCAGTGACATTGAATGGTCTAGGAAAGGATTATGCACAGTTCCGAACATCCATTTCCGTCCGTGAAAGATTTCCTGATTTTGAGGAGTTGATTGCTCTTCTAATTTCTGAGGAGCAGAGAAATGGTGGTGCATCTTCTTCAGGAGGAACTTCAAAAGAAGTTGTCTTCTACTCAAATGCTGGAAGAGGTAGAGGCAGAGGTAGAGGAGGCCGATATGGAGGCCGTGGTAGAAATCAGAATATGCAGCAAACTCAAGAAAACCAGTCCTATGGAGGAGGACGTGGTAACTCTAGAGACAGGGGGAGCCAAAGAGGTCGTGGTGGATGGCAAAGAGGCCAAAATGCAAACAGTAATGTTGAATGCTACTACTATAGTAAAATGGGTCATATGGCTAAAGACTGCTATAAAAAGCAAAATGACATCATGAATGGAAAACTGCAACAAGGGAATTATGCATCTTCTAGTAGACAGGGTGATGACAGAAATGAGCATTTGTTTATGGTGCAGCACATGAACAATTCTGTGACAAGTGCAGAAGAAAGCAATGATGTATGGTACGTTGACTCAGGTGCATTAAACCACATGACAGGTCATGCAGAATGGATGGAGGATGCAAGGAAAATGGAAAAACCAGGATTTGTGGAGACTGGTGATGATACTGCACATCCTATTGTGCAGATTGGAAAAATTCCTTTGTCTATGCAGGATGGGAAAAAGAAATACCTATCCGATGTATTTCATGTCTCGAATATCACCAAGAATCTGGTTTTTGGTCAAATGGTTGAGCAGGGCTTGCAGGTCAGGTTTTAATTCTCATGGATGCTTTGTTGAGGATATGAAAAATAAAGGTCGCTTGATAGCAAAAGGAAAGAAGAAGGGCAAAATGTTTATGTTGGATGCAGACATGCCTGAATTGAGTGCAACAATGTTTGCACATGGGACCGGTGTAGTTGCAGATATTGATATCTGGCATAAACGCATTGGTCATGTTAATGTACAACGACTTAAATCAATACAGGCCCAAAATATTATTGTAGGATTGCCTAAATTCAAGGTTGCAGAAATGCATAAGGTATGTGAAGCCTGTCAATTTGGAAAACAGGCAAGGAAACCATTTCCTAGACATGTTCAAGAGAGTAAGAAGCCATTGGAATTAATCCACTCTAATGTGTGGACTACTAAAGCTGCATCTCTTGGAGGCTGTCATTATTTTGTCACTTTTATTGATGACTATAGCAAAAAATTTTGGGTGTATTTTATGAAAAAGAAAAGTGAAGTTTTTGGGCATTTCAAAACTCTTAAAGCTATGGCTGAAAAAGAAACAGGTCTGCAAATAAAATGCCTAAGGTCAGATGGAGGGGGAGAGTACCTCTCAAATGAGTTTGCAAGGTTCCTGCAGGAGCATGGCATAAAGCAACAATATTCATGCAGTCATACCCCACAACAAAATGGAATTGCAGAAAGGAAAAATAGGCATATTGGAGAGGTATCTCGTGCCATGCTCAATGAAAAAGACCTGCCAGATTTTTATTGGGCTAAAGCAGTTGCTACAATAGTCTACATAATGAACAGGAATCCCACTGCAACAATACATGGGATGACTCCAGAGGAGAGGTATACTGGTAGGAAACCATATATTTCTCATTTGAAAATTTTTTGTTGCATTGCCTATGTACATGTGCCAGATGAGTTGAGATCCAAGTTGGATCCAAAAGCTGAGAAGTGCATCTTTATTGGTTACTCTCTACAGCAAAAAGGGTATAGATGCTATAACCCTTCTACTCGTAAGTTTACAGTGAGCAGAGATGTTGTTTTTGATGAGATGAGTAGCTGTTATAAACCAGTAAATGTGATTGATGATGTAGATGCACAAAATGGTAATGTTGCACAGAATTCACAGCAGCAGTCACAAAATATTAGTGGACCTGGAGCATCCTCTAGCAGTGGTTCACATTCTTCACCATGGACAGGCAGATTGAGATAAGGAGAATCTTCTCAAAGTAATGCAGATAGTGGTATGTAGGTATCACGAAAAGGAAAAGAGAAGGTTGATCAGCCCATGTTTGATGTGAATGCAGGTCACTCTTATGTGGATGGTGAATCCAGTGACTCAGAACAGAGCATTGATGATGAGTTGGGTACTCCTTCTATTGTTACACCTGGAGTAAGGAAGACCAGGGATGTTTTGAGAGCACCTGGGAGTTAACCTATTTTGCGTAGGTCTACGAGAGCTAGGTATCCTATGGATAGACTGAAATATGATGGATTTACAGCCATTCACTATGCATATATGGTCAAAGTGATACAGGAACCAGAACCCACTTCTTTTTGAGCAAGCCATGGGAAAAGAAAAATGGGAGAAAGCCATGGATGAAGAAATGGATGCCTTGGAAGTAAATGCTACATGGGAATTGGTACCTTTGCCTAAAGGTAAGAATGCAATTGGCTGTAAGTGGGTTTATAAGGTGAAGCACAATGCAGATGGTTCTGTGAACAGATACAAGGCAAGATTAGTAGTCAAGGGGTATGCACAAACATATGGCATTGACTATGAAGAAACATTCTGTCCGATTGCAAGGATGGAAACCGTAAGAGCAGTCATTGCTATGGCTGCATCAAAGGGATGGTCTTTACATTAGATGGATGTAAAGAATGCCTTCTTGCATGGTGATTTGCAAGAAGAGGTCTATATAGAGCAGCCACCAGGTTATGTGCATGCTGTTCATCCTGAGTTTGTTTGCAGGTTGAAGAAAGCCTTGTATGGCTTGAAGCAAGCACTTAGAGCATGGCCTGACAAGATAGGACAGCATCTTGTCACTATTGGCTTTCAAATTTCCAAGGCAGATTTCTCACTTTATGTGAGAAAAACAAAGAAAAGTATTATGCTACTTGTCATTTATGTTGATGATTTGATTATGAAAGGTGAGAGTGATGAAGATATCCTTCATGTGAAAATGCTATTGAAGCAGAAGTTTGAGATGAAGGATTTGGGAGAGCTACATTATTTCTTGGGCATTGAGGTGATTAGATCACCAAGTGGGATACAGCTCTTGTAGAGGCAGTATGGATTGGACATGTTGTCCAAATATGGGATGACAGGCTGTAAGCCTATTTCATTTCCTTTGAAGCAGAATGTGAAGCTGAGCACAGATGCAGGTGAGCTTCTGGAAGACCCTACTATGTACAGACGCATAGTAGGAAGCTTGATTTATATGACTATTACCAGGCCAAATTTGAGCTATGCTGTTGGATTGGTAAGTCATTTTATGCAGGCTCCAAGGAAACCGCATTTGGATGCGACTAGATGCATACTCAGGTATGTGAAGTCCACGTTGCAGTATGGACTATTTTATGAGACTGGGGTTCAGATACAGTTGCATGGATACACTCATGCTGATTGGGCTGGTAGTATTTCTGATAGACGATCTACCTGTGGATATGTGTTCTCTTTTGGGAGTGCTGCAGTCACTTGGAGCAGCAAGAAACAGCCTACAGTTGCCTTGTCCAACACAGAGGCTGAGTACAGGGGTGCAGCAATGGCTGCATGTGAGGTAGCTTGGGTGCATAGGCTACTTTATGATATGCATTAGCCTACAGATGGGCCAGTTGTCATTTATTGTGACAACATGAGCAGTATACACTTGGCAAATAATCCAGTCTATCATTCTAGAACAAAGCACATTGAGATGCATTATCACTATGTGCGAGAGAGGGTTTTACTAGGTCTTATTGATCTAGTTTATGTCAGCACAGAGGATCAGGTAGGTGACATATTCACGAAGGCATTGGGCGCAGAGAAGCTGCGCAAGTTCAGAGACCTGCTTGGTGTGCAGGAATTGGGATTGAGCTCGAGAGGGAGTGTTGAGATATCGAGCTCCACTCGTGATATGCCAGGGTGACCGTTGTGCATTTATGTCATCGACGAGTCAGTTGCAGATGCGGTTGGTACACCACCCATGAATAATAGCTACATGACAGCTATCCTTATCTACTCTAGTTCGTGGCTCAGTTAGTATGCCAGCTTAGTTAGTTGAGTTTGGTTTGAGACCCATATATAGGGTTCTTCTATTTCTTTGTATGAGAGTTCTTTTGGCTTACACAACTAAGAATAGGAAAACTGTTTTTAGCCTCCACCTTTGTGTGTATTCTCCCATTGTGCAAGCAAGAAAGCTACAAGTGAGACTCCTTCCTTCTCTCCCACAATCTTGACATAAGATACATTAAATTTCATGTGTGCAAATAACGTGAATCACAGTGAACCTTATGTATAAGTGCCCCAAAGAAAAGAGAGAAATACTTTATGTAAGGACATTCACACTACACAAGTTTTCCTCTTTCCTCAACCTATCCAATAGTACAAATGAAAATACAAATGTAAAATTGTAAGAAGGACAAAAAGTGATACAAAAACTATTTGAATTCCATTTCCAATTATGGAAATTTGATTACAAAAGCTCTAGATTATGTATAAGAGGGCGATTTCAAATTTGAATACGAAAACTAAAATTTTGGTATATTTACAATCTTTTCATCCTCTCTATATCTAAAGTGTCCAAATAGTCAGTGTCATCAATCGTGCAGATCATCTAAAGTCAATGACATTGGGATGTGATATGGCATTCTGACTCAGGGTTCTGGGCATGGAGCTTGAGAGTCATACGTAGGTGGTATTGAGAGATTTTGATAAGTCCTCAAAGACATCATAATTTGGGCTCCAAGTTTGGCCATTTTAGCATGGTTTTCAAACCAACGTTTTTCAAATTGACTTCAACCCTTTCATTGTCACTTTAGTTGCTCTATCTCTAAGAGATTTGGTTGGCAAAGTGCTTCGTTAAATGTCATAGTTAAGCATAGCTTGTCAGAGATGAGTTGCATGCATTCATGTAGGAGCTTGTCATAGTGCTCATTAAGATATTCTTGCTCCTCCCAAGGTAGCGGATCTAGCAAATATTCCTCAAGCTACTCCCTAGGGAATGTTCCCACGTCGGCAAGGATGTAGACATGTGCATATAGTTTGAGTTTAGCATCCAACTCAGTCAAGCACTCTGTGACACTTCTATGTTCAATGAGGGCTTGCTCGGTTTGCTATCTCATGCAAGGTCATGGGAGTTTCCCTAGGCTTTAGCATAGCTAGGGGTTCAGGCATAGATGAGCAGGATTGGTCAATGCTAGGATTGCTCATGTCCTTAGGGTTTTCATGTTTCTCCTCCTGAGGCTTTGCTGCTATTGTGTCATGGTTTCCCTCGGATGTGATTGGTATAGTTTTGTCAACCTATTGTGACACTGTTGTATCCACTCTTGATTGGTCAATGTAAGTTTTGTTGTTGGTGGATTGAGCATCGCAAGAAACCTTGATGGTAATGGTTGTTTTGATTTATTAGAACACTGAGGTTTCACCGTTGCTAGGAGAGATGGAAATGGGTTCATTTGTGGGTGGACGCAATGCTTTATTCCTCAGCTCTTCAGCACTCTTGGTCTCAATCTTCTTGGTGTTTACAACCACTTGCAACTACCAATATTTTTGTTGTTTTCTCCTCTTTTTCTTGGGCATGCAAGGTGTATCATTTAAAGACTCAGGACCCTGAACTAAGTCAATCGCCACCATGGTTGATGTGCTTGGTTGGACCTCATCCTTCTCTTTCTTTGGTGTATCCTCATGGGACATAGGGTAGCTTGTTGAACAGCCTCGCTAGGTTGTGAGGGTATAACTGCCTCTCTTTTTGGAGAGTCTAGCTCTTCAGCTAATTCCACTCCATTTATCCCCTCATCCAATTGCATTGGCAGTTGCTCTTGGTCGGGTGTTTGATCTAGACTCTTGTCCTCATCCATTGGAACATGCCTCCATTGCTTCTTATCAGTGTGGATGTTGTGTTTAGAGCTCTTTTTCTCTTGCTTAGGAGGTTGTTTGAGTGACTCTAGTGTAGAACCAAGAGATGGTTTAGGATTCTTATCATGTAGGCTTGGATGGAACCATCTGAAGAAGTCACGGTTGTATTGATAGAAAGCATAGAGATCTAGGATTGGAGGGACTTGAGTGAGGCAAAGGATCACAATGATATGTTGAAAGCTATAGGACTCCCTAGATCACTCTATGAGTTAGCAGAAAGAGATATAAATGGAAATATTAACCTTCCTACATTGCTAAAGGTGGAAACGAAAGAAATTAGAGATCGTGAGATGCTAGGATTGGGTCAAGATGAATTTAAAGATCGAGGTGACCTAGTGTCGATCATAAAGAAGAGGAATCAATGCCTTCCTCCTTATAGGGATCTTTAAATGTTTTATGGGCTGTTAGACAAGGATCCAATGCTGCATTTGAAAGAATATGGTCTAACTTGCCTCACGAGTGGGTTTGATGATATGCATTATATGCTTTTTTTTTCAAGTACCTTGAAGGGAGAGGCCAAGAAATGGTATTGGAGCCTCCCAAGAGGTCAATTAGAACTTTTGAAGAACTATGTAAAAAATTCCTAAATGAGTATGAGAAGCAGGTTCCCATAACTTCAGTCTTGGGACAACTTCTATAGATTTGGCAATAGTCATATATCTCCATCAAATAATATGTAAGAGCCTTTGATAATATTCTTAAGCGTAGGCCAAGAAGAGTATGGGAGCTCTCACTCAACTGCCAATACCCACGAATCATTTATCGTTTCAAGTGTTTTAAGCCAAGTGCAATGGCTACCCCTCACATAGCTATGCACACTCTCACACCTATAAGTGTAGTGAGATTACCTTCATGTTTGATAGAGTTTCCTCCTCCCACAAGCTCTTAGGTAGCTTCACAATCCAAGCTACAAGCTCAAGCAAGCTTGATCCTCAAGCTCCAAGCTCCATTTCTACGTGCAAGATAAGAGAAGAGAAGAGAAGAGAAGAGAAGAGAAGAAGAAGAGAGAAGATGGAGAGCTTCTCAACCATGGTCCCTCACCCTCACACACTCATTCCCTCACTCCCTCTCTCAAGAACAAGCATAAGAAAGAACAACAAGAAGAAGAGAATAAGAGAGCTAGTTTGACCACACACAAGAATGAGCTTTGTCATTTACTTTTTTCTTCTTATACATACCCTACTCCTCTTGGGTGCCCATCCCCTTTCTTTTACATGACCGGCCATTTTAGCCTAGGTCATTTTTCCCTTTTCCCTTCCCATTTATAGTGTTCCTTCATCCATACTTGTCGACATTTACAAATTTCATAGGAGGGAGCCTAGCAGACTTTTACAAGGATTTAGGTGCACTTTTATATTTAAAATACGCATTTTTCCTTTTGCACTTGCCTTGGAATTTTGAGCTTACTTCTTGCACTTTTGGTCCTTTTCCTCTAGATTTTTTGTTGGGCCGCCTTTTTTTGCTTTGTTCTACGTCTTTTTTATATTATTTTTACTTTCCTTACACTGAGGTTAACATTACCCCCCTTGTAGATGAGTTTCGATACCATGGCACTTGTTGGGGAGGGCTCAAGTGGTTGAAGGTTTGCCATGGGGATCAATGATGGGTCTTTGGGGAGATTGGTTGTGGAGAAGAAGCATAACAAAATGGATGAGAGGTTGACAAAGCCGAGGATAGATTGAGTAGGTGATGGAGCCTCCAATTTCAATGGTTGATCAAGAGTTGTCAAATGAACCTAAAAAGGGAAAGGAAGTGCACTACACCTAGGGTTGTGTCTACCTTACTATGTAGTGAATGGTGTTCGTGCTAGTGGAACTGGAAGTTGGGTAGGCAAGCCGTTGGTGTTGTCCCACACTTGAGGACCCAGTTCATGTGCAAGGGGAGGTGTTGTGGGTGTGACTTAGGGAGACATGTCTAACCCTAGGCAAGTATAAACTCCCTAGGCATGTCCTACCCTTGATGCACCATGAGTGTGAAGTGGGGGAGGGGCTAGGGATATAATTGTCCCTAGGTGTAGTGTCTATGGTACTCAAATGGTGAATGAGAATTCCATTTCATCATCCTTTCTTTTCCTTGTATTTCTTTTTCTCTTCTCTTTTTCTTTTTTTGACATTCAATACATTGGGAGGGAGCACATTAGATGTCATCCTGATGCACTTTAGGAGCTACACTACAAGGGGGCCTAAGAGACTTAGTAAGCAAGGCTCTACTCTACAAGTAGCCCTTTACATTAATGCATACATTTTGAAGTGTTGTTAATAGGAAGGGGTGGTTGCACTTTGTGAAGTGACTATCATTCATATATTTAAGGATGGCCATACAAAAGGAAGGCAAGAGCACGGCCCTCATCACAAGACATGCCATCACACTACTCTCAATATGTGCTTTTAGATTAAAGAAAAGAGTGGTGGTAGTTAGGCCTCTTCAACTATGGGCTTTTGCGTGAGAACCCTAAGAGAGTGGTGGTAGTTAGGCCTCTTCAACTATGGTAGTACCCTAAGAGATAATTACATGTAGTAATAAAGGCAGGGTCGGGGATAGGATGAGAACTCATGGAGGAAGTCCATTATGGATGGGCGGATGTCCCACTTGGTGAAGATTAGGTACTCCTCTGGATCCTTGGATAATCATACCTAACATGCATATCTAGGTTATAATCTACCCCTATTCTATGCGTATGTGGCATGTAGTTGGGATCATTGTGCTCATCCCATATGGTGATGCAAAGGCCATCTAAGCATCAAGGTTGGAATGCCAAACACGTCACCATGATTTTGGTTGGGCTTTGTATCCACATAGATGGTCATTGGAATCTCCCAAACCTTGTCTTGCCAATCATCCATAGGCTCTCTCTTCCACCTTGTAGGGTCTCTTGCTCTTTCCTCCGTTCATCATCTATTTCCTAGCATGTATGTGAGCTTTATCACCTACTCTACCACCCTTAGAGATCCTATCTAAGGAACAAGGGTGTCTTGCTCTTTCCTCTGTTCATCTGTTTCCTAGCCTTTGTGCAAGCTTGATCACCTGCTCCACCACCTTAGAGATAGAACCCTATCTAAGGAACAAGGGTAGTGAAAGGAGAACTCAAAAGGTCACCCTTGGTTTTCCCATTTCTCCCAAATAGCTAGTTTCTAGGCCTAGTTTACAGGATAGCATTCCTCGCTTTGTGGAATCTGGACCTCAAGAACTTGATGGTGTTGAGACTTCAAGCTCGTGTGTGTGACCACTGATAGAGTCTTAGTTGTGTCCAGTTGTATCAACAAGTGTGGGACATTAAATAAGTCAATGGATTAAGGCTATGTGTGAATGGTCCTATAGACCTTAGAGTGTTGTAATCACTTTAGTTATATGGGTAATTGAATATGAAGAAAAGGAGGGGAGAGCATACGGCTCCTCTTGGTGGATCCTCTCTCTCTCTCTCTCTCTCTCTCTCTCTCTCTCTCTCTCTCTCTCTCTCTCTCTCTCTCTCTCTCTCTCTCTCTCTCTCTCTCTCTCTCTCTCTCTCTCTCTCCTAACATGGTATTAGAGCCATGAATGGGATTTCTTGAGTAGGAGGCTATGAAGAAGACCTAAAGAACTTGAAGGATAGATATTTGTGAAGAGGAGCA
This sequence comes from Lygodium microphyllum, assembly GCF_053477565.2. NCBI lineage: Eukaryota > Viridiplantae > Streptophyta > Polypodiopsida > Schizaeales > Lygodiaceae > Lygodium > Lygodium microphyllum. Next base: position 15,849,469 of record NC_141149.1, on the reverse strand, counting down.
AACTGCCATTACTCATGCTGAGTAAGTATCAGGTCATTTGTATTCCTTTTTGCTATTGGATTGTGCCAAGGTCCTATCTGAAGCATTTGGAGGCTTCATTAGCCACAATAGAGAGAGTATTAATCATTAGTGGGCTGAAGAATTGCTAAATATACCCTAAACTGCATCACATGAATTGCGCCTACTATCCTAACTGCTCCCATGGCTGCAAATCAATAAAGTAGTCAACTACTCAAGTGATCTATAGCTTGTATATCCATTTTGGAAGGTACTTGAAGGTTCTAACATGAAAATGCTTGGTCTGGGGATGATATATGAGTTGGAACAACTGGTTATAGATATGTAATTCAATCCTAAATTACTGGTAATAGAGAATATACAGCATATGATTTACATTGGAAAGGTTTTGGAGCTCTTGGACATGTTTGGAAGACCTCATTAGAGCATAGATATGCTTAGGGAGACATGTACATTGGTTGTCATGCTTATGGGCTGAAGTTTGTTGAAAGAAATATTCAAATTTGGAAGTATCTGACAGGCTAAAATCTATCCTGGAATTTCTAGCACTACTACAGGGCACCGTTTGATCCATGTATGCCTTGGAATGATGGTTATGACTAGCTTGAATGCTGGATGAATGTCTGGGCAATACCCGTGTACACTTGGGCATGATTAAATGGATTAAAAATTCAGTTTTGGAATGCATTTATAGATATTAAAATTACAAGCTAAAATCTGTCATAAAAATGTGGACAGCAAACATGGTCTTTGCCTGAAGCACTACATGACATCCATTGGTCCCTATCAAATGTATGGTTTGGGATATGTTTGGGGAATGCCTGGAGCATTAATAAAAGCATTGAATGCTAATGAAAAATGAAGTTTGGAGCTTTTTAAAAATGCATTTAAAGTGTCTTAGCTGGGTGGTACAAGCAAGGAATGCAGTCCATGACATTGCTACTTGAAGACATAGTGTCTATGATTGTATATATGGTCATGTATTGACCCCAACACATTGAAGCAAATTTATGAACTGATTTCAAGACATTTTGGAGCTAGATAAACCTTGCTTTACTGAATATGTGATTACTGCAACGTGCAGGCAAGATATTTGATACTTATACTTGATGTCTATGCACTAATATGTACTCGAATGATCATGTATGGAACCCTACATGTACCCGCAAATGTTTGTGAGATTTTGGGACATGTATGACATGCATACACCTTGATTTTGGCTATAAATCAGCTACTTGTTATTTAAATCCTATGAATTTTAGACTGTATGTAGGTACCCTAGTAATAAGGTTGCATGATACAGACTTAAAGAAACTACATGGTCTATGTACTGGTGGCTGATGTACCTATGGGTTATGCCACATGTTTGTGGATGGTTTTGAGATGTTGATGGGCTGAAATACCCTAGTTTTAATAGTGAAGTTATTGCAAAAAAATATCATAAACAATCAAAGTCTATAGTTAGTCAAATAGACTTGTTGGCTTGCAGCAGGTAGTCAAGCATTGTTTGCAACATGGCAAATGTAGATAGAACCGACAACATAACCCAAATAGTGGGGGAAAATCTTGATAGCAATAATTATGCCATATGGAAGTTTTACATGGAGAATTTCCTTATAGGAAAAGGATATTGGGACTTGGTGAGATAGGTGTTGAAGCTGAACCTGAAATTTTAGAGAGGAATCTTATAGTTGATCAAAGATGAGCGCACCGAGCTTGGTTGGAAAGAGCTCGCAGGGTGCTACATTGGTTATCTTTGTGTATCTCTAATGCTATGGTAATGCAGAGCATGAACTGCAAGTCACCAGTAGATGCGTGGAACATATTGATCATGCAGTGTGGCACAACTACCAGTGCTAGGAAGATACAGTTAAAGCAAAAATTCAACAACATGGAGAGAAAAGGCATATCTATACAGGATTATTATATCATAGAGATTAAGACCATTGCGGATCAGCTGGCATCCATTGGCACATAGGTTGAGGATGAAGACATGGTTGTAGTGACATTAATGGTTTGGGATCTGAATTTAAGTCATTTGATACTACCATCTTTGTGTGGGCTGAAATGTCGGATTTCAATGAGGTGGTTTCATTGCTTATTCATGAAGAGGTTAAACTAGGATTGGCTACAAGTTCTAGTAGCTCCAAGAACAAGGATGTTATATTTTAGTCGAATTAACATGGCCATGGCAGCTGCGGTAGAGGTTATGGTTCTAGCAGAGGAGGCCAACAAATGTATCCTATGGTCATAATAATCAACACGGTTCAAGAAGAGGTGGAAATTTTAGAGGTAGGGGGAGATCTATCCCTAGAGGCAAAGGCTCTTGGCAGTAGCAGCATCCATCTAACAATCCTAATAAGGATAAGGATTGTCACTATTGTGAAAAGTATGGTCCTATTTCCAAGGACTCCTGGAAGAAGTAGAGCAATCAAAGAGGCAAACAACATGGACATTATGCATCATCTAGTCAAGTAGAAGATGCATTTGGGGATAGACTATTTGCCATGACATATGTGAAAGATAGGGCTGTTGAGAAGTCTCATGAGGATGCAGTTTGGTACATTGTTTTAGGGGCATCGAATCATATGGTGCCTCATGGTGACTAGTTTATTGATATGGTGCTTGAGAAGAATAGTTATGTATGCATAGGGGATGACATGCAGTGTAGCATAAAACATAAAGACTAAGTACCTTTGGTAATCCATGATGCAAGAAGAAGAACTTACATGATGTATTGGAAGTCCCATCAATTACTAAAATCTATCGTTTATGGGTTAGATGACTGAGAAAAATTTGCAGGTCTAATTTAACAAGCATGGATGCTTTATTGAGGAGTTTTTGGTCATGGATGCAAATTGATTGCTCACTGTCATAGGAATGGTAGGATGTTTACTCTTGATGCCACTTTGCCATAGCTGAAATCAACAATGTTTGCCTATGGCTCTGGCACAGTTAAAGACTTGGAAATATGGCATAAGAGAGTGGGACATGTTAATCTTTAGTGGCTGCAAATGATGCATAAGAAATAGCTTGTTATAGGTTTACCCAAGCTTCAGTATATAGATATTGGTCATGTCTATGATGCTTGTCAGTTTGGTAAACAATTGAGGTTGCCATTTGTTAGGCATGTAAGGAATAGTATGCGACCATTTCAGTTAGTTCATTTTGATGTGTGGGGGCCAAGAAAGCTCTAGGTACTATGTGACATTCATTGATGACTTCAGTCTCGCTATACTTGGGTTTATATACTGAAAACAAAGGATGAGGTGTTTGCTATTTTTCAGTAGTTTAAAAAGTAGGTTGAAAAGGAATTTGATTGTTACATCTCTTGCTTGAGATCTCACAGTGGTGGGGAGTATGTGTCAAATGAGTTTGATAATTTTTTGGCTGAAAATGGCATACATAAGCAGCTTACATGCATCTACACTCCACAATAGAATGGGGTAGCTAAATGGAAGAATGTATCACTCTTGGAGCTCACTTCTGATTCACACTTAAACTCACAACCCTTGCTAGAAATAGGAGCTTTCCCTGGTGGTCGTAGCTCTGAGGTTGATTCGGTCCTAAAGAGTGGTGCAGTACTTGGTTGAACTAATCCAACTTACTCATAGTCCCTCACACCTAGGTGGTCCCAACCAAGTACGATCGCATTCCATCTTAATGATTCCTCTTTCAATCCTAAAGATGTTGGTTTTCCACAACTTGGAGTCTACTCTTATCTATTTGATCACTCAATTGTCCGTATCATACTCTATTGTATCAGCCTCCTCCTTACTTTCCTTATTTGTAGAACAACAATCTTTGTATTTGTCATTTGAATCATCATATTTTGATTGCTCATCCTCTCCCAAGCTTCTACTCTTGGCCTTCTTTTCATATGTGATTAGTGCCCAATTGTACAATAGATTTAAGACATACACTTTGGTCCATTGCCATGTCGGTGTTCGTGAGGTCCTTGAGGGGTTTGAGATTAGTAGTTGGGTTACCAACAATCTCTCTCATCAAGTATTCAAGAATTCCCTGGAGTTTGAGTTTGTTAGATGGGATGTGAAAGGGGACAAGTTTTGGTCAATTGTTGGAGCTCCTGGCCATTATGAAAAGTGGTACTGATGGTGGGATCCTACTCTTTGGTAAGCCGAGATGGTGTGACTTTGTGGGATTCATTAAGTGCCCTGGCAGCCTGCTTATAATCCTCCTTGTCATCTAAGAATGGAAAATCAATGGTGACTAGCACATGCATCCAATATTTCTTGTCCTCAAGGCAAGAGATATGATTTGTTAGTGGCCCATAGGAATTGTTGACCTGTGAGTCTCCTTTTGAAATAGTAGAGATGGCACCTAGGTTGGTTGGCATGGTTTTCCTATCAAGATTGTGGGAGAGAAGGAAGGAGTCTCACTTGTAGCTTTCTTGCTTGCACAATGGGAGAATACACACAAAGGTGGAGGCTGAAAATAGTTTTCCTCTTCTTAGTTGTGTAAGCCAAAAGAACTCTCATACAAAGAAATAGAAGAACCCTATATATGGGTCTCAAACCAAACTCAACTAACTAAGGTGGCATACTAGCTGAGCCACGAACTAGAGTAGATAAGGATAGCTGTCATGTAGCTATTATTCATGGGCAGTGTACCAACCGCATCTGCAACTAACTAGTCGGTGACATAAATGCACAACGGTCACCCTGGCATATCACAAGTGGAGCTTGATATCTCAACACTCCCCCTCGAGCTCAATCCCAATTCCTGCACACCAAGCAGGTCTCTAAACTTGCGCAGCTTCTCTGCGCCCAATGCCTTCGTAAATATGTCAGCTACCTGATCCTCTGTGCTGACATAAACTAGATCAATAAGACCTAGTAAAACCCTCTCTCGCACATAGTGATAATGCACCTCAATGTGCTTTGTTCTAGCATGATAGACTGGGTTATTTGCCAACTATATACTACTCATGTTGTCACAATAAATGACAACTCGCCCATCTGTAGACTGATGCATATCATAAAGTAGCTTATGCAACCAAGCTACCTCACATGCAGCCATTGCTGCACCCCTGTACTCAGCCTTTGTGCTCGACAAGGCAACTGTAGGCTGTTTCTTGCTGCTCCAAGTGACTGCAGCACTCCCAAAAGAGAACACATATCCACTGGTAGATCGTCTATCAGAAATACTACCAACCCAATCAGCATCAGTGTATCCATGCAACTGTATCTGAACCCCAGTCTCATAAAATAGTCCATACTGCAATGTGGACTTCACATACCTGAGTATGCGTCTAGCCGCATCCAAAAACAGCATAGATCAAATCTGGCTTGGTAATAGTCATATAAATCAAACTTCCTACTATGCGTCTATACATAGTAGGGTCTTCTAGAAGCTCACCTGCATCTGTGCTCAGCTTCACATTCTGCTCCAAAGAAACTGAAATAGGCTTACAGCCTGTCATCCCATATTTGGACAGCATGTCCAATCCATACTGCCTCTACAAGAGATGTATCCCACTTGGTGATCTAATCACCTCAATGCCCAAGAAATAACGCAGCTCTCCCAAATCCTTCATCTCAAACTTCTACTTCAATAGCATTTTCACATGAAGGATATCTTCATCACTGTCACCTGTCATAATCAAATCATCAACATAAATGACAAGTAACATAATACCTTTCTCTATTTTTCTCACATAAAGTGAGAAATCTGCCTTGGAAATCCGAAAGCCAATAGTGACAAGATATTGTCCTATCTTGTCAAACCATGCTCTAGGTGCTTGCTTCAAGCCATACAAGGATTTCTTCAACCTGCAAACAAACTCAGGATGAACAGCATGCACATAACCTGGTGGCTGCTCCATATAGACCTCTTCTTGCAAATCATCATGCAAGAAGGCATTCTTTACATCCATCTGATGTAAAGACCATCCCTTTGATGCAGCCATAGCAATGACTGCTTTTACGGTTGCCATCCTTGCAACCGGACTGAATGTTTCTTCATAGTCAATGCCATATGTTTGTGCATACCCCTTGACTACTAATCTTGCCTTATATCTGTTCATAGAACCATCTGCATTGTGCTTCACCTTATAAACCCACTTACAGCCAATTGCATTTTTACCTTTAGGCAAAGGTACCAATTCCCATGTAGCATTTGCTTCCAAGGCATCCATTTCTTCATCCATGGCTTTCTCCCATTTTTCTTTTCCCATGGCTTGCTCAAAAGAAGTGGGTTCTAGTTCATGTATCACTTTGATCATATATGCATAGTGAATGGCTGTAAATCCATCATATTTCAGCCTATCCATAGGATACCTAGCTCTCGTAGACTTGCGCAAAATAGATTCACTCCCAGGTGCTCTCAAAACATCCATGGTCTTCCTTACTCCAGGTGTAACAATAGAAGGAATACCCAACTCATCATCAATGCTCTGTTCTGAGCCACTGGATTCACCATCCACATAAGAGTGACCTGCAATCACATCAAACATGGGCTGATCAACCTTCTCTTTTCCTTTTCGTGATACCTGCATACCACTATCTGCATTACTTTGAGAAGATTCTCATGATCTCAATCTGCCTATCCATGGTGAAGAATGTGAACCACTGCTAGAGGACGCTCCAGGTCCACTAATATTTTGTGACTGCTGCTGTGAATTCTGTGCAGCATTACCATTTTGTGCATCTACATCATCAATCACATTTACTAGTTTATACGAGCTACTCATCTCATCAAAAACAACATCTCTGCTCACTGTAAACTTACGAGCAGAAGGGTTATAGCATCTATACCCTTTTTGCTATAGAGAGTAACCAATAAAGATGCACTTCTCAGCTTTTAGATCCAACTTGGATCTCAACTCATCTAGCACATGTACATAGGCAATGCAACCAAAAAATTTCAAATGAGAAATATCTGGTTTCCTACCAGTATACCTCTCCTCTGGAGTCATCCCATGTATTGCTGCAGTGGGAGTCCTATTCATTATGTAGACTGCTGTAGCAACTGCTTGAGCCCAATAAAAATCTGGCATGTCTTTTTCATTGAGCATGGCATGAGATACCTCTCCAATATGCCTATTTTTCCTTTCTGCAATTCCATTTTATTGTGGGGTATGACTGCATGAATATTGCTGCTTTATGCCATGCTCTTGCAGGAACCTTGCAAACTCATTTGAGAGGTACTCTCCCCCTCCATCCGACCTTAGGCATTTTATTTGCAGACCTGTTTCTTTTCAGCCATAGCTTTAAGAGTTTTGAAATGCCCAAAAACTTCACTTTTCTTTTTCATAAAATACACCCAAACTTTTCTGCTATAGTCATCAATAAAAGTGACAAAATAATGACAGCCTCCAAGAGATCTAGCTTTAGTAGTCCACACATCAGAGTGGATTAATTCCAATGGCTTCTTACTCTCTTGAACATGTCTAGGAAATGGTTTCCTTGCCTGTTTTCCAAATTGACAGGCTTCACATACCTTATGTGTCAAGATTGTGGGAGAGAAGGAAGGAGTATCGCTTGAAGCTTTCTTGCTTGCACAATGGGGGAAGACACACAAGGGTGGAGGCTGAAAACAGTTTTCCTCTTCTTAGTTGTGTAAGCCAAAAGAACTCTAGTACAAAGAAATAGAAGAACCCTATATATGGGTCTCAAACCAAACTCAACTAACTAAGGTGGCATACTAACTGAGCCACGAACAAGAGTAGATAAGGATAGCTATCATGTAGCTATTATTCATGGGCGGTGTACCAACCGCGTCTGCAACTGACAAGTCGGTGACATAAATATACAACGGTCACCCTGGCGTATCACGAGTGGAGCTCGATATCTCAACACTCCCCCTCGAGCTCAATCCCAATTCCTGCACACCAAGCAGGTCTCTGAACTTGCGCAGCTTCTCTGCGCCCAATGCCTTCGTGAATATGTCAGCTACCTGATCCTCTGTGCTGACATAAACTAGATCAATAAGACCTAGTAAAACCCTCTCTCGCACATAGTGATAATGCACCTCAATGTGCTTTGTTCTAGCATGATAGACTGGGTTATTTGCCAAGTGTATACTACTCATGTTGTCACAATAAATGACAACTGGCCCATCTGTAGACTGATGCATATCATAAAGTAGCTTATGCAACCAAGCTACCTCACATGCAGCCATTGCTGCACCCCTGTACTCAGCCTCTGTGCTGGACAAGGCAACTGTAGGCTGTTTCTTGCTGCTCCAAGTGACTGCAGCACTCCCAAAAGAGAATACATATCCACTGGTAGATCGTCTATCAGAAATACTACCAGCCCAATCAGCATCAGTGTATCCATGCAACTGTATCTGAACCCCAGTCTCATAAAATAGTCCATACTGCAATGTGGACTTCACATACCTAAGTATGCGTCTAGCCGCATCCAAATGTGGTTTCCTTGGAGCCTGCATAAACTGACTTACCAATCCAACAACATAGCTCAAATCTGGCCTGGTAATAGTCATATAAATCAAACTTCCTACTATGCGTCTGTACATAGTAGGGTCTTCTAGAAGCTCACCTGCATCTGTGCTCAGCTTCACATTTTGCTCCAAAGGAACTGAAATAGGCTTACAGCCTGTCATCCCATATTTGGACAGCATGTCCAATCCATACTGCCTCTGCAAGAGCTGTATCCCACTTGGTGATCTAATCACCTCAATGCCCAAGAAATAACGCAGCTCTCCCAAATCCTTCATCTCAAACTTGTGCTTCAATAGCATTTTCACATGAAGGATATCTTCATCACTGTCACCTGTCATAATCAAATCATCAACATAAATGACAAGCAGCATAATACCTTTCTCTGTTTTTCTCACATAAAGTGAGAAATCTGCCTTGGAAATCTGAAAGCCAATAGTGACAAGATACTGTCCTATCTTGTCAGACCATGCTCTAGGTGCTTGCTTCAAGCCATACAAGGCTTTCTTCAACCTGCAAACAAACTCAGGATGAACAACATGCACATAACCTGGTGGCTGCTCCATATAGACCTCTTCTTGCAAATCACCATGCAAGAAGGCATTCTTTACATCCATCTGATGTAAAGACCATCCCTTTGATGCAGCCATAGCAATGACTGCTCTTACGGTTGCCATCCTTGCAACCGGACTAAATGTTTCTTCATAGTCAATGCCATATGTTTGTGCATACCCCTTGACTACTAATCTTGCCTTGTATCTATTCACAGAACCATCAGCATTGTGCTTCACCTTATAAACCCACTTACAGCCAATTGCATTCTTACCTTTAGGCAAAGGTACTAACTCCCATGTAGCATTTGCTTCCAAGGCATCCATTTCTTCATCCATGGCTTTCTCCCATTTTTCTTTTCCCATGGCTTGCTCAAAAGATGTGGGTTCTGGTTCCTGTATCACTTTGACCATATATGCATAGTGAATGGCTGTAAATCCATCATATTTCAGCCTATCCACAGGATACCTAGCTCTTGTAGACCTGCGCAAAGTAGGTTCACTCCCAGGTGCTCTCAGAACATCCATGGTCTTCCTTACTCCAGGTGTAACAATAGAAGGAATACCCAACTCATCATCAATGCTCTGTTCTGAGCCACTGGATTCACCATCCACATAAGAGTGACTTGCATTCACATCAAACATGGGCTGATCAACCTTCTCTTTTCCTTTTCGTGATACCTGCATACCACTATCTGCATTGCTTTGAGAAGATTCTCCTGATCTCAATCTGCCTATCCATGGCGAAGAATGTGAACCACTGCTAGAGGACGCTCCAGGTCCACTAATATTTTGTGACTGCTGCTGTGAATTCTGTGTAGCATTACCATTTTGTGCATCTTCATCATCAATTACATTTACTGGTTTATACCAGCTACTCATCTCATCAAAAACAACATCTCTGCTCACTGTAAACTTACGAGTAGAAGGGTTATAGCATCTATACCCTTTTTGCTGCAGAGAGTAACCAATAAAGATGCACTTCTCAGCTTTTGGATCCAACTTGGATCTCAGCTCATCTGGCACATGTACATAGGCAATGCAACCAAAAAATTTCAAATGAGAAATATCTGGTTTCCTACCAGTATACCTCTCCTCTGGAGTCATTCCATGTATTGCTGCAGTGGGAGTCCTGTTCATTATGTAGACTGCTGTAGCAACTGCTTCAGCCCAACAAAAATCTGGCAAGTCTTTTTCATTGAGCATGGCACGAGATACCTCTCCAATATGCCTGTTTTTCCTTTCTGCAATTCCATTTTGTTGTGGGGTATAACTGCATGAATATTGCTGCTTTATGCCATGCTCCTGCAAGAACTTTGCAAACTCATTTGAGAGGTACTCTCCCCCTCCATCTGACCTTAGGCATTTTATCTGCAAGCCTGTTTCTTTTTCAACCATAGCTTTAAGAGTTTTGAAATGCCCAAAAACTTCACTTTTCTTTTTCATAAAATACACCCAAACTTTTCTGCTATAGTCATCAATAAAACTGACAAAATAATGACAGCCTCCAAGAGATGCAGCTTTAGTTGTCCACACATCAGAGTGAATTAATTCCAATGGCTTCTCACTCTCTTGAACATGTCTAGGAAATGGTTTCCTTGCCTGTTTTCCAAACTAACAGGCTTCACATACCTTATGCATTTCTGCAACCTTGAATTTGGGCAATCCTGCAACAATATTTTGGGCCTGCATTGATTTAAGTCGCTGTACATTAACATGACCAATGCGTTTATGCCAGATATCAATATCTGCAACTACACCGGTCCCATGTGCAAACATTGCTGCACTCAATTCAGACATGTCTGCATCCAATGTAAACATTCTGCCCTTCTTCTTTCCTTTTCCTATCAAGCGACCTTTATTTTTCATATCCTCAACAAAGCATCCATGAGGATTAAATCTGACCTGCAAGCCCTGTTCAACCATTTGACCAACTGAAACCAGATTCTTGGTAATATTCGGGACATGAAATACATCGGACAGGTATTTCTTTTTTCCACCCTGCATAGACAAGGGAATTTTTCCAATCTGCACAATAGGATGTGCAGTATCATCACCAGTCTCCACAAATCCTGGTTTTTCCATTTTCCTTGCATCCTCCATCCATTCTGCATGACCTGTCATGTGGTTTGATGCACCTGAGTCAACATACCATACATCATTGCTTTCTTCTGCACTTGTCATAGAATTGTTCATGTGCTGCACCATGAACAAATGCTCATTTCTGTCATCACCCTGTCTACTAGAAGATGCATAATTCCCTTGTTGCAGTTTTCCATTCATGATGTCATTCTGCTTTTTATAGCAGTCTTTAGCCATATGACCCATTTTACCACAGTAGTAGCATTCAACATTACTGTTTGCATTTTGGCCTCTTTGCCATCCACCACGACCTCTTTGGCTCCCCCTGCCTCTAGAGTTACCACGTCCTCCTCCATAGGACTGGTTTTCTTGAGTTTGCTGCATATTCAGATTTCTGCCACGGCCTCCAAATCGGCCTCCTCTACCTCTGCCTCTACCTCTTCCAGCATTTGAGTAGAAGACAGCTTCTTTTGAAGTTCCTCCTAAAGAAGATGCACCACCATTTCTCTGTTCCTCAGAAATTAGAAGAGCAATCAACTCCTCAAAATCAGGAAATCTTTCACGAACTGAAATGGATGTCCGAAACTGTGCATAATCCTTTCCTAGACCATTCAAGGTCACGGAAACTAAATCATCATCTTCCACTGGCGACCCAATGGAAGCAAGTGCATCTACAATCTTCTTCACCTTCATGTGGTAGTCGTTGATGCTCATACTTTCTCTTTGCACATTATGCAACTCTTGCTTGAGCTGCATTTTCCTGGCTTGCGTATTTGTGCTATACATTTTTGACAAAGTATCCCATGCCTCCTTTGGCGTACTTGCATCCTGAATATGCACAATCATAGAGTCTGAAATACTGATAGACAGCCAATACATAACTTTCCTGGCTCTCTCATGCCATGTTTTAAATGCCTGCATTTGTTGTTGATTGGGAACATCAGGAAGAACTGGTTCTTCTTCATTTCCTGCAACAAATTCCCAATATCCTTTTCCCATAAGGAAATTCGTCATTCTAAACTTCCATGCCTGGAAGTTGTTCTTGTCAAGCTTTTCAGTGACAATCTGTGAAAGAGAATCAGACGCCATTACAGAATACTGCAAGAAATTCTGTCACTGCAAAAAACACAGCTTCACCCTCACAAGGGCAAATCTGCAAAACTGACGAAAGTGGTATTTGACCACACAGTCACTTCCTAGTGACGATTTTGCATAAACAAGAACCAAGGATGATTCTGAAACTCCCAATGTCTCTGCGCACAAGCATACGATGCAATTTCTACAGTAACTTTTCACCGACCTGTAGAACAGTGGTCGCACAGCATAAAACTGAGCCTTTTCTTGAGTGCGTGCAGAAAACTTCCATCTGCAAAACAGGCCCCGAAATGGCCTCAAATCAAAAAAACAAGGTCGCCGAAGGCTAAAGCCCTCTCCCGCAGCATATACTGCCCTCTTGCTTCACCGCGAAGGGCGTCTCAACCTGAGACAATGCACTCCTGCAATTTCCGGCTGTGCTACTTGCAGAGATCTGCTCCCAAAATAGGAAATGAAAGCAACACTGCTCCTCTTACCAGAACACCGCGAGCTTGGCTTGCTTTCTTGAGCTCCTTACCACGAACAAGGCTCTGATACCATGTCAAGATTGTGGGAGAGAAGGAAGGAGTCTCGCTTGAAGCTTTCTTGCTTGCACAATGGGGGAAGACACACAAGGGTGGAGGCTGAAAACAGTTTTCCTCTTCTTAGTTGTGTAAGCCAAAAGAACTCTAGTACAAAGAAATAGAAGAACCCTATATATGGGTCTCAAACCAAACTCAACTAACTAAGGTGGCATACTAAGTGAGCCACGAATTAGAGTAGATAAGGATAGCTATCATGTAGCTATTATTCATGGGCGGTGTACCAACCGCGTCTGCAACTGACAAGTCGGTGACATAAATATACAACGGTCACCCTGCCGTATCACGAGTGGAGCTCGATATCTCAACATTATGCATTTCTGCAACCTTGAATTTAGGCAATCCTGCAACAATATTTTGGGCATGTATTGATTTAAGTCACTGTACATTAACATGACCAATGCGTTTATGCCAGATATCAATATTTGCAATTACACCGGTCCCATGTGCAAACATTGCTGCACTCAATTCAGGCATGTCTACATCCAACGTAAACATTCTGCCCTTCTTCTTTCCTTTTGCTATCAAGCGACCTTTATTTTTCATATCCTCAACAAAGCATCCATGATGATTAAATCTGACCTGCAAGCCCTGCTCAACCATTTGACCAATAGAAACCAGATTCTTGGTGATATTCGGGACATGAAATACATCGGACAGGTATTTCTTTTTCCCATCCTGCATAGACAAATGAATTTTTCCAATCTGCACAATAGGATGTGCAGTATCATCACTAGTCTCCACAAATCTTGGTTTTTCCATTTTCCTTGCATCCTCCATCCATTCTGCATTACCTGTCATGTGGTTTGATGCACCTGAGTCAACATACCATACATCATTGCTTTCTTCTGCACTTGTCACAGAATTGTTCATGTGCTGCACCATAAACAAATGCTCATTTCTCTCATCACCCTGTCTACTAGAAGATGCATAATTCCCTTCTTGCAGTTTTCCATTCATGATGTCATTCTCCTTTTTATAGCAGTCTTTAGCCATATGACCCATTTTACCACAGTAGTAGCATTCAACATTACTGTTTGCATTTTGGCCTCTTTGCCATCCACCACGACCTCTTTGGCTCCCATTGCCTCTAGAGTTACCAAGTCCTCCTCCATAGGACTGGTTTTCTTGAGTTTGCTGCATATTCTGATTTCTACAACCGCCTCCATATCGGCCTCCTCTACCTTTGCCTCTACCTCTTCCAGCATTTGAGTAGAAGACAACTTCTTTTGAAGTTCCTCCTAAAGAAGATGCACCACCATTTCTCTGCTCCTCAGAAATTAGAAGAGCAATCAACTCCTCAAAATCAGGAAATCTTTCATGGACGGAAATGGATGTTCAGAACTGTGCATAATCATTTCCTAGACCATTCAAGGTCACTGAGACTAAATTATCATCTTCCACTGGCGACCCAATGGAAGCAAATGCATCTGCAATCTTCTTCACCTTCATGTGGTAGTCATTGATGCTCATACTTTCTCTTTGCACATTGTGCAACTCTTGCTTGAGCTGCATTTTCCTGGCTTGCGTATTTGTGCTATACATTTTTGACAAAGTATCCCATGCCTCCTTTGGCGTACTTGCATCTTGAATATGCACAATCATAGAGTCTGAAATGCTGATAGACAGCTAGTACATAACTTTCCTGGCTCTCTCATGCCATGCTTTAAATGCCTGCATTTGCTGTTGATTGGGAACATCAGGAAAAACTGGTTCTTCTTCATTTCCTGCAACAAATTCCCAATATCCTTTTCCCATAAGGAAATTCATCATTCTAAACTTCCATGCTTGGAAGTTGTTCTTGTCAAGCTTTTCAGTGACAATCTGTGAGAGAGAATTAGACGCCATTACAGAACAATTCAAAAAATTCTGTCACTGCAAAGAACATAGCTTCAGCCTCACAAAGGCAAATCTGCAAAACTGACGAAAGTGGTATTTGACCACACAGTCACTTCCTAGTGACGATTTTGCATCAATAGGCAACAGGGATGATTCTGTAACTCCCAATGTCTCTGCGCATAAGCATACAATGCAATTTCTACAGTAACTTTTCACCGACCTGTAGAATAGTGGCTGCACAGCATAAAACTGGGCCTTTTCCTGAGTGCGTGCAAAAAACTTCCGCCTCCAAAACAGGCCCCGAAATGGCCTCAAATCAAAAAAACAGGGTCGCCAAGGGCTAAAGCCCACCCCCACAGCATATACTGCCCTCTTACTTCACCGCGAAGGGCATCTCAACCTGAGACAATGCACTCTTGCAATTTTCGGCTGTGCTACCTGCAAAGATCTGCTCCCAAAACAAAAAATGAAAGCAACACTGCTCCTCTTACCAGAACACCGCGAGCTTGGCTTGCTTTCTTGAGCTCCTTACCATGAACAAGGCTCTGATACCATGTCAAGATTGTGGGAGAGAAGGAAGGAGTCTCACTTGTAGCTTTCTTGCTTGCACAATGGGGGAATACACACAAAGGTGGAGGCTGAAAACAGTTTTCCTCTTCTTAGTTGTGTAAGCCAAAAGAACTCTCATACAAAGAAATGGAAGAACCCTATATATGGGTCTCAAACCAAACTCAACTAACTAAGGTGGCATACTAACTGAGCCACGAACTAGAGTATATAAGGATAGTTGTCATATAGCTATTATTCATGGGCGGTGTACCAACCGCATCTGCAACTGACTCGTCAGTGACATAAATGCACAACGGTCACCCTGGCATATCACGAGTGGAGCTCGATATCTCAACATTTCCATGTGTCCATCTCAACTCTTATAGATTTTGATCTAGTGACTAAGAATATTAGACTATTGCCCCTATTATAAGATCCAAGATACATGCTCTACTTTCTTATATACTTAAAAAATATGGTAAATATTATGCTGACATAGAGAGAGAACATATGAGAGAAAAGAAAGATGTAGAGAGAGAGAGAGATAGAGAGATTGACAACACACTAGGGACTGGAAGATGGGCTAGTCCCCTCCCCTTGTGGAGTTATATTATTGACAAGGAGCAAGCTCCTCTGTTACACATAAACAACTCTTACTTGTAGATCTTGGAAACATGATCATGGTTCCTTATACGGTATACAACTGGCTAACACTTGCACAATTTGGAAGTTGGCACCTTTTGATCCTTCTTGAGTCTCTCCTTCTCTCCTACACAATATGTGTAGGGATCTCCTCTTGGAGCTTGATTTCAATAGAGCTCGCATAGCACTTGCACCTTCTCTCCTCCTCTTGGAACTTGATTTCAGTAGAGCTTTTGCAACACTTGCATTTTCTCTCCTCCTCTTGGAACTTGATTTCAGCAGGGATTGTGTAGCATTTGCACCTTCTCTCCTCCTCTTGGAACTTGATTTCAACAAGGCTTCTGCAGTACTTGCTCCTTCTCTTCTCCTCTTGGATGCATAAAAAGTGATTCTTCCTTCACCTATCCCCACACCCAAGGAGAGACTCCTCTTTTATAGGCTTTCAAGAGCTTCTCTTCTTGGAGAGAGACTTGAGTGCCAAGATTGGAAAGGTTGATCTTCATGCAAGATATGGTTGTTGCAGGACCTACTTTGTAGCACCAATTTTGAGATATCTCTTTGTGCATTGCTCGGATGAAAAAAATCCACGCGGGCCATTTTTAGAGATCATCTTTCTATCCCAATAAATTTTAAAAATGGATTCACCATGTCTATTTTTTTTAAAATAGCTTTTTAAAATGTACTCTTAACTTGTGGTCCATGTAACCACCTTGAGCCATCGATAAGGAGAGTTCATTTGCGTGCCTTGGGCCTCAACCTTAAGATTGAATTCCACATAAAATCTTGTGTCATTTTAGACCTTAGAAAGAGTTAAAATGATTGAGTATACAATGCACATCATGCAAAAGACCAGGCCTAGGTCAGAAACCCTAATTTAGAAGCCATAGCTGAACCTATTGGCATCCAGATTCACTGATTTAGTCAGTACCACACATCAAGGAGGGGAAGTTCTTGGAGATCTTTGTAGATTTTTGAAGATTGGAAGACCAAGCTTTCAACATCAAGCTCAAGCTCTTCTCCCACTTCATTTCTCTCACTCCTCTTGACTCAACAAAGTTGTTTACCACTTTGATCTGAGTTCCTAGCTCAGTTTCTAGCAAGGACTCAAGTATCCATCAACAAGGAGGGGACTCAAGTTGAAGGACAAGACAAGCAACAAACATCAAAGTTCAAACTAGTATCTTTTGATACTACACTGCCATTGCTTGTGTCTTTTGACACATTAAAAATCAACTATGCTGTTGAAATCTAGTGTTGATTTGCTATTGCTCTAGCCTTCTAACATGGAAAAAGACTCTCCAACTGCTCGCTTCAAAGGAGTTGGGTTTCATACTTGGCAGACCCGCATCAAACTCATCCTGATGAAGAAGGGCCTCTGGGCCATTACCACCGGAAAAGAAAAGAAGCCCCATGATGCAGATCTTGCTGTCACTTGGAAAAAGAATGATGATAAGGCTCATGCCATTATCAAACTAGAGCTAGATGACAGCTATATCCACCATGTGGATAACTGTGAGACCTCACAGGATACATGGAAGAGACTTGACACTTTGTTCAGTGCACAGTCTAAATCATCAAAGTATGATCTCCTGATAGAGTTTTTCAGGCTTGAAATGAAGTCCAGCACATCACTTGCCACACATCTAAATTACATGGAAGGAATTCTAACTCAACTTGAAGAAATCAACACTAAAATGGAAGAAGATGTTTGCATTGGGGATCTACTTAAGAGTTTGCCTCCTGAATATAATAATGTATCAACAACTCTAATTAATATGCCAAACCCTAAACTTGTTGATATCCAAGCATCACTTTTAGAGGATGAAAAGAACCTCAAAACTAAGGAAGAACCAAGCACCTCTAGAGATGAACATGCATTATATGTTGGCAACAGGTACAAAGGCAAGAAGGATAAACTCTTCTGTGACTTTTGCAAAAGGACCGGACATACCAAGAATTTCTGCCATGCCAGAAAGAGGTCCCAAAAGGCCTATCTAGTTGCAGTCAAAGAAGAAGAAGAAAACGGAGCAAAGGAAGAAGAATAAGAAGAAGACCACTAGGAGAAGGACAAACCTCATCAGTCCTTCTATTCAAATGGAATTTTTTAGTTTTGTATTTCCTAGCCCTAATGCCTCAAACATAAACATGTAAATTCCTCAATTATCCTTGTACTACAGCCTTTGTATACTTTGTGAGGCCCCTACTATAGCCTTTGGATGTCCATCATGTTTGTGGTACCCACACTTAGCCTTTTCTATGACAACCCATTAGGGGAGTTTTGAGGTCTCAAAAATGCCTTTTAGGATGTGAAGAGAGAGTGCTCTAGACCAATAAGAGCAAAGCCTCCGTAACGGAACTTCTATTTTAAAAAATTTAAAAATCATTTTACAAAAATATATAAATATAATAATATTACGAATTTGTATTTTTAGTATGTATTTTTAGTCTCTTATATTCGTGATTATGACATCTTTTGTATTAATAGCATTGAGTCTCGGTTACTTTTATTTAATGATATTTCTAGATTAATGATAACTGATGTAATCAAAATTCAAATTGGTGAAAAGCATGGCGCTCAGTTTTTTCCCTCCTTTCTTTTATTCCTCTATTGTTTTTCCCTCCGTTATGGTAGCCTAGTTCTCTATGTGTGTGTGTGTGTGTGTGTGTGTGTGTGTGTGTGTGTGTGTGTGTGTGTGTGTGTGTGTGTGTGTGTGTGTGTGTGTGTGTATGTGTCTCTCTCTCTCTCTCTCTCTCTCTCTCTCTCTCTCTCTCTCTCTCTTCTACCATGGATACAGAAATTCGACCTTCAACAAGGCATCCAAGCTCCCAAATCACATCCATATCAGTGTTTAACTCATTCCAAACTGATGGAAGATAGATTCCTACTATCATTAGCAAAGGTAGTTGGATCACCATGCAACAAGAAAAACGTGGAAAAAGGCAAAGATATGAGAGCTCGTTTATCTCTGCTTGGAAGGGCAAAATCTGAGATTTTAAGCTTGGAGCAAATAAGAATAGCATCAAAGAGGTACTAGTGCAACATGTGTTCATGCATAGAGAGCTGTGTTTGAAACTTGGATCTTCAAAGCTTCCAATGCATAGACCAAATTGTAAGAATTTGATTCTTAAAGTTTTTCCTTTCTTAAACATGGTTTAGGTTTTTCCATTATAACATTTGTTTGTCTTGTAGATGTCTATCCCTCTAATCTTGAGGAATGGCAACCAGTGGAATCTATTATTGATGTTATACATGGTTCAATTGGAGGAGAAATGTATAGAGGCAGAAAGAAGACAGAGCTTGCAGAGAATGGAATATTCTTTTATGACCATTCTTATGTTATTCCTATGTAGCGTTGCCAATGGGGATCAATAAAAGTCCTTCCTTTGCCAGATTTTTTAAGCTTTGAGTGGCCTTTGCCAAGTCCAGCTACTAGTGAGGGCTATAGATGTAAGATATTTTCTGAGATCCAGAAAGCACTAAAATCTAATATCTCAAGTAGGCTAAGCAAAGTTACTTCATTTATGCCTATTAATATATATATTGATTTCTTCTCTAATATGGAGATAAGAATAACAAAAACCATGCTTTCAGTGAAGAGACAAACATATGATCATATCATACAATTTGTTGATGAAGGATGGGATACAAGGACAGAAGGAAAAATTATATGTAAGATAGATCAAGACTCTATAGCTTGTAAATATATGATTGCTACTCAAAATTTTATCCTTAGCTTTTACTATAGTTGATGGCATTTTCTTGGTAGTAGTCTAGTTGCTTTAGACCAGAATCTTAATGATTTCAACAAAGATCCTATAGTGGATCTTGATATCTGGTTCAACGAGGATATTATTGCAATCTTAAAGATCAAAAAATCATGTACGCTACATCAAGTGAGGATGGATTTACAAAATGAAGACATTGAACTACCATGCTCCTTTGTATTCCAATTTGACAAGAAACGAGTAAGTTTTCACATCATATTATATCTACTTAGATGTATATCAAGATCTCACTTTCTAACTAACAAGCATTTGTAATTTATTTTTTGCAGATATCGAAAAGGAGAGAAAATAATATACACTGCAAGGACATTCAAGAAAATATATCTTTACTATCAATATAAAATATATGTACAAATTTTGTAGCAGATGTCTATCTGCCATCTCTATGAGATATACAAGGGCTGAAGGGAAAATTTCTATATATGAAGGCTTTCAAGGCGATATGGCAAAGCTATTCTTTTTTGGAGAACTATCCTTTCTAGGAGTCCTTTTGCCTTTCTGTGATGTATTGGGTATAGAAGGTGTTGAAGCTGTGGCTTTGCCTTCCGTGGTTATAGGCACCGCATCTCCTTCATGGTGCAAATCCCCACCAATCTCTGTTGTTGGTTGTATACAATTGACCATTATATACTTCAAGAGCTTTGCTCTGACGTACCAAACATGCTCAAATGTATAGCAATCTTTCGAAAATTGTCACACATTTATAGAAAAAAGAGTTTTAGTTCATTATTGTTCTTACAATAGACTATATTTTTATCATCAATGGACTATTTGCAATTAATATCTATCTTAAAGTTTAGCATATTTCATATTACCTTTACATGTTTATCATCATTAAGATAAACAAAGTTAACCATTCTTCTAGCATTTGCAATCACCCTCCAGCCACAAGAATGGCTATCATCCTGATGGAGACACTGCAACCACCAAAACAAAGTAAAACTATAAAGAGGACGGATGGTAGTTCATAGAATAAACTCATGTTTCAATTATTTTAATGAATAACTTACCGCAACTTGTCTATATTGCATTGTTGCAAGCAAAACAGACGGCATAGGGGGTCTTTTCTCTAGCTCTTCAATTAATCTTTTGGCACCTCTATATATAAAATATGTTGAAATTTAGAGTACTTACAAAAAAAAAAAGAATTGAAATATCAAGGAGCCCTTGGATAATATAACTTACAATTTAGCATTTCTATGGCTTCCTTTCATAGAGTTGATTAAAAAACATTGCTTATCCACAAGGTCTATTGCAATCAAGCTCCAATGAGAACTAAAGCAATCATATCTCAACAAATTAGTAGGATAAAATCTCAAAAACTCTAATAGAATATTGAATCACTTACTTTTCATTATATGGAATTATAAGGAGCTCCAAAGTATCGAAGTCAATCAGATTGAGCCAATGCTCAATAAAACTTGTATCAAGCTCGTTTCTCATAAAGAATGAGATAGATGGATCAATAACCTCAATTTTTTGTTGTATATCCAAAGGAAACTCGTGCATTATACACCTAGAAAATGCATAGAAATAGTGAGTATAAACAAGAAAAATCTTATTGTTAAAAAAATATCAAAAAGTGAAAGTAATTATGGATGGATATACCTTAGGCCAACAAGAATAATACTGTCATTTACTTCTCTTCTTTTATCCTTAAGAAACTAAACACATGCAGCATCAAAGGAGATAACCTCAGTTCTTTTGCCTAAGTCACCAGGTAAGAAACAAAACACACTGAATCCTTTTGGATTAGCTGCTTCAAGAAGGGTGCCTAGCTCATTTTCAAAGGACTCTAGTTGCTCTGTTTCCCTTTCTTCAACCCTTTACCTCCTATATTCTCTTCATTTATCTGCCTATTCCTCTTTAGCTTTCTCCTCTTTTTCATGTTGCCTTGTATCCTTCTCATGGGTGACATCCTCAACCCTGAGACCTGAATCATCTTTCTTTCTCCTAGCTGGGGACACATTAAGGATATTAAATGTCTTCACATCAGTGAGGGGAATTGGCTCAAGGACATTTGAAAATCTATATCTTAGCCTTCTAAGAATTACCATGTCTTTGTCCATGAGTGTGAGCCTATGAGCATGATCAGCACAAATATAGGCATCTTGAAAAAACTCAACTAAAAAAACCTCTGTGGCTTCTTGTATACAATTAAGAGTTGTTCTTGTCCATTTGAAACTATCCAAACTATATCTGTCACAAATTTCCCTGACAAGCCTCTGAAAAGACAACTTTGGAATTGCATTGTCAAGAGCCTTTACTGCCTTCCTAATCTTCCTTAGGCACCTGACATTTTGAGAAAACTTTCTCTTTGGCTTTGACTTTCTAGAGAGCTTCTGAGGCTTTGAAGACTCATGAATCTTTGATGCTAAATCACTAGGATCAATCTTCTCCTTTCTTACTGTTGCTTTAGTCCTAGCCATCTGCCAAAAAAAGACATGTTACTTCTTCTCCAGCATGTCCAACGAAACGCAAGTCCCAGACAAGAGGTATCCATGATGCATGTTGTTTTCGCATTTCAGCTGAATTTTTCTCGAGCCTGTCTAATGAAACGCGAGTGTCAAGCAAGGCGCCTCCTTGCAGCTGCTTCTTTTTTTGTTTCACCGGACTTGTTGGCCATTGTGTCCAATGAAACACGAATTTAAGAGACGAGGCCTCCTTGAAGCACGTTATTTTCGCGTTTCACTGGACAACTCATGAATAGCATAGAAATCGACAAAACCAAGAAAAAAGAGCTTTGATCTAAGGAAAGCTTTTAAAATTACATAAAATATCCACAGATCTAGGGAAGAAGTTTGAAGATTTCCTTAAATCTCCACAACATTAAGGGATGCTCCCACTGTGGAAAAAATTCTTTTGTAGTGCTGATAAGCTCATAATAACATAAAGGATTAAGGAAAAGTATCAAAAGAATGCATTGAATGGAGCCTGTTATTGAAAAGAAAGATGCATAAACCATACCTTCTTTTTAGCTTGTTCTTCACAATCTCAGCCTAATGACTAGAATATGCTCGAAGGTTTCCTTTATTGGGGAAGTGGTGAAATGCTTGGAGATTGGAAGGAACACCAAAGGTAAAGGCAGAGTAGCAATGTTTTCTACTTGCTAGAAATGCGGTGAAAGGCGAAGGCGGTGAATTTGTATGGACTCAACGTTCTTGGCAAAGTGTTAATAACACACGTGTGACGTATTCTCGCTTACCGGAATTTTTTTTAAACTTGGAAAAGTGTTATGTAACACACGTGTGACGTATTTTCGAAAAAAGAGAGTGCGCACGTCTTCTGAGGAGTTTGATACGGTGTGTTAAGTGAGACACATGTATACGTATTTTTCCATTATTACACAAACTTTTCATTAGAACTATCACCACATGCTTAACGGTCAATATAAAAGCATTTCAAAGCCATTTCTCCGACATTTTCTTCTTTTCTGCTAAAATTTTGTCTCGACTTCCCTTCAAGGTCCTTGCTTCCTGTGTGGAGAGCAATTCAACAATCTTTGATAAGTAACAAATTTTTTTTATTACAAGTATTTTAACAAAATAAATTTGATTAATATAGAAATAATTTTTAATAACACTTGAATAATTACAAATGTTATGTGCTTTGTATCTTTTAAAAGCAGCATAGCTTTTCTAGAAAGGATTTTATCATAAATTTCTGTGTTTTCATAGAATTAATTTATAGTTCATGTTTCTCTTCTTGATTTGTATTTTTTTGCCAGTGAAACGCAAAATAATGTCCCTGTTAGTGATATTTTGCTAAGTATCGCGTTTCACTGATGAGATATTGAAAAAATTTTCGTTTTCAAGGTAGTGTCCGATGAAACACGATTTCTTCACAGGAATTTGCCTTGGACACTTTAATTTTTGAGTTTCACTGGTCAACTTAAAAAATTTCTCCTTTTTTGATTTTTTTGTCTTGAAAAATGCAAATTTGGGGCCTCTTTCCATGGTTCCATCTTGTTTTATTGGATATTGGTTCTATTCTGCTTTGTTTTCAGGGATAAATCTTTTCCTGTCAAGATGACAAAGAGGAAGCTATCTCTGGAAGGAATGGATGAGGAGGAGATAATTGAGACATCTGATGATAGGCTCTTTGATTTCTTACACACCATTGGAAATTCTTCCAAGTTTGGCTATATCAGGGAAATTTTCAATGTTCCTTTTGATTTAAAGGAGTTATTGGAGGATCTTGAAGATAAACTTGAGGAGTACATATGTTTTTATGATAGACATGTGCAAGGTTTGGAAGTCAATGGATTTGTTCATTATAGTGATGTCATGGGAGCCACCAATACATCCAAGTCAACTTTGCTAGGCAGGTTCAACCTCATTGATGAGGAATTCAAAAAGAAAGAAACATGTTGCCCTTTCCATAGGTATCAACACCAATGCCTTCTGATCCACAAGGACGTTGGATTTATTGTGTATCTTCAGTACATGGAAAATTCTTCTCCAGATATAGACCAACAGAGAAAGATAGAGGATATTGCAAGTATGGATAAGGAGGTCGAAGAGAAGGAGGAGATGTTCCAAGAAGATGTTGAGAATCAACTTGTCCAAGGTTTTGATGTAGGTTTTTTCAAGAGTGACAATATCACAATGGTGGAAGAAAAGGAGATCGAGCCAAGTGCACATGTTGATGAAGAAGGTCCTTTTGCATGTGTTCCAACATTTCCCACTTATCTTATCAACAAGAAGAGATATGTGTTGCTAAATGATATTCAACATCTTTTTGATCTTAGAGAAGATTATTTCTTAGCAATCCTTGTAGGTTGGGGCAAAAATGGCATGAATTTTATAGGTTATGAATAAGAACCACTAGCAAGTCTTGATGTTGAGGGAGAGAATTTCCAAGATAGCTCTATAGCCTTACATACATGTATTAATCAGATCATAGAATACGAAAAGGGGGGGCTACCTACTACAGAAGAAGAGTTCTTGCAGGTCCAGAAGAAACTTCATATTGATGATGTAGGGTATGAAGAGAGATTGAAGTCTCCATCAGATGAGAAGCCCAAGAGTTCAATAAATCTTTATGATGATAGTCTTCTTGAAGAAGACGAACACCCTAAGGTATGAAATATAATTCAAAGTTACCCATTGAGTTTATGTTAGACTTTATTATGCATTATAGATAAATATCTTATATCTTGTACTGTTGTGGTTTGTTCTGTAGATTGAGATTGAAGATCTGGACAACTTTCTTGGAAGGGCCAAGGGCTCTAGGC